>NC_081559.1:32495906-32616753 GCF_022355385.1 Mustela nigripes | reverse complement strand
CGAGTCCCGCATCGGGCTCTCTGCTCGGCGGGGAGCCTGCTTCCTTCTCTCTCTCTCTCTCTGCCTGCCTCTCAGTGTACTTGTAATTTCTCTCTGTCAAATAAATAAATAAAATCTTAAAAAAAAAATAAAAATAAAATTGTCTTCAATTCTTATTTTAGATTTTGACAAACTTGAAAAAACTCTTTTCATAGACAGTGTATTTTGGTATCCGACAGTGATAATGTTTTGTGACATAGAGCTAAAAACAGGAAGGACTATAATAGCTAGGGCTGTTTTAGCTTCACCTTTTTTTTTTTTTTTTTTTTTTAAAGTAGGCTCCACACCCAGCATGGAAGCCAGTGTGGGGCTTGAACTCACAACCCCGAGATCCATAAGAGATTCTTAATCTCATGAAAGGTAAACTGAGGGTTGCTGGGGAGTCAGAGGTAGGGATAAGGTGGCTGGGTTATGGACATCGGGGAAGGTATGTGCTATTGTGAGTGCTGTGAAATGTCTGTCTGTGATGAATCACAGACCTGTACCCCTGGGGCAAATAATACATTCTATGTTAATGAAAAAACAAATAAAAATAAAATGTAATTAACAAAATAGAGCAGGTTAAGTTGGAAGAAAATTTAAATCTTTAGCAGATAACCTGAAGAATGATAGATCATGAAGAAAAATGAGACTAACTCGGTAGTTTAGAAAGTATTACATGTGCTGACATTAATTCTAGCCCTCTGCCTTTTGTCAGTGTGTTCTAAATTCAAGATTGTAGGAGCTAAAATACATAATTACTAAATATTTCTGAAGTGGGGGTTTTTTTTTTTTTTTGAGGCAACTATCCAAATACTAGTAAAATACAATTCCCACTGTTGTGAACTTTTTGAAGTGGTGGGGAATAATGGCTTGATTTTTTTTTTTTTTTAATCTTTATATATGATTTTCAGCCATCAGTCTCTCTGAGCAAACAAGTGGACCTTTACTCACTGGTTGGGACCGTGAGTCCTAACTTTTACTGTTGGGATTTTTTGAGCCATAAGACTAGGTATCATATTTGTGGTCAGAACATCAAAATGGACTAGAAATTAGGGACCTTTGTACTGCTACTGACTGTACTGCTGAGAAGGCTCATGAACTTGCCCTTTGGAATGAATGGAAAGTTAGAATCAGGATCTTGAAAGTGAGCTAATCTCTACTACTCATTATACAAAGAAAAAAGAGGAGTCAGTGCATTAACATTTTACACTTTGATCAGGTCTCAGTGCTAAATCATTTGCTTAATTAAACCTTGTCTTTTTCAAAGGTCTTACCTCATAAAAGTATTTGATGAGCTTGTTTTCCTGGTATGAAATACAAGCCTAATGACATTTAAATATGTTTTTCACCCTTTTAAATGATACAGATGAAGTATATTGAGTGCACTTTGAGTGAGGGATATGCTATTATAGGAGTAGGAAAAAAAAAAAAAAAACGCTACTGCTGGAATATAGGAAAAGGGTGAATTGCCAGGTTTGCGTTTGTTGAGTTTTGGAGGTGGAACTTCTTACATATTTCAGAGGAAAGGGAGTACAGAAGAGGAATACTTTTTTTTTTTTTTTGGCTAGTCTTGAATAAAAGGAGCTAATGATCTGGAAAAATCCTTGAATTCAGTGACTGCTTCCTGCATGTAGCTCAAATTTATCATTTCAACTCTCTTTGTACCTAACTATGAAAAGAAAACCTTTGCCTTTGGTTCTGAGCTGAGGAGTCAGTGTGGGATGAAACCAAACACTGCTTGAAAAAATGAGGCAGACACCAGCTGCTCATTTATGAGATCGTTTCTTATTTCCTCCTGGGCACGCAGGTGGACTTCATCTCCCAGCCCCTCCTCAGCTGTGGTTTCTCCATGGTGAAATGACGGCCAGTGGAATGTGGGTTGATCTCACAGAACCCCCACGCTGCAGGTCTGGCTTATAAAACATTTCCACCCATGACCCTTCATTTTCGGTCTTTCCCTGTTATGGCTGAAGGAAAATACTTGAGGATCCAGAGAAGGTAGAGTCATGAGATGGAAGGAGCCTAAAAAAGTCTGTCAGGAGAGCTAACTAGGTAGGAACAGGCACATGGGACCTTTCCATGTGACCGAAAGAAACAATTGTGAACTGAACTCCCATGGTGGATTTGTTTCAGCCACGAACCCAAACTAACACGTGGAACGATCATGGGTTACCATCGGCAGCATCAAAATGGGGTAATCAAGTTTATTGTCAGATAATGGAAAAACATAGCCCCTTTTAGAGCTAATACAAGCAACTAATTATCTAGAGGAGGGTGGATAATAAATCTGATTGGAAGAGTAGGCTGCTGAGCAGTAGAAAGATGTTGATGTTATTACCCACACATTGTGCCGGTTTTCTAGAAGGTCAAACCGGGTCCCTCCCAAAGGGAACCCTGAACCTGCATACAGATTTTGTTTGTTTGGCTCTTACTGGGTAAGAAAACTAAATCAATTGAGTGATTTCACATGAAAATTAAATTTTTTTTTTTTTTTTTTTTTTTTGCTTTGCTTGGAAAATTGCAAGTACTTTGGGCTTGCAGCTTTGGAGAATCACTGGGAGCTGGAGGGCATGCCCTGCTGCTTTTTGCAGTCCTCACCATTATATCTGCCCCCTTCACTGAGTTATAGACTCAGCCAGCTTGAAGAGGGGGTGGGGGTTTTCATTTTGACCCCCGTGCTACATTTCACTCTGCTTCTGTGGTTGCTGATGCAGCTTCTTAGTCTGACTTCTGAGACCTTTCATAATCTGATCCCTTCTGGATCTTTAAATCTCCTGGGCACTCCTTCACAGGTCAGCGTGTTACTCTCTTCTTTGCTGGTGCCGTTCCATTTATTCCTTTACCTGAAGCACTGTTTGCTTCAGTTATATCCAGATGCTTTAATACACGACCCGAGTGTCACTTCCGTCATGGCCCTCCTCTCCTGTCCTTTCTCTGCAAGCTCTTTGTGGTAGGTACATGCTTCCCAGGACACTCGTTGCTTTAATTCTGTATTATAGATATTCAAATACATGTGCTATCTCTTGCTTAAAAATACTTGAGAGCAGTGCGTGTGTGTGTGTGTGTGTGTGAGAGAGAGAGCGATCACTTTTTTGACTCTCCTAAAGGGCCCGTTAGTGTCTTGCATACACGAACACAATTATCAACATCTATAAGATCAGAAAGTGAAAGCCTCCCCTTTAAAAAGGCACATTTTTCTTAGTACTCCCTTACTGGAAGGTTTTTGAAGAATCATAAGAAGTTCACGGCTGTCCCTCTCAGTAGAATCCCATGGGGCTAAGCTGAGCTGTGCACCGTGAGTGTGGTTCCACTGTAGAAGCCTGGTGTGCGGGTCACAGAAATGGTACTGAATGAAGACTGGCCCAGAAGTGTGGTGGCTTCCCTTCTGGTCCAAACCCAGTAGCTTCTCCGTGTCTTCTTTTGCAAGAGACAAAACATATCCATCTGGTACCACTGCTAAGTGCTCAGTTTTAATTTTATAAATCACTTTGCTCCATCACAGAAACAACCATGGCCAATTCATTGGCACATTCCACCCAGTCTTTCATCACTCAGCTCCCATTCAGCAAACATTTCTTGACATTTTACTGTGTCTTGGGCATGGCGAAGGACACTGGGGACCCAGCAGAAGATGAAATCAAACAAGTCACCCAAAGCTTCAGGGATCCAGTCATACATCAGAAATGTGTGTGTAGGAAAGGGCTAACTCAGCAGGTCTGGGTGGGTCCAACCCTGCACTTTCAGCAGAAAAACCTGCCTCCTCCAGGCTGGGCTGGCGTAACCTCTGAGTCCTTGGAATGTTCTGCCTGATAAGAGTGTTTTCGCAGGTCTCAGGGCTTGGGCGGTGATCTACTGGTGTGGCCAGACAAGTTTATCCTGACAGTGTGATTTATGGTGAACGCTTGTTTTTGCTGTGGGTTGGGGCCTGGAGCCCAAGGACCTGAGCTCAGTCACATGGGTCCTGAGTACCAACAGGACTGATCCCCAGTGAAACCTCCAGATCCCAAGGCTGGGGAGCTTCCCTGATTGGCAGCCCTTGGCATGTGTTTTTGCAAATTGTTGCTGCACAGTTCAGGTTAGCCCCATAGGATTGCACTGAGAGGGACACCCAGAAGCTGGCACCTTGTCTTTTCTGACCCTCTTGCCTGTGCTGATTCTGCTCCATGTCCTTTGACTGCAATAAATGGCAACAGTGGCAGGGCGCCTGGGTGGCTCAGTGGGTTAAGCCCCTGCCTTGGGGTCAGGTCCTGATCTCAGGGTTCTGGGATTGAGCCCCACATTGTGCTCTCTGCTCAGCAGGGAGCCTGCTTCCACCCCCGCCCCCTCTCTGCCTGCCTCTTTGCCTACTTGTGATCTCTCTCTCTCTCTCTCTCTCTCTGTCAAATAAATACATAAAATCTTTAAAAAAACCAAAAAAACAAAAACAAACAAAAAACAAACCCTGCAATAGTGGCTATAAGACTTTCGAACCCTGTGAGTCCCGGTAAATTATCCTGGGCACTCCTAGCACACAGCCCATTCAGATGCCACCACTGGGGATGATGGTATGTGAAAACAAATAATTATGGAAACCAAAAAAGGGGAAAGTCTGGAAGGTGTTTTGGGGGCTGGGCACCATGGAGTCACTGACCAGACTGGGTCTTTCCCCTTTACTGGGATTATGCATGGAGAGCCCGGTGGACATGGGCAGGGTGGGGGGGGGGTAGGAGACTCAGCTTTGTTTCTTTTGACGTAAAATGTATCTCCATGCTCCTGAGGGAAGGAAATGAAGTGAACACAGGTACGTATCTATAACTGGCAATTTTGCAGATTTGGGGGTTCTCACTCTGCCCAGGGCAGCCTGTCCATCTAGGACTGGTCCCTCTAGGGGGCAGGAGAGGCAGACCTGCATGGGAGTGAGGGGAGAGGTGGGCCTTCCTCAGCCCTGTCAGCGCTCTGAGAGCTGAGACCAGGGAAATCTCTTCACGTAGGCTATTTGATGAACTCTTGAATTTAGCACCAAGAATCCCTGCGCTGGTTAACGAGGTGGGTTTTACACCTGGAGTCTCAGAGATCCTATCCGGATGCTGTCACCTGCCAGCTGTGTGACTTTGCGCAGGAAACTTGTGCTGGCCTCAGTTTTTTCATCTGTGCTCACTACAGGGTCTGGAACCTAGTAATTGCTGGTTAAATGTCAGCTGCAGCTGTGGGTTTCTCTTCTGGATTTATTTGAGAAGCGGCAGGAGAGCTAGGCTAACTGTATCACTGGGAAGAGGGTTTGTGCTGTTCAAAATAGCTTTCTGGAGCTAGAACAAAGAAAAGGGACTGGAGCAGAGGTTGGTATTTTGTGTCGATTTCTCAGATATTCTACTCAAGGGAGATGATTTCTTTATGGCAAAGAAGTTGGGATATATTCTCTTGGGGAAGGGGGCTTCTCCTCCTCCCCTTGTCCCTGGGGGCTTCTTTCCGGTCCCCTGCCTGTAGCTGGCCAGGAAAAATTTCTTGTGTTCCCAGACAAAGCAAGTACGAGGCTAATATCACCCTTGAGGCCAAGAGGGGCAAACTGACAAAAGAAAAACTTTAATCATAGACAAACTCTCGATTTAAAATAGCCTTTTTCTTTGACATAGTCAGCATTATCCCCAAATGATAAAGCTCATTTTTGCACACACTTGAAAGGCCACAGGCTAGTGTTTTCTGGAGCATAATCTCCTCAGTGTGCTGAAGGTCTGATGTAACATTTTCTCTTATATGATTTGGGGAGGCTGTCCCTCCACAGGACAGTAAGGAAAAAAAAAAAAAAAAGACATAATGAGGTATTTTAATTCTTTAGGGTTAGATGCTCCATTTCCAAACTTTTTTTTTTAATTTTATTTATTCATTTGACATTCAGAGAGGCAGGCAGAGAGAGAGGAAGGGAAGGGAAGCAGGCTCCCTGCTGAGCAGAGAGCCCAACTCCAGGCTCCATCCCAAGACCCTGGGATCATGACCTGAGGCAAAGGCATTGAGCCATTGAGTCACCCAGGCACCTCCATTTCCAGACTCTTGAAAGTTTTCAGTAAGATTGGCATGTTTGAAGGAATGAAGAAGAATCCCTAGCAAATTCTTTCACAAAAATGCAAATCATAGTTAGCAGAAAAAGGAACACCAAACGTAATTCCTAGCGCCGGATGACACAGCTGAAGAGCACAGCCTGCTGAAGAAGAGATTGTCAGTGTGTGTCAATAACACTGTCACCGTCCTTTGACCCAGGGACTCTGAGAATCGAATGCCGAGGTCAGCAAGTTGGTCCATGGGCCAGGTTCAACCTCATGGGCTGTTTTTGTATGGCCAGGAAAGTGAGGACGGTCTGCAAGGTTTTAAACTATTTTCATTTTTTTGTTAAAGTTTTAATTTTAATGCTGGTTGGTTAACACTTAGTGTATATTAGTGTCAGGTGTGCAGTATAATGAACTATTTTCAAAAGGGGGAGAAGAAAGGGGAGGAGGAGGAGTGAGGGGCAGGACAGACAGACTGCTTGGCCCACAGAGCCCGGTATTTTTACCATCTGGGCCTTTTCACAGCCATCTGACGTAAGGAACAGTTCAATTCAACACATGGAAAAATCTCCATGACAAAGGTGATCTTTGCAATGGTTAATAGTTCAAAAAACTGAGAGCAATTTAAGTGCTCAGGAGAGAAGACTGCTTGGTAACTAAGTGATTCACCTAGGAGGATATTTTACCACAAATAAAGTGATACCTCACCAGGACCACAGATCTGGGTGATGCATTTTGCCCATCGTAGGAAGCCATTATGGCCTGCCAGGCTCACAGACCTTCGTCTCACTCCTGAATGCTCCATGCAGTTAGGGATAAACTATGCATATTAAAACTTCGTGATATTCTGCCTTGAATGTGAAGGTCTTGGCTTAAGGAATGGACTCTGACAGCTCCTGATTCCTGTGTTCTGGCTCTCAGGGCCCTTCGTAGCTGGGAAATTACACCCAAGGTCACACAACCCACTTGGGAACATGTCCTAGCTCAGGACACACTCTTCTCACTTCAGGAAGCTTCTCTTTCTCCTGGAAGCCTCCAGGACCCCTTCCTCCTTTTCTGCAGAGTATCGTGTGGCTGGATGGGATTCTTATGCTCTTTAGTTGATTTCTATGTCCTTCTGAACCTGGAGACTATAGGGAGGTTGTATATATTTCATTACATGGAATCTTTGTGGCTATTTCTGTAAGAGTCTGGCTTCAGAGCCTTGGCCAGGAATATGATCAGGGTCACATTTTTGTTTTGATGAAAGACATTAGATATCATTTACATTGTTAGCTCTTTTCAGAGAATGAGATCAGATCGATTGTTTCAGTCTTTCCAATGAAGACTTGAGAGGAATTCTCTAGCCCAGGCTCTGTGCCAGTGATTTCTTAGTGATTGAACACAGCACTGCTGAGCTATAGGTCAGATCTGTTCCCTGTGTTATCCTTCATCCTACTGTGAATCCCTGGTGCCCATAAGATAATGTCCAAGCTCCCTGGAATGGGAGTCAGTGTTGCCACCATCTCTTTGGCCTCACCCATCATTGTGCCCCTCATTCAGTGGTGCCCCATTTTGTTTTATTTATAATATGCACATTATTTGAAATTATCCTCTGGCTTTGTTAGGCTGTTGACCTATTTATTTACCTGTGTTTGCACATATCTCTGCATTTATTCCCCCCCTCTTCTCCCTCACTAGGATGTATGCTTTTTGAGGCCAGGGACCCATGTTCTCAGCCCCTAGAACCCAGCTTTAAAGAGAGCCTGGTGGGCAATGGTTCCCGCAAATTTCCATTTTCCGTGATGTGCCAGAGGCTACTTTCTCATCTGTAGGACCTACGGGTGGAGGTGGAGGAGGGTGCCTCATCCTCTGTGTTCTATCAACACAGCTCTTAAGTAGCTGCCCTGGCCAGACTATGCATCAGACCCCCAACTAACCTGTGAGGAGCCTGGGAAGGCAGAGATTGGCCTCTTGTGCCCACAGCTCACAGTCTGGCATCAAGTAGGGAAAGATTTTTATTTCCTGATTGGGCAATGAATAAATTCACAATACTTTCCCAATTAATGCTTGTTATTTTGTTGTTATTTTGTTTGACTTGAGTCTACAATTTCTTGGTTCCCTTCTTAAAAAGAAACAAAAAACTTTAAAAACACACATTGCTACATCTATTATCCTAATATCATGCTATATTTATTAGCCTAATATTATTTTTACTCAAGTTTAAAAATATGTGCCTCTATGCAGAATGCCAGCTTGGTTTATTGGTTTACATTTATATTTTGTCTAGTTTTTTTAGATCTCTGTCTCTCCTAACTTAACAGACAACCAAAAACTCTAGAAATCATGTAGCATCATAATACTTTTGGCTATTACTTTGCCATAGTCCCCTCTTTTCCGCATTTATAGTCACAGAAATAGAGTTGGTGAGGCAGCTTCAAAGAGTTCGTTTCATGATTCTGTCAGATGAGATCATCATATTCAGGCCAGACAGCTCACACACAAAGAAACAGGAGTTAATCATAGTCAGGGCTGCATAGTGGTGACATAAGGTAAGGGCTCAGGGATAGATATTGTTCATATGTCTGATCCAGAAAATATGGGAAGATTTTCACTGATTCATTTCTTTGTTTGCTCATCCACTTGCCCATTCATATACATCTTATTTAGTAGTTCCTCACTGGAATATAAAAAGAACTTGGAGTGAATCATGCTCATGGACAAGAATCAAGGAGTTTGTAATAGAGTAACGATCTTGGGCTGGGAGAGGTCCACAGGGGACCCAATTTCTGAGCCAGGCTGGTCCTGAAGAAACAACCACAGAGCATTCTTCCCTCATTTGCTTGCCGGCTGGTGTGGCATAGCCAGAAGGAAGCCAGCCCAGGTAAAAGGCTCAGCAGAGCTGGGCTCAGTAGCTATTCAGAGCACCTCTCGTTTCTGACTGTTTTTGAAGCTGAAATGCTGGGGTGTAAGATCCAAATGAACATAGACCTCATGCTGCAAAAATCTATGCTTAGTCCTTTCTGCTGCTATGGCTTATGTCCGTGTTGGAATTCCTCTTCTGGAACTCGCCTACAGAATACCACACTTTCAGCCCCTTAAAGACCAAATGAATATTGAGCTCCCACCATGTGACTGCTGTTTGTGTCCTCACTCGCTAACCGAGTCTGGGTTGTTCCCATTTTACAGCTAAGAAAACCGAGGCATAGGAAGTGATTGACCTGAGCATGGTCACACAGATGTTAGGAGGCAGCAATGGGGTTTCTTCCCAAATCTTCTGATTTCGAATCACTGGCCAGCAATTTGATACTTGGAAGTTTTGGACATCAGGTCTGGTGAATATAGGGGAGGTTTGACTTAGGTGCAAACCTTTGTTTAGGTGAAAATAAGGCATGTTGACTAATGAGACTGGTTTTCTTGAGGGTGTTATCAACCAAATCCAAAGGTAAGTTCCAAAGATTCGTTCAGAAAGAAAAAGAGAAAGGAATCAAAAGAAAATTAATAGAACAGCAAGAAAAAAGAAAAGAAGAGAAGGGAGAATGGTTGGCCGGCCATCAGAGAGCGCACCATATTGATGGAGAGTACAGGAAACCCGCCTGAGGAAGGGCGGAACCCAACAGAGGGAAGCGGCTGCTCAAAATCACCCTCTTGCCCAGATTGTGCCCTGGGCCCCACATGCCAGAGTACAAATTGCCTACAAGGAAATGAGAGACTTTTAGAGAAGGGGTACGGATTCTGGGTGTGCAAGGGCAAGCGTTCCAGAGGGCCTCAAAGGGCTAAATGGGAAAAAAATCCCAAACCTTTCATTACAACTATTTTCAGAAAGAAAACTGCAGTGGGTACCCTTTTATCTGTGTACTAAATTTAGAAAAATTTATCTGTGTACTAAATTTAGAAAAAACAAGCACAACAACTACAGACTCTTGTAGTTGACAGGGCTTTAAATAGGATCATCTCATAATCCCTTGTCTTTGTTATAAATGAGAAAATTTTGAATAAATGTAAAATAAATCTCTTTTCAGCAAGTGACTTTCCCATTTGGACGATGAACTGCAGAGTTGGAACTGGAATCCACATCTTCAGATTCCTACTTTGGTGCTGGAGTTAGACTAGAATTTCTTGTTCAGTGTCTGATTCAGGGCTGTTAAGCTGGAGCTGGTTCGAATCCCAGCTCTGCCACTTAATCTCTGTGGGATCTTGGATTTTGTCCAACCTCTCCATATTTTCATCAGTAAAATGGGGCGGGGGGGGGGCAGTGGGGGAAAATCCCCTCCTCTCTGTTAAGACTCTTGTGGGAATTACATGAAATAAAGCTTGTATGAGCTTGGGGTTCAATGCCTGAGCATTAGAAAGTGCTCAGTTAAGGTCAGCTACACCCAGTTATGGGTACTTGGATGAGCAGGATGGAGCTATTGCAGTGACATTGTTCTGAGACATCCATACCGCAGTCGAAAAATAAATTGATTTGTGATACTGGTGAGTGGGTAGATGATAAATGTGTTGAGGAACTTTGCCAAAGAAACAGCTGAGTGAAAGCCTAAATTCCTGGCTCATGATGTTTTTAAAAATGGACTTCTGTGTGTTTCTAGATTGGCCAAGAATACACTCAAAATGGAAGAATGGAACTTCGAACATAGGAAGAGGGCAAGAGAGGAATGTGGTTGTATCTTTCAGGTGCTTCAAAGTTCTGGCTGTTTTTGGAGCTACCTAGGTCTTTCATGGGACTCCTCTGTGAACTTGTGACCTAGGATGAGAGAAATCTTGGGGGGCTCCAGCTGAGCCTGTGCAACACAGAAAAACAAGTTATTCACCCTTGGGGTCCATCTCAGGTTCCTCTCCCCAATTCCTGCCTTGAGCCCTGCCTACCACCCCCCTACCTCCAAGGGGTCTCTACATGTTTGCTGCTCCAAAAGAGGTACCTGCCTTGTACCTGCCTTGGTGCAAAGTGACCATTTCTGTCCATTGGCAAATCCATGCAAATCAGTCCTTGCCTCTTAAAGACCTTACCCTTTGTCCACAGAAAAAATGCCAAATCAAAGATAGGCATCTCTGATACCCTATGTTCAACACTCCTCCATTCTCGCAGTTCTCCTAGCTTTGGGGCTCTTAGAGTTGGGGTTCCACCTCTGACCTCTGACCTCAAACTCCCTGATTGCATTGTCCTCCCAGTTCCGTGTGACTCTAGCACCTTACCTGGCGACTGACTTCTTGGAGTTGACCTCAGAGTCCACTCCTCCACATCACCCATCTCCTCCCTCATCACACCCACTTCCCTCTGGAGAGGTGAGTGGGTTCATGATTATTTCTGCTGAGTGTTGACCGGGGGCCCCTAGGATACGCTGCTTTGACCACAGTACTTCCCAGGATGTGACACATCTAAGTCATTGAAGGAGATACTCTGGAAAATAAGGTCCTGGGCTAAAAACTGCTTTAAAAGTCACCATACATCCATAAAGAAGATGTGGTATATATACACAATGGAATACTATGCAGACATCAAAAGAAATGAAATCTTGCCATTTGTGACAACATGGATGGAACTAGAGTGTATCATGCTTAGCGAAATAAGTCAAGCGGAGAAAGACAACTATCATATGATCTCCCTGATATGAGGAAGTGGTGATGCAACATGGAGGCTTAAGTGGGTAGGAGAAGAATCAATGAAACAAGATGGGATTGGGAAGGAGACAAACCACAAGTGACTCTTAATCTTACAAAACAAACTGAGGGTTGCTGGGGGGAGGGGGGTTGGGAGAAGGGGGGTGGGGCTATGGACATTGGGGAGGGTATGTGCTTTGGTGAGTGCTGATTCACAGACCTGTACCCCTGGGGATAAAAATACATGTTTATAAAAAAATAAAAAATTTAAAAAAAAGAAAAAAAAAGTCACCATACATCCGAGCCTGTTGCAGGCTCTGGAATCCCCAGCTGTGAGGAGATATTTTAACTTGGTGTGTTACAAATGTATTTGAATATAGGAACATTTTCCCAGAGAGTACTTACTAACAACCCAGAGAACTAATACTTCATGGAGAATGCTGCCTTCACACCGTGTAAAGATGGCACCCCTAGGGGAGGGTGTTGCCCATAGAAGGTGCTCACTGTCTCATAGCAACTTTATAAAGTGGTTATTATTACCCTCATTTTACTTCACTATTTTGTAAGAACTTATTTTATTAGAACATTTTTAGATTTACAACAAAATCTAGAGGGAAGTATAGATATTTTTCATATATCCCCTACCTTGGCACAGGCATAACCTCACTCAGTAGATTGATACATTCCTTTTTTTTTTTTTAAACAAAGGTCAAACCTATATTAATATATCATAACTACCCAGAGTCTGTAGTTTACCTTAGGCTTCCCTCTTGGTGTGGTGTACTCTGTGAGTTTAGACAAATGCATAAGGAGATGTATCCATCATTGTGATAACATACAGAGTATTTTTGTTGCCTTAAAAATCCTCTGTGCTCTTCCTATTCATTTCTCCCCTACCTCACTCCTGGTGACCACTGACCTTTTACTGTTTACATAGTTTTGCCTTTTTTGGAATGTCATAGAGTTGGAACCATGCAGGACATAGCTTTTTCAGGTTGGCTTCTTTCACTTAGTAAATCACATTTAAATTTCCTCCATGACTTCATGGCTTGATAGCTCATTTATTTTTAGTGCTAAATACTATTCTGTTGTCTGGATGTACTGCAGTTTATTTATCCCTTTGTTTATTGAAGGACAGCGTGCTTACTTTTTAGAGAAACTGCCAGACTGTCTTCCAAAGTGGTCAGTGCCATTTTGCCTTTGCATCAGTAATGAATGGGAGTTCCTGTTGCTCCACATCCTCATCTGGTCCTGTCAGTGATGGCTTCTACTTTATTTTATATATTTTAAAGATTTTATTGATTCATTGATTTGAGAAGAGAGAAGAAGAGAGAGCATGAGTGGGGAAGGAACAGAGGGAGAGGGACAAGAAGACTACATGCTGAAGGTGAAGCTCTAATCGGCGCTTGATCCCATGACCCAGAGATCATGACCTGAGATAAAAATCAAGAGTCAGATGCTTGATTGACTGAGCTACCCAGGTGCCTTGATTACTTTCATTTGAAAGAGGAACTTAAGAATTAAAGAGGTGAAATAGTTTTACAGAGCTCACACTTCATCTTTCCACTAGTAATCAGGGGTGAGGAACACACCATCTTATGTTGTATCTGCTGGTGCCATGAAAATAGCAGAAGAGAGGCAATGCTATCTCTCTGGACAAGTGTCTGGGACAACAAAAAGAACACACTCTACGTTGCTGTAGGGCTGAGTGGTGAGTGCAGCTTGCAGAACCCTCTTTTGGGTTATCTCTCTCTCTCATTGACCCACCTCCATCCAGTCCACCTGTAAGACACGTTGGATTATCTTCAAAAGATTCTTCAAAATCTCTTTCCATCCCCTCTGCCTTTACTACCCTAGTTCAAGTCATCAGAATCTATTGCCAGGATATCATAAAGGCTCCTTAGCTGGTCGCTTCCACTTTTGTTTCACTGAAGTCTACCCTAGAGTAACAAGTGATCTTTTTCAAATAATAATCACATCATGGCACTTTTCTCAAAAGTCTCCAAAAGCTGTATTTCTCTCTAGATTTTAAGTTTCTGAATACCTGGGGCTCTGTCTTGGTCATTTTATCCTTAGAGCTTAGTATACAGGCAGGGTACATGGCAATGGTCACTAAATGTTTTCTGAAGGTATGAGCATCTATTCAGCATGTAACCCATTCTGGGTTGAATGACCTTGGCTATTGTGTTAAGAGAGGAAGCAAATAGAATAAAAACACTCCAAAAAGAGAACAAGGTGTTTTTATGCCCACTTTCTTTATTTGTACAGGATCTGTTTTATGAAAACTTAACAATTTTACTTTCAGTTGGCTGAACTGTCTACCCACAGATAATTTAAAGTTGTCCCTGGAGAGGGAATGACGCAGAAAAATAAGAATAACTGGTGTTGACGTGTGAATTACACCCCGAAGGCAGGAGCAGCCAGTATATCAGTTCCATCAGGCTCCTCTTAGTTACCATATTTATGATGTGGACTTGAATTCAGGAGACCAAATATAGCAGCAGCCCCAGGGAATTTATAGGAGCCAAAGCCAAAAGTTTATCTCGTGTTTTCCATCAAGCTCCTATTTGAGCTCATCCCTCTTGTATTGGCTTCTTATCTGGTTTTATCTGATAAACCAGGAACAAGGAACATTTGATTAAAGATATCATTATTTAAGGTTGAAAAGCACCCCTACCTGTGAGTTACAGTACAGAATGTATTCAAAGCAGGATTGGTTTTTTGTTTCTTGTCACTTTTTCTTTTTTTTTCCCTCTCTCTCTTTCTCTCTCCCTCAACTCCCCCTTGTTTTTTTTAACTTACTTCTTTCTTTCTTTCTTTCTTTCTTTCTTTCTTTCTTTCTTTCTTTCTTTCTTTCTTTCTTTCTTTCGTCCTTCCTTCCTTCCTTCCTTCCCTCCTTTTTTCCTTCCTTCTTTCCTTCTTCCCTTCTATCCTTCCTTCCTTTTAGACTCAGGGCTGTGTCAACTCTCCTACTGTCTGCCACAATGTCGTCGGTAGAGAGATTGAACATCTTGACACTCCAAGGAATAACACGCTAGTCTATGCCATTGACAGTGTTGTGCCGATTGGACTTCTGCAAGCAGGGATACTAACTATTTAGGTTCCTTACGAAGACACAAGTGAGCCAGAGGTAGAAAAGATTCTGGTGTCTGGTGTCATTACACAGGATGGAGGGTTGAAAAGGCTAAAAGGGAATGCCAGTGAATACTAGCTGCAGGAAATATTTACCATTCTCAGGAAACAAAGGACATTTATTGGCGTTATTAGAACCTAGAATATTGGAGGAGGAATCTTCCAGAGTCGGGCCAGGTCCTCAGAGGAGTTTCAGGATGCGGAGGACGGTCCTGCAGAATTACTTACATTCAGAGCTCTCAGGGGAGAGGAATGGGAGAAAAAACAGTAGGAACTCTGTTGGATGGATGGTGGGGCCAGAAAATGAAGGTTCATTCAAGCTGTAGGAACATTAGTTTATACATATGTTGGGAAATTCATTTGACTTGATCTATTTTAGAAAGGGGATAAGGGGAATAAAAAAAAAAAAGAAAAGAGAGAGGATAAGGAAGCAGATGTAAAGGTGAGATAACATTCAAGATATTTCATGCATGTATTTCTCTGACTTTTACAACTCAATTTGAAATCAGTATTGGCAGAGAAGGACATCCTACAGAAAACCAGTAGAACGTCAATAGGAATACAGTGGCTGAATCCTGGGGCTCAGCAACACTTGGGCTCAGCCTACAATGGGAAGTGCAGGAAAGCATGAATCAGACAGAATTTTGTTCAAATTTCAGCTTTATTTCAAGCTGTGACATTAATCAAGTTATTTCACTTCAGGTTATTGTTTTTAAAATAATTGGGATTCTTGTTATACCATCATACATTTGACTTCTATAGAGTTAAAATCGAGTGCCATTATGCCTCCTACTTTAATGATTGCTCCCTTTTAAGCCTCCGGCTGCCCTATAGCTCTATACATAATAACCATACACCATCTGCCTGTCTGATCTCCAATAATTATTTATGATGCTCCCTTTTTTCTCCAGTAGATGCCTGGAGTTTGGATCTCCTTAGCATAAACTTCAAAAACTGTCTCACTTTCTTGATGTACTCCCAGATTTGGGAGTTGTCCTCCAGGTAGGAAATAGGCAGAATCCCAGTGAGAGTGATAAGAACAAGTAGCACAGAAATGCTGCCCTAGGGACATGGGGAACAGGTGGAGAGTTTTGAAATAAGATGAAGATACAGTATTCAGAAGATGCAGATTTATATAAACTTTAGAAAAGAAAGTCGAAGAGTAAGAATCTGTCATGGTGACTCTGGGCATTTCCTGAAGGATTGGGATTCCAATTCCAAGACACCACAATGTGATCCATCTAAAGAAGGGAAAGATGATGCATGAGCTGTCCAAAGTCCATTGGAAATATCTCAGTTTAGCTCTTATCCAATATTCATCAGGCATCTACTTCTCATGCTACTTCACTTTCCTTAGCAGACTTCTGCCATAGGAAAGAATTACCCTCTACTAGTGCCAAGTTCATAGTCTGGGTTCTTCTCACTATAATTTAGTGAATTAATAATTTGTTTCCTGTTACTAATCAGTACTGTGTGGATTTGGGTGACGGTGTCACTCTGAGGCCAGAGCTGGGGCAGAGATAGCAGTAATTAGGGATAGTTTTCTGCATCAATAGCATATATGTGGTTATGTTAAAGGGCCTCAAAATCCTTATAACACCAAATTATCTTTCCTACCCACTAGCTAGAATATCTGAAATGCTTCTATTATATTCATGCCTTAGACTATAGTTCCAGAAGTTACCATTATGTAAATTCAATTCAGCCTCACAAAGTCTTACCGGATGAACCTTTAGTGCCAAGCATTGCGAGGGGTACTTTAATTAAAAGAATAAAAACAATTAAGACAATGATAAAATAAGGTTATCTCTCTCAAGAGCCACAAAACAAATCATAAGATGTGATGAAAAGTTAATATAGGAAAAAATGCTCCAAGAGTGATAACAATGCTTAATGCAATAAAAATTCAAAGCACTTAGTGATCAGTGGGTACTGCAGTGGCCAGAGACATGACTTGAATTGAAACTTCACAGGAAGACCAAGAAAACCATTAGTAGACACCAGCATTTTAGATTAATTAGATGTCCAGTCTCCTTGGGAAGAAAGATGGCGCCGCCCAGGGGACCAAGTAGTAATAGAAGCCTGACTGGGAAGCCCTGAGACAAATACAGGCGATGCTGAAATAGCCAAAAGTTTCCAAGAGCAAATTTGTTTGACTCTTTACACAGGGGTGTCAGAGCTTTGTTGAATTGTGACCCGGGGCTTACTCGGCACACTTGAACCTCTGTTTGAGTAAGTATCAGAGTGAGGGATGGCATTGCCCCATATGTAAGCTGGTAAATTCCTTGGAAATCCGGCAGTGAAAAGCAAACTGGAAGTGGTCAGTCAATATATTGCAAGCAAGTTGTTCCAGACCACGTGTTTGGTCCTCGCAGAATATCCCACACAGATCAGTGGTGGTATTTGGAGTGGGGCCATTGAAGTTAATTAGGCTTAGATAAGGTCAGGTTGGTAGAGCCCTGTTGATGGGATTGGTGTCCTTACAAAACAAAGAGGCCAGAGCTTGCTCTCCACCTTGTAAAGACACAGCAGGAGTGAAGACGCAGCAGGAAGGCAGCCCTCTGCAAACCAGGAAGAAGGTCTTCACTAGACAGGAAATCTGCTGGCACCTTGATCTTGACTTGCTGGCACCCAGCCTCCAAAATTGTGAGAAACAGATGTTTGTTGTTTTTATATGATATTTGTTAGAGCAGCCAGAACTAAGACACAAGTCAGTACAAAACACTGTATGCCTTTAGCATTTTCTTCTCTTTTCTTTTTTTTTTTTTTAAGATTTTATTTATTTGACAAAGAGAGAGAGATCACAAGTAGGCAGAGAGGCAGGCAGAGAGAGAGGAGGAAGCAGGCTCCCTGCCGAGCAGAGAGCCCAATGGGGGGCTTGATCCTAGGACCCTGAGATCATCACCTGAGCTAAAGGCAGAGGCATTAACCCACTGAGCCACCCAGGCGCCCCATCCTTCAGCATTTTCCAAAGGAAAAGAACTCACAACAAAAATTATTGCTTGACAGAAGAAAAACTCCTTTTGCCAGTTTTTCAGTCAGCTTGACAATGAAATTAGAGTTTTCACAGTTTAAACTTTCTCTGGGTTGAAATCATCATTGCCAGGTGGGGGAGGAAGAAGCCATTATGACCTGCTTGGGATTCAGGAGGGCATCTGGGTCGTTCAAGCTGGGGCATTGCCATTCCATTCCTACTCCTCTGAAAGAAACAGAGGCTGAGCGTCAGGTGCGGGTGAGTCATCTTTCCTCTCAGGGGCTCTGGCTGGGATTTGCAGACTGCCTTTGAGGCAGCTACTCTGTTAGTCATTCACAAAAACGCGTATTGGAAAAGCTGAAGGGAAATGCTTGGATGAACAAGTGATTAAATTTCTATTTTCATGGCAGTGCGTCTGCTTGCTGGTTCACAAAAGCAGCTCCGTCCAGAACCCAGGCACCCTGAGGGCACTCAGTAAATAAATACTTGTTGATCGACTGACAAAAGGATCTCCTGGGTCCTGGTAAATCGGGGTGTTGAGCTGAATGGTCAGATATGATTTCGTGGCTGGTATACAGAAATGTGTGCTTATTCACTTCGCAGACTGTGGAATGTCAACTCTGATTGGTCGGATTTGCATAAAGAGGTTGGTAACACTGCCAACCCCACGCTCGTGAACATCCCCGAAAGGAAGAGGAATAGGGCCCCTTCCTGGAGCTTTATCTGTAAGGGCACGTGTGGGATTCAGCACAAGGAAGGTTGAACTGTGTTGGAAGAATTACTCTTTTTGTGCTCTACGAGGCCCACCCCAGTCTTTCAAACGTGTTAGGGAAAAGAATAAAAATATCTCCTTACTTGCTGGTCATGCAGAGGAACAATCTAGAATGAAGGAAGAGAAAGAGGATTCGTCCTGGCTTCCTTTAGCCTGAGGCAGGCAATATCCTTATTGCTTTGCTATCATTTAGCTCATAGGCAATCTGAAACCCCAGGAGGGATGATGAACTAGCCAGCAATGGCTAGGAACCATGGACCATGCGTGCCTTTATGTTTCTTTGCTCTTAGGTGATCCCTGTGGCTTTTAAGACCATCTACATGTCGATGGCCCTTCACATACCCAGCTCTAGCCCTAAGCTCCAACCTTACATATACAACTCTGTACTTTTATACCTTCACATGAAAGTCAGAGGTAGTTCAAACTTTGCATTCAAACTGGAGCTTGTGACTTTCCCCTGAAAACTTGCTCCTCCCTTCCCTCCCTGGGGACAGACCACCATTTGTAGTCACCTGAGCCAAAATGTCTAGGAGCCATCTTCGGTTCTTCCGTTCTTCTCATTCTCTACATTCGATGCATTAGCAAGACTTTTCATTTCACTCTCTATTCCCTTCTCTCCATGTCCAATGTCAATACCCTACTATAAACCACGGTCGTTTCTGCATTCATGACAGTCACTCTGAGTTAGTCTCCCATCTTTGACTCTTGACTCCTGTTACTTATTCTTCAAACAGAAGTTAATGTGAAATTCTAAAATTATTAATCAGATCCTTTTTACCCTAGTCCTTGTTTTCAAATGTCCACTGGCCTCCTGTTGTCCTTCACATGACCTTCAAACCTCCCACTAGGGCACAGGGTCTTCCATTATCTGGTTTAATTCATTCTACTTTTACCTCCTTGCTCTGGCTTCTCTTACCGGTCTTGCTTTTCTCCAGATAGGTGCAGTTGCAGTTTCCTCTGCTGGAACTCTTTTCCTGCCTCTTCATAGAACTCTTTTCTACGTTTTAGATCTCAGTTCTAGGGCCCCTCCCCCAAGAAGCCATTTCTGAAAACCCTTTCAAAAGTAGTATTTCCTGATCACTCCCATCCCTCTGTAAATTTAATCACAAATACTCCAGTATTTATTTACTGGTTTCTTGAATTTCCCTACCTCTTTCCAAGGAGTAGGAGGGAAAGAGTGTGCAGGAGCAAGGGGGAGGGGGAGGGAGAGATGGGCAGAGGTAGAGGAGCAGAGAAGAAGCTGGCTTCCCAGCTCCCGGCTGAGCAGAGAACCCAATGCAATGTGGGACCCAGTCCCAGGACCCTGAGATCATGACCTGAGCCAAAGGCAGCTGCTTAACCAACTGAGCCACCCAGGTGCCCCAAGATTTTGTCCTAAAAGAGACAAGATGGAATAGTGGTTAAACACTCACAGTCTAGAGATAGAGGGTTTTTTTTTTCCCCCCCAATTTTATTGAGAAATAATTGACATGTATCACTCTATGCTGAATTAAAAGCCCAGCTTTGCTAGGCATGTAACCCTGGGGAATTTGTTTAACCTCTTTGTCCTCAGGTTAAATGATGGCATAAAATTGTTATGAAAAGCTCCCTACCCATACGACATGGCTGGCATAATGGTATATACTCAGCCACAGTTAGCTGTCAGTATTGTTAATTACAAACCTGCTTCACAGGTATTTATTTGTTGAATGGCCAATACATTAATTTTATGTATTCAAGGAACACTTCTGCTGTGTCACAGATCTGACTGTAGAATACACATTGAAGGGGGCCCCTGCCTGGAGGCCAAGAGAAGAGTTTGGAAGCTGGCTGGGTGAGCAGCTCTCTACAGAGAGGTGGGGGATAGCATGTTGAAATGGAAAATGATGGAGTGCCTGGGTGGCTCAGTGGGTTAAAGCCTCTGCCTTCGGCTCAGGTCATGGTCTCAGGGTCCTGGGATCAAGCCCCACATCAGGCTCTCTGCTCAGCAGGGAGTCCGCATCCTCCTATCTCCCTGCCTCTCTGCCTACTTGTGATCTCTGTCTGTCAAATGAATAAATAAAATCTTAAAAAAAAAAAAAAAAAGAAATGGACAATGATAGTAATAGAAGCCAGAGTTTATTTAGCACTTATTCTGTGTTGAGTATGGTAACCGATTTTTCCTTCTCAAAATTTTTGGTGCATGACTATGAAGTTATCTTATGAAGCACTTATCTTATCAATGTCAGTGGGTTCTTCATTACATCAACCTTCCTCTTCCTACAGAAGCTGGGTATAGTCCATTCCCCTACATGATTACCCTCACCACCCCCTACTCTCGTGCCTAGTTACCATATACCCTTCCTCAGCTCTCAACTACAATGTCATGTCCTTAGAGAAGCCTTCTCCTATCCTGATAGAATTTCTAGATCTCCCTGTAGTATATGCTTATCATGTCACCCCTCTTTCCTTTCTTGCCTCTACCATTGCTTACTTATTTAATTAATCTGTCTTCCTGACTAGATTCTATACTTTGTGGGGGCTGGGTCTCTGTCTTGTTTACCTCACCATTGTATCCCCAGAGCCCAGCAACATTCCTTCCAGTGGTTGGCATGTAAGAAATACTTGCTGAATAAGTCAGTGGGCATTGATAATGCAACAGAACAAAGTACCCCCATACCTAACTGTAATTCTTCTTTGAAGGTTGAAAAATGCAAAAGCGAGTTTCATTTGAATTGAATTTTGGTACTTATCAATTCCCTTGCTTCTTTCACTTCCTTCCCAACTGAATTTAACCTGAAATAATGATGAAAAAATTTGTCTGAAGCTCTAGTAGGAAGAGAAGTCACAAAAAGAAGGAAACTGATGAAAGCCATGGAAAATGAAGGATAAAACCACAATATTTGGGACACCTGGGTGGTTCAGTGGGTTGAGCCTTTGCCTCCGGCTTAGGCCATGATCCCAGGGTCCTGGGATCAAGCCCCCAATCGGGTTCTCTGCTCAGCGGGGAGCCTGCTTTCCCCTCTCTCTCTGCCTACCTCTCTGCCTACTTTTGATCTCTCTGTCAAATAAATGAATAAAATTTTTAAAAAACAAACAAACAGAATATTTGCTAGCATTTTTCAACTTTTATTTTATTGAGAATATTTCAGAAAAAATATATAAGCAATTGCATTTTTTTCTTTGAAACTAAACAGATACAATTTCATCTGACTTCTGTACAGAGTTATCTGTACATTCATTACAACCCTTCTAGAAGAAAAGCTTGATTTTCTTTTCATTTTTAGGGGACAGTGAAAAGAACTTCTGCTGATATCATCAAATTTATAAATGAAAAATTAGCATTGGTCTGATTAACATTATTTCCTAACAGTCTGGCTCAACAAAACCCAAGAAAATTCAAGAAAAAGGAATAATCAAGTAGCAGTAGTTTTAATTATCACTTGATAACAAAGGTCATTCCGCATTTTATTATTCTCATTAAAATAAGAATGACTAATTCAGCATGAACCATGCAAATTATTTACAACTTTACTTATTATTATTTTTTTAATTTTAATTTTTTATTTCTTTTCAGCGTAACAGTATTCATTGTTTTTGCACCACACCCAGTGCTCCATGCAATCTGTGCCCTCTCTAATACCCACCACCTGGTACCCCAACCTCCCACCCCCTGCCCCTTCAAACCCCTCAGGTTGTTTTTCAGAGTCCATAGTCTCTCATGGTTCACCTCCCCTTCCAATTTCCCTCAACTCCCTTCTCCTCTCCATCTCCTCTTGTCCTCCATGCTATTTGTTATGCTCCACAAATAAGTGAAACCATATGATGATTGACTCTCTCTGCTTGACTGATTTCACTCAGCATAATCTCTTCCAGTCCTGTCCATGTTGCTACAAAAGTCGGGTATTCATCCTTTCTGATGGAGGCATAACACACCATAGTGTTTACAACTTTAGATTATTCATGTCAATAATTTCCACTAGTGTTGATTATGAAAGTAGCTGGAAGCCTGATGGAATTCAGAGAAAACAGAACAGTCTGACCATGATGGTAGTATCTTCAGAGATGGCAAAAGTAGGGAAATCACCAAAAGAATCTATTGTTTGACCCACTGCCCTACTGGTTCATAAAACAGAGACATAAATGCTACAGAGGGGAGAGATCAGACCACTGAGATGACTCCTATAGAAGTTCAGAAAGAAATGTGACAGGTTTTAGTTCAGACAATTCACAAGACACTTGTCAAGTCTCACTGTGAAAGTACCTGTTTCAAATTTAAAGCCAAATCTTTTGTCTGGAATTTGTTTTTTCTTCTCCTTGGCTTTAAGCAATTAATATTTCAAGGGGCACCTGGGTGGTTTGGTTCGTTAAGCAGCTGCCTTCAGCTCAGGTCGTGGGATACAGCCCCACACTGGGCTCTCTGCTTAGCGGAGAACTTGTTTCTGTCCCCCCCTCTGCCTGCCTCTCTGCCTACTTGTGATCTGTCTGTCAAATAAATAAAGAAAATCTTAAAAAAATAAAGAAATTAATATTTCAAGCAAGAATAAGGTTTTTTTGGAGGGGTATAATAAAGGTATATTTACCATTTGGGATTAGGTATAAGAAAAATGAACTGAAATTACATTATTGATGAAGTTACTAGAGGTCTCTTAAAATGAACTGGAGCTCCAAGGAGAAGTTGACATAAGAAAATTCTTGCTGAACCAGTGTTCAACCTAAGAACAGGGACTTGTATGAATGGAGGGAAATAGCAGAAGAGAGTAACAGACAGGAAAAAATTAAATCAAAATGGAAGAATTGCAGAATAGGTGGTCTCGCCTCCCCTCTCCATCGTTTAAAATTTTCTTAAAGTTTATTTATTTTATTTTATTTTTCAAATTTTAATTTATACAAGCGATTTAGGAACCTTCTGTTTCTTCTATAGAAATTTATCTTTATGAACTCTGCATCTACTCAGGTCAATTTCGGAAAACATATTTCCTAGGATATGGATGAATTATCCATTCATCCAGGGTTTCAAGTGTATTTGTATAGAGGTCTGCAAAGTAGTCTTATTAAAAAAGAAAAAAATTTCGGTTTCAATGAATTTGTTTCCCTCAATGTCATTGATTTTGTGAATTTTTGCCTTTTTTGGTTTCCCCCCTCAATTTAGTTAGCTAGTGCTTTGTTTACTTTGTTGTTAAAAAAAATTCATATCTTGTTTTATTAGTTAGATCTGCTGTTTTTCTGTTGTCTTTCTCATTAATTTGCTTTCATATTACTTCTTTCCTTGTGTTATATTTTGGTGTACTTTGTTACTGTACTGATGGTTGTTTTGTTTGGCTTTTTTGAGTCTGGAATTTAGCTTATCTTATCATTCTTTTCTATGTATTGATGAAGTGTGTAAGACTACAAATTTTCTCCTACAAACAGCTTTAAACATATCCCATACATTCTGAACTGCAGTGTTTCAGTCATCATAAAGATTAAAAAGGGACTGTGAGTCTTCTTTGGATTACCCTTGCCTGTAGCTCAGGTATGTATAACTATTTGCATTTCCTGCTGAAGCTCAGAATATTATATGTCACAGACTCACACAGCTGAAAATGACCAACGTGGCCCCTAAGCCCTAGGACAGAAGATACCCAAACCTGCACGCATATGAGGAGCTAGCTGGTGTAGTGGTCAAGATCACAGACTATGATGCCAGGCTGCCTGGGTTCAGATCCTGGGATGAGGATGAAGATGACTACTGCTTCTGCCCCACGGAGATGCTGTGAGAGGGGCAAGTGCATGTAAAGCATTTAGAACATTTACCTCTTGAAGTAGTTCACCTTCCTCTCTAATATTAATTTCCATCAAAACTCATCCGTCTATCCATGAATTCAGCCATCTATTCACCAACCTACCTACATAATGATCCTTATATTTTATCTAATACCCACATACACCGTGCTCTTTTATATCTCTGTTCTTTTCTCTATGTTCTTCCCACTGCTTGAAGAATACCTGTGCTGTACGAACTCCTACTTTTCTTTCAAAACTCAGCTCTGAGGGCAATTCATGTGTAAGATTTCTCAGGCCTCTCAGGCTGGGTTAGGTGGCCCTTTCCTATGCAGCTCCTCAACACAATGTTTGAAGCCCCCCAGAAAATCTAGGCCTAAATTAGTTTCCAGCTTTGTTTCTCCCCATGGTCTATCACAGGTTCATAGGCAGGATTGCATAGTCATCAAGACAGAGGGCTCTGATATCAGACTGTGGGGACTGATATTCTACTGGTGTGATCTGGACCAAATTTCCTAACTCTAAGCCTATTTTTTTTTTTGTGATATGGAAGTTTTAATATATCACTAATCTCCTCACAACATCAGGTGTCATGATAATAACGAGGTCATCCACTTCATAAATTGTCCAACTTACTAAGCTCTTTCCATATATTAGCTATTGTCGTTAGGAATAGTGATAGTGTGTCTCATGCTGAACTTTGCCTAGTTTTTCAAAACTCTGATTGACATTGGAAACTCAAAACCTGAGGAACAAGAACTTCTGCCGTGTTAAAAGTTCAATGGAGAGATAAGTACACAGAGAGAAGGAAGTCAAGATGTGTCTAGTGATAAAGGGAAGGCAGTGGATTCAAACCTGAGAAAACATACCAAGAATGAGTTAGGGCTTAGAAAGAAAGTGATTTATGAAGTTTATTCTAGTGGTGGAGAGAATTTCAGTCTGGCCAGAGGAGGCATTTGCGTCAACACAGGAATAGTATAAATTAGAACTTTACATAATGAACTCTTACAAGTTATCCTTAGAAGAGGCTTTGGATTAGATTATAATGAGGTTTATTTTAAGGGACTAAAAGAAGTCATCAAAATTATTTTATTTCATAAACCATCTTAGAGATATTATATATTTCATGTATTATATGTTTCAGCTTAAAAAAAAAAACTCAGGTAATCCACATATTCTGATGAATTTTTTCTCATTACACCAAGCATTGGCAAAATAAGATGGTTGGATGGGATGATCTCTAAGGTGGACTGTAATCTTTAAGATTATCCCTATCTCGGACATTCTATGACATTTACAAAAATTTTGTTTTCCTAAGATTTCTATGGTAGGGAAGGAATTGTAATGTAGCAGCATCCTTCTTTTAATGAGTTTTCCTCAATGGGATGTCACTTATTTAATGGGATTAATTTGGCCAACATGTTCAATTTAAAAAACAAATTTCTGTTCTTGTGCCCACCAGTATGGCTTTTGACAGGTGTAAAAGCTCCAGTCCTGCCAATTTCCCCCAGGTGTGTGGCCCTTTCAGCCATGCCTCAGGCTGAAAGCCACGTACAGACTTCACTGACGAAGTCAACAGTTGGATGAGATATTCCGGGAGTCTCAAAAAGAGCAAATACTCTTACTCTTCCAGGCTATCCAGCCCAGTCTCTGGGAGCTTCTTTCCAATCTGTGCTAAGAGGTCAATCAGAACAGTGTTCCAGTACCCCAGGTTGCAGGCACAGTTGAAGATGATTTCATTCATCTTCATGGTGAATGAATGGAGGTTCATTCCAGAAAGCAAAGCAAAGGCTCCATCATGGAGGCAGAATTGGCAGCCTTAGAGTTTCTCTCTTCTCTCTTGGCCCTTCCTTTTCGGTACTTGCAGGTTCGTGCAGGAACAGCTTTCTGATCGTGACATGGGTATTTTCAACAGGAACTGTTCCCTTTATCTTCTTCCAGAGCTGGCAGGGCCATTTCTCGTTAAACTCTGCTTTTCATGCATTTTATACTTCTTCCTATGGAGAGAGGATGGTCTTAGTGACAGAGGGAAGGGTAGCTATAAATAATTAGGGCCACCTCAGCAGAAGCTGAACCCACTGGTGTTCCAAATGGGTCTTCCCCTGAGAAATTGGCTAAACTATCACCAGTTAGCCAGGATAGATTCCATTTTTATCTATCCTCTGAAGCTGGGGGTGAAGGAGAGCACATCAGAATAGACCAGGGACTGACCTCTGGCACACATTTCTGTGACCACTGTGTTTTTGCACATTGAACTTAACTGATTTTCAAGGACTTGCCCTGGAGCTGAGACACAGGGATGTCATCAAGCTGCCTGTAGCCTCTGTGTCAGCCCCTGGAAGGTGTTTCTTGCCCCAGTTAAGATGTGTATTGTAGACTTGGGCTTGATACAGTCTAGGCCCCACTTCATAGTGTACATATATCTATTACCTGGGCAGGTACTTAATTTCTCTCTGTGTTCATCTTCTTCTAAAACTAGGATAATAATCATGTTTCCTTCATAGAGTTGTAGTAAGAATGAGAGGAATGAATCTAAATGCTCAAAACTCACCAGTTATTATTAAGGTATGGACACTACCTTCTTCACTTTTATATTTTTTGTCCTTGAACCCAGGCTTCTTGGCTCAAGTTAAATCAGATTGAAGGCCAGAGGAAGGGAAAGATAATGTTAGCTTTCAGAAACTGCAATGAAAAGATTGTCAAGACAGGGGAATACCTTTTATGAAAGACGAGAGTGAAACCAAAGATAATGATTAGGCTTAAAACTTTAGAGACAAAGAAGATGGTGGTATCAAGGAATGGGAAGTGAGGAGAGGAAAATTCTTTGAGACAGAAGAGGGAGAGTTTAATTTTCCTTGAGGCAATGATGGAGCAAGCAACTGTCCAGCAGACAAATGCAAAAATTGGGAAAATAAATTTTTTCTTTACTTATAGAAAATATCTTAAAAATCTGAGTCTGACTTTGATGACCTTATGTTGAGATTTTGCTCTAGATTTTTAATCGAACGCAGCGTCCTTTCCCTGTTCAGCCTTTGAAGGCATTTTTAACCTAATTTTTCAATTATGCTTTTCTTTTTGGAGGAGTTTTACGTTGTAATTTGGGGGACATGATTTAATTGCTTTTCCCTATGAATTTTACCTTTTTCTAAACATGTTTTGAACTTTATTGCAACGAAATATTAGCAGACTTAATGAATGAAGTACACTTCCAGGAATGTAGGAATTCTAACTATACAGGAGGGAGTTCATGGATTAGCAATACGAAATCTCTCAAAATAGAAGCCCATTAGGAAAATGTCTCTCTTTTAAGAGATGTTCTGAGAATAATCCTATTAGGCTAGAAGCCTGCTAAGCTTATCAACTCCAGACACATTTCTCTACAAAGGGGAGAAAATCCAAATAGAATTAATGTGATAAGTAAATGTTGATAAAAAAAATATATATTTAACCTCAGAAAATAATCACCACATTATATACAAATGTCAGTTTCATGCCAGGAAAAATTTGATGACCTTTTAAGATCTAAGCTTGATAGCATGAAAAATGTTAAAATAAAACGTTTTTCATTTTAGATGGAAAATGAAAAATTCAGTCTAGCTTCAAATAGTTGGATCAGTATGATTCTTTAAATACTCATATGTATTTTTTTAGATTAAGGGGAAAATGTTTTCCTATATTTTTTTGAATATTTCCCAATTCTGACACTCTTCATTATTTCCTGAAGATTTGTGTTTCTATCTGGTTTCATTTCCCTTCAGCCTGAAGAATGTCCCTTAGCATTTTTACTAGTGCGAGTCTGGACATTGTGAACTCTTAATATCCTCTTACCTGAAAATCTCTTTATTTGACCTTGATTTTTGAAAGATATTTTTGCGGGAGATAAGATTTTACATTGACTATTAAAGAAAATCTTTCAGTACTTTAAAAATAATTATTTCTGATGAGAAGACAATAGTCATTCGAGTTTTTTTCCTTTATGCTCGGTGTATTGCTTTTCTTTGTCTACTGTTAAGAAATTTATCTTTGGCTTTCACCAAATTGACTGTGATGTGTGTGGGTATAGATCTCTTTGTATTAATACTGCTTGGTGTTACACTGTATATTTATGGCTTTTATTAAATTTGTAAGAATTACAGCCATTATTTCCTAAAATATTTTTTTTTCTTCCCCCTACAGTTTCTCTTCTCTTCTGGGACTCAAATTGTACACATTGTAGGCCTTTTGATATTGTCCCACTGGTCCCTAAGGTTCTGTTCCTTTCTTAATTTTTTCTACTTTTCTACTCTTTTTTTGGATTGGATGGTTTCTATTGATCTATTTTCAAGTTAGCTGACTTCTCTGTCATCTCCACTCAGATGCTAAACTCATCCAGCAACATTTTAATTTCAGAAATAGCATTTTCTAGCATTTGATTCCTTTTTAGAGTTTCTTTTTTTTTTGTTGAGGTATCTGAGTTTTCACATAATATGAGAATATTCTCCTTTCTATCCTTGGCGTTAATTGTAACAGCTGGTTTAAAATCCTAGCCTGCCAATTGCCCAACACCTGTGTTGTCTCAGGATTTGTCTTTTCTCTTGAGAATGGTCCATGTTTCCTTATTTATTTGTATGTTGAGCAATTTTGTATTGTATCCTCAACATTGTAGAAAATTTTATAGAAACTTTTGTTTCTATTATGTTCATTTGAAGACTATAGGTCTTTAAAAAATCAGGCTGGTAACTTGGCTAAGCTGAAATTGACAATTTTTGTTTCCTCTGTAGTAGGTGGTAGCTCAAGTATCAATTCACTTCTTTTGTCCTCGTGACTGCCTTCCACCAGAATGTTATAAAAACTGGAATTTTACCCAGTGTCCGTTTTAATAAATATTGTCTCCACTCCATTTTCTGCCTGCTTTTGTTCACCCTCCAGTACCTTTAGTTGGGTATTTTTATATCTTGTCCAGAGTTTATAGTTGTTATTTACTGGAGGGTCAGTCTGATAGGAGCCACTCAACCTTAGCAGAAGTTGAAGTACACCCACCTCTTTCCCCACTCCTCTGAAAATGGAATGCTATTTCCACTAATCCATTGTCTTGAACACTCTCAATTTTTTTCCCCATTGACTTCCTGAAAATAGAGCGTGGTCTTGCATAAGAGAAGGACAAATGTTTGAGCAGATGACAAGAAAGTATCCACTCTGTTAGTTGCTATTCTCTCCACATGATTAAATCACAGGGAATGTGCCTATATCTTTGGGTGGGTAATACCTCAGGAAGGAATGCCCTGAGTATATTAGGCAGATAGAAGTAAAATATAGCAGAAGTCTCAATAGCAGAGATTTGAAATCTGCTTCTTTTCTTTATACTGGAAAAGCTAATATTATCTCTTTGACTAGAAAACTACAGGTGGTAAGTATGACAAAAAGAATTTATAAAAAATTAAATACAATACCCTAGTCATTATTATCTTGTATAGCATTCCCCAAATTTTGTTTAGATGAACAGAAACCCCAAGATATTTATTTGGAAAAGGGCTATGTGGTTGAGCAAGTTTGAAAACAGAAACTACTTGGGGAGTAGAAATGTGCATTTATTACCACCCACAAATTATAGATTTATCCAGACTGAGAGTACAGTAAAAGTCCTCTTAGCATTGGTTAACTAAGCTGAACATGATTAGTTCATTCTTGGATGATTCAGAAAGTACATCAAGATCTTTCCTCCTCTTGTTTTCCCTTCTACATTCTCTGCCTAGGTAATTTCATCCATTTCCATGGCTTTAAATGCCATCGATGAGCTGATGACTCCCACATTTATCTTTTTCGTCAAAACCCCTTCTCTGAGTACATTCAAGAAGTCCTAACTGACAGTTCTTTTTTGATGTTTCATAACATTTCAAAATTAACATTTCAACACAGAAATTTTAATTCTACCCCTCGTCTCCAAATATTCTCCTGCCAGTCCTTCCCATTTCAACAAATGGCATCACCATTTACTTATGCTGGTATGTCTAGAGTCATCTTTTGATTCTTCTGTTACACTGACCCATTAGTGAGTTCTGTTTGCTATTGATTTTCCTCCAAAATATATTTTGAACCCATCTACCAGTCCAAGACATTACTATCAGTTGTAAATAGGGAGGGAAAATGTTTAACATGTTATTCTCTGAGAAGTTAAAGCCCTATATGAATCATTCTCATGTCTAAGATTTACCATTTTGTATTTTTCATTTCCTCATTATTGCCTGCATTAATGTAAAGTAGGAAATATAAAATCCCCTGTGATAATTTAGTTCAAGGGCCAGAAAACTATTACTGTATACCACATCTGACCTGTCATATGTTTTTGAAAATGAAGTTTTATGGGAACACATTCTTTTAAATATGGTCTATGGTCACTTTCATGTTTCAACAGCAGAGTTGACTAGTTGTGACAGAGCCTATATGACCCACTAAACCAAAAATATTTACTAACTGATCGCTCACAGAAAAGGCCAATTTGCTAACATCTGGTTTAAATAAATGCTGTAATACTTTCAAGATAGTGGATCTTTAGTATAAAAAATTAGTGAATCTGGGGTATCTGTGTGGCTCAGTTGATGAAGCATCCAACTGACTCCTGGTTTTGGCTCAGATTGTGATCTTGGGGTCGTGGGATTGAGCCCCATGCCAGGTTCTACCCTCAGTGCAGAGTTGCTTGAGATTCTCTCTTCCCCTCTGCCCCTACAACTCAAAGCTCTTGCACACACACACACACACTCACACACACACACACACACTCTCTCTCTCTCTCTCTCTAAAATAAATAAATAAATCCTTAAAATATTAGTGAATCTTTGAGTCATTATCATTTTCTTTTCTATATCAGATGAGGTTACATTTCTCAGGGGATATCAAGGCATGAAGATCATTAATGGAAAATGAAAATCTTGAGAATTTATTTGATTACCTGTCAAAAGTAGCTTGTATATTCTGCCAACACCCTTAGGTGATGATGGTTGATCAAGGGTTTTAAATAAATGTGAATATACTCAGTGTTTGATGTTGCATATTGAAGCCAAATTTTCTCTCCTTTTCCAATTATACTTAGGACCTTATATGGCAGTAATTGATGGTAAAAAGTGTGTGGGACATGGATCAAAAGATCTATGTGCCAAGTTCAGATATATCCCTTATTAGCTAATGACCAAGATCGCATTTAACTCTCTGATACTCAACTTTTGCATCAGTTAGATTGAGACTAAAAAATACCTAATCGTAGTTATATGAAGAGATTCTGGGTAAGAAGGTATATGTTTAGAATTTTGTAGAGTCTTTGGCTGCTAGTATTATTTCTCCTAGCCTCTCCCAATTTCTCAGCCATGCAGTTCACCTCAGTATTCCTCTTCAATGGATCTGTTATCAGATTTTTTGGTTTCAGTGGTGTGCTGAGTATCCTCTGCTGGATTCCTAACTACCACAAAGTTACTCTTATCTGTGAGTGAATGTTGAAAGTAACGTTCTGTGGGAAGGTGATGGTAGAAAACTCCTATTTTGCCATCTTATTGATGTCACTCTAGAATATTGCCCGTTAATTCCTAGCAGAAATTCTCCATTTCCATAAAGCTTCAGCAGTTAGTTCTTTCCTTATTTGTGACCAGCACCTTCCTTCAGGGCATTGCCTAGGGAAAACAAAAACTGATGGAGAGATAAAGACTTTCCCAGACAAACATGAGCTAAGGGAGTCCATCATCACTAGACCTTACTTATAAGAAATGCTAAAGGGAGTTCTTCAAGCTAAAATGAAAGGATGATAACTAATAATAAGAAAACATGAAAATATCAAACTCATTGGTAAAAGTAAGTATATAGCCAAATTCAGAGTGTTCTCATACTGTAATGGTGTAAGACCTGAAACTATAAGACTCCTAGAAAAGAACTTAAGATACAAGTTCCTTGATGTAAGTCTTTGTAATGACTATTTTTTTTGTATATGACCCTCAATATACAAGCAACAAAATAAAAAAATCAGGAAGTGTAAATCCATCAAGCTAAAAACCTGCACAGAAAAGGAAAAAATCAACAAAGTTTAAAGGGAACTTACAGAATAGAAGAAAATATTTGCAAACCATACATCCATTAAAAGGTTAACATCTGAAATATATAAGGAACTCAAACAACTCAGTGGTAAAAACCTGAATAATCTCATTAAAAATGATCAAATAAACTTAATAGATGTTTATCTATAGAAGAAATACAAATGGCCGACAGGTACAAAATAAGTAACTCAATATCACCCAACATCCTGGAATGCAAACCAAAACCACAATGAGATATCACTTTACACCTATTAGAAGTTCTATTATCAAAAAGACAATAGGTAACAAGTGTTGGCGAAGATGTGGAGAAATGGGGATCCTTGTACACTGTTGGTGGGAATGCAAATCGGTACAGCCATAATGGAAAACAGAATGGAGGTCCCTCAAAAGATTAAAAATAGAACAACCATATGATCCAGCAATCCATCTCTGGATATATTTGTGAAGGAAGCAAAAATCAGGGTTTCCAAGAGATATCTGCACTATATTCATTTCAGCACTATTCACATAAACAAGATAGAGAAACAGCCAAAGTGTCTCTCAACAGATAATAAACAAAGAAAATGTGATAGAAATAAATACATAGGTAGATAGATAGACAGATAGATAGAATATTATCCAGCCTGGAAAAGGAGCTGAATCCTACCACCTGTGATAATATGAATGAATCTGGAGGACATTTTAAGTGAAATGGTCCTGACAGATAAAGACAACCATGAGATGATTTCACTCATATGTGGAATCTTAAAAAAAAAAAAAGTTAAGTTCATTAAACAGAAGATGGTGTTTTCAAGGATAGGAGAGGGGAAATGGGGAGCTATTAGTCAAAGGGTACTGACTTACAGTTATAAAATGAATTAGTTCTGGAGCTGTAATGTACAACATGGTGACTATGACTAATAATACTTGTATTGTATATTAGAAATTTGCTAAGAGAGTAGATGTTAAGCATTCTCATCACACACACACACACACACACACACACACACACACACAAAAGGTAACTGAGATCATGGATGTGTTAATTATCCCGGCCATGATAATCATTACCCAACGTATACATTTATCAATTTCTCAAGTTGTACACTTTAAATACGTACAATTTTATTTTCAGTTATATCTCAATATAGTTAGAAAAATATAACAAACTATCATTGTCTTCATGGTCTTACTTTGCTTTAAAAAGAGATTATTTATTCATCATGAATATGAATCCAAGTGTTTGGATGGGTATAAGAGAACCAAATGCAATAGAAATTTAGACTATTTTCCCCTATAGCATGAAGAATTTGATGTTTTGTATTTCATTGGACAAATTATGAAGCATTTTCTAGACCTGAGGTTGTATATTTTATGATGTGGGTGCTGCAGAGTTGCCATGATTGGGTTTTTCAAATAGTTAATTTAACTTCTTTTAATACATATGAATTTATATGCCCCACAGGGAAAGAGCATAGATTATATAATTGTGTTTATGAGTTTCTTATTATTTTAATAAGTTCCATGATCAATGCAGATGTTTACTTGGAAAAAAATAGAAGAAAATCTAAACCTCTTGACTTTTGAGAGTGAACTTCATTATAAGGTTCAATCCAAAGTTATGAGATCAAGAAATGTATTTTATGTTGGAAGATGAATGTACTAACAGAAAAATAGTATTCAGGAAGTTTACTTCTCAACTTTCAAACAAACTGTGTGTCAGATGGGCTGAATGTGATGCTGAAACTCAAAGAGCCAAATACACCATCTTATGACTCATTTCCTCTAGTTAGGCACTGAGTCATAACTCATTTTTGCTCATCATATCTACGCAAAAGGTCTTAAGATGAACTCCAAAGTACCTTATGTTCTTCTTAACAAGGTGGGGAGATATCTAAGTACATTCTTTTTTTTTTTCAAATATGTATTAAGTGACTTTGATGGGCAACACATGAGATACCATTGAACATGCACAAGATGGTTCATGGCCTTTCTTATAAACTTTTTCTCCATTAAACTTTCTCTAGCCTTTATATCACCCCTTCTGCCTCTAACACAGTCTGTGTAAACTAAGTTTTTTGGTTGAAACTGATTTGAAATTTCTTCATGCCTGAGATCAAGTTTGAAAACAGAGTCAAAAATCTTTTCCTTTTCTTATTTATTTATTTAAATTTAATTAATTAACATACAGTGTATTATTAGTTTCAGAGGCAGAGGTCAGTGATTCACCAGTCTAGTATAATACCCAGGGCTCATTACATCACATACCCTCCTTAATGTCCATTACCCAGTTACCCCATTCTTCCCCAACCTCCCCTCCAGCAGCCCTTAGTTGTTTCCTATGATTGAGAGATTCTTATGGTTTTGAGAGACTGTGGACTCTGAGAAACAAACTAAGGGTTTTGAGGGGGGAGTGGGAGGATGGGTAAGGTTGGTGGTGGGTATTAAGGAGGGCACATATTGCATGGAGCACTGGGTGTGGTGTGTAAACAATGAATCTTGGAACAATTAAAAAAATTAAATAAAAAAGAAAGTCCCTTATGGTTTGTCTCCTTCTTTGATTTAATCTTGTTTTTTTTTTTCCCTCCCTTCCCTATGGTCCTCTGTTTCATTTCTTAAATTCCACATATGAGTGAAATCATGTAATTGTCTTTCTCTGATTGACTTATTTTGTTTAGCATAATACCCTCTAAATCCATCCATGTTGTTGCAGATAGCAAGACATCCATTTTTTTTTCCCAATGGCTGTGTAGTATTCTATTATATATATATATATATATATATAATATAATATATATATGATGAGCATGTGATGACCAGATTCAAACACCAAGGCAGAAGTCAGAGAGGGAGACTGCTTGGATTTGTTCTTGTACTGTAATCAGGATAATAATAACTTTATTATGCTGACCAATCTCCATTTTCTCTGTTGGGGAGAGGGAAAGCTTTGAGAAATTTTGAATAGCTGGGAAAAAAGTAGAAAAAATGCGAGCTGGTTTTTATGGAATTGGGGGACCTCAAAAGATGCTATGAATAGATTTGGACATTTTTGTCCATATATGTATTTGTCCAAATATATCCAAATATATATATATGTATATATATATATATTTCCTTTATCCATTCATCTGTTGATGGATGTCTGGGCTCTTTCCATAGTTTGGGTATTGTGCACATTGCTCCTATAAACACTGGGGTGCAGGAGCCCCTTTGAAAAAATCCCCTTTTTTTCAATGGTTACTTTCTTTTAGCTACCTGACAATTATTAGACCCGCCACTTAGACTTATTTTTTGAACCAAAGCAATAATTTCCTCCTCTGTTTCAACCTAATGTACCTCCGCCAGAGATGGAACAATTTCCGAGAGCATGTGATGACCAGATTCAAACACCAAAGCAGAAGTCAGAGAGGGAGACTGCTTGAATTTGTTCTTGTACTGTAATCAGGATAATAAGGGCATTAGTTTGACATATGTGCACAGACTTTATTACTCTGACCAATCTCCATTTCCTCTTTTGGAGAGAGGGAAAGCTTTGAGAAATTTTGAATAGCTGGGAAAAAAGTAGAAAAAATGCGAGCTGGTTTTTATGGAATTGGGGGACCTCAAAAGATGCTATGAACAGATTTGGACATTTTTGTAATATGTGCTTGTTTCTAATGAACAAAAAAACCTGTCTTCTTAATTAGGATGAATGTAATTTGGAGGTAAGAAAAAATCTCTGGGAAAGGAAATGACTTTGGGTCCATATACCTTAGATCTTGGCTTATTCAAAGAGTTTATACAAAGACATTTTGAAGAATATATCCTATACATTTCTCCTTCCTCAGGATAGTCATAGCATTATTTAGTTATCATATAAAATCTATGAATGAGGGGCACCTGTGTGGGTCAGTGGGTTAAAGCCTCTGCCTTTGGCTCAGGTCATGATCTCCGGGTCCTGGGATTGAGCCCCACATCGGGCTCTCTGCTTGGCGGGGAACCTCTTCCTCCTTTCTCTCTCTGCCTTCCTCTCTGCCTGCTTGTGATCTCTGTCTATTAAATAAACAAATAAAAATCTTTAAAAAAAATTCTGTGAATGATAGATGCATTTCCAGGGGAAGATTAGGAGAAGCAGTCTTTCTCCTTGAGCACATTCTACAAATGTGGTTTTTTGTTCCAGCAACATTTTTATAAAGGGTATATGCCCAAAATAAGCCCTGTATTATACACTTAAAAAATCTGTTAGAAGGGTAGATTTCATGTTAAGTGCTCTTAACACACATACACACCAAAGGGGGGGAAAAAAAACCACGGGCAGGTGGAAACTTTTGAAGGCAATGGATATATCTATTACCCTGATTGTAGTGATGGTGTCACAGGTGTATACATATGTCCAAACTCAACAAACTGTATACGTCCAACATGTACAGTTTCTTGTATATTAATTAGCCTTCCAAACCGCTGTTTTTAAAAAAGAGTAACATATAAACTCAACAGGCACAGCGATACTGAGAGCATGGTAGAAAAAGCAAGACTGTGTCATACAAGGTGGTTATGGGGGTGGGGGGGCACACATGTTGTTCCACCAACTAAGGACACAGTTCCCCTGCCCTTCAACCCCACCTGATCCCAAGTATTGCTCACCTTGAAGTTAGACTCTTAGTGTGCCTTCATGATGATGTAGGTACATAAAACAATAGGTAATCTACTGCCTGCATCAGGAGAACAGTGAGAATCTGTACTGTAGGCACAGGTAGCAGAACAATCTATGGCCTCCCTCTCAGAGTTGACCCTGGGATCTGCTGTGTCAAAGGGAATTACCCTTCTGACCTGTAGGCTCAGATGAGTGTTGTGCCATACACCTTGGCAGAAAACCTCTATCATCTTGTAGATTAGATAGATAAATAGATAAATAGATAGATAGATAGATAGATAGTAGATAGATAGAATGGCTTTTTTTTTTTTTTTTGACTCTGTGATACACATTACTTTTTTTCTTTTCGGAGTGAAACTGAGCTCTCAGCCTCTCTTGGAGTTATCTCAATATTGATGAGAAAGTAGTTTGTTTATTTCAAAACCCCAGGGGCCAGATCATAGTGTTCCCTAGACTGAGTCATAAAAAAGTTCTAAACGCATTACCTGTTCCTTGATGAAAAGCATGGGTGTGAGATCTCCTTGAAGTTCATATGATTCACAGGAAATAAATGAAAAGGACAGCCTTATGAAACAGTATCAGTTCAATTTATCTTTCCCCCTGATAATTACGAGGCCTCGATTTCATTTGGGTTCAGCGTGTTTAATGAAGAAAGATCAGTTTCTATGGAGAATCATTTCACTTGAATAGATGAACTAATAACTAGTGCTAAAGACAAATATCTTTTAGCTGGGGAAATTATACTTTTCCTTTAGTCATTTCTAAAATCATGCTACACTCCCGAAAGTATTCAGTATCTCAAAATGCTGGTGAGATTGGAAGCCATGTTGGATGTTCATCCTTATTTTAGAAACGGAGAGCCTAAAGAAAGGAAATGCTGGAAAATTTTATCAAATAGTGACATATTGGAGATGAACCATGATATAATGACTGTGAATTCCACTGATTCTTATCAGAGCCTTTAACAGGATACATATCATTTGACACGTTGCTATTACCTCATGTAGATATTCACAGACCATTTCATCTTGCATTTGGAGATGCCAAGACCATTTCCAAAAGGAAAAGGATTTTCATCACTATAATTAGAATTTTATAATAAGAAATAGACTAAGATATTTCATCTGTTATCTCTCTGAACAGATAAGCATAGAATGCTAAGTAAAAAAATGTGGCTGAACACAGCCTCTACTACTATGCATAATTATGGTGGTTATATTTCTGTCAGTTCTGAAAATGTGTGAAAGTATTAAACAGTTTCAATCTCCAATACTTGGAGAAGTATTTGTTCCTTGTTCATTGAATAAGGTTGCCTATTAGAAGTGGGGGATAAACAATTTGTGGACAAAGTAACATGACTTAGTATAAAAACAGTAGATGAGTAGGCTACTCTTGCCTTGTGCTAAATCATTTATGTCAGACAGATTCTGGAGGAATCTAAGAAGGAACCCACATTTTTGTGAAGTTGCAAGTGCTTTCCAATTAGGTAAAATAAAATCTCAGTGACCAGAGGGCTGGGAAATTGCCTTAGTCATTGTTTGAATCACTTGAAATGTAACACAGCCAAGAGGAAGAAACAAGACTTCCTGGTTCCATTGAGAGTTCTGTTCTGTTCTTCAAGCTTGTCCTCTATGATCTGGGGTTACCAGTCTTGTATCTTCTCAGACACCCAAAAGTTTTAAACACAGATATCTGAGTCCCACCCAGATCTATGGAATCTGAATTTCAGGTGGTACTAGTCAGGAGTCTGTAATTTGGAAAGCTCCAATGATGATCCAGAAGGGCAGCCTGGGTTGAAAATGGGTCCCTGGAGTTTTATGGATGGATGTGGGCAAAGGCTTGCTACCCTCTCCCCTTTGCCTTCAGTCCTAGAACAAGTAAGTCTATGTGTTTTTACATTTGGGTTTCCTTGTGTGAGGGGTTAAAGATCATCAGTATGAAGCAATCCATGCTTTCCCATTCCTTGGTCCCTGCTTAGCTTTTCCTTGCTCCTCTCAGTCTGAAGAGAGAACAGAAACAACTCACGAGCATGTGTCCTCCTTGGAGAGAGAGGAGGAGCATGTTGGGAAGAGAGAGCGAAGGACATCATGGGAGGAGAGAAGGACTCAAGGCACCTAGATGGTGGGACAGGGTGAGCCAGTGACATATTCTTCTTTTGGGTGGAGGACAGTAGAATGAAAGACATTTAGGATTAGACAGGGTGAAAGTGGAGGTGGAGACTGGGGTATAAGACTTTATACATTGTTTTGTAGACGAATTCTTGGATGATATCAAATGTTTGGGAAGGTAGACAAATGGGAATTTCTAAGTAGGTCATATTTCTTTAATTGTGTTTTTCTCTGGAATGGATTAGGAAGGTGGGTGATTTATCAGTTAGGAATGTTGAAAGCTGTGGTGGATGATAGTATTGATCAGGACTCCATTGTTCTACTTTGTCAGCCCTAGTGTGCTCATCTTTTGTCTTTACACTTGCCTTTCCACAGTCATAAGACAGGCTCACATCCAGTTTCCAAGCAGAAAGGATAGGGAAGGGCTAAAGCCAGGAGCCTACAGCTTGCACAAGTCCCTTTTTTTTTTTTTTAATTTATTTTTTATTTCTTTTCAGCATAACAGTATTCATTGTTTTTGCACCATACCCAGTGCTCCATGCAATCTGTGCCCTCTCTAATACCCACCACCTGATTCCCCCAACCTCCCACCCCCCGCCACTTCAATCCCCTCAGATTGTTTTTCAGAGTCCATAGTCTCTCATGGTTCACCTCCCCTTCCAATTTCCCCCAACTCCCTTTTATAAAGAACCCAGTTTCCCAGTCCCACTAGTGAATGTGTCTTGTAACTTATTTTCCAAATTGGGTCATAGTGCCTCATTGCCAGTAGCTGTGTGGGAGCTGACAGAAGTGGGTATTTAGCTTTTTTTGTATCTACAGTGAAACACAAAAAAAGGGAGAAAAAGACTAGAATTCACTGTTGAGTAAGCCAACCAACAGAGTGTGTCATGGCATATCACAACTTCACAGGGCTTACCCTTGATGACGAAAAGTAACCCAAAAAATGAGCCCCTGCAAAAGAAATTGGGAAACTACTGACTTAGAATAGTAATTCCCAAGATCTCAGAATCATTTAAGACATGTTTGAAGCAGATGTCTGGATCTTGGTCCCCATATTCTGATTCAGTAGGTTTGGGATAAGACCTGGATATTTCCCTTTTTATTAATATTTTCAGCTGATGTGGGAAGTCTGTGGATCGCACATTGAGAAACTGGTTTCGAGACATAGGCTAAAGTTGGTTCAGTGGTCCTGAAACTAACTGGCTGAGTGTTAGGCTTTTTGGAATCTTTTTAAAAATATCAAAGCAGCTCTTGTGCATGGGCCCTTTTCCCAACGAATTAAATAAGAAAATCTGGGGTTGAGAAATTAGCATCATTCAGAATCTCCCAGGGTGATTCCAATATGCAGTCAGGTATGAGAATGTCTTACTTAAAGGTTCTATGGACCAACAAGCTTCTTGCACAAATAGGAAAGTCTGGGACAGCTAGGTGGCAGAAAGATGTAGCAAACTCTCCATTCTGGCTCTTGGAAATCTTTGAGAGGGATAGAAGGAGACCAGAGAATAAAACAGGCTGGCAATCTTAGATAAGGTAAAAAGCAACAGAAATGCAAGAAATAATAGCAAATGTGAGGCATTTCAAACAGCTCAGTCTTTTCGTCTTTCAGTACTGATTTTAAATACTGGTTTTAGATGCAGGCATTTAAATACTGTTTTTTGGGTTATTATAACGTGTGGTTGATTTGTCCCTGATCACAAATTTATTAACATTTACATAAATCTGTGATTAAATGTTCACATTTTGTTCAGGGAAAAGAAATCCTGTTAGAAATGGCCGTCTCTGGTATCTTCTTCAATCTTTATCCACAGAAAAACTCCCTTGTTGTCCACAATGACACCTAGTATAGACTAATTAAAGCTTCAGGACTGGGTCCATGGGATCTGAAGTCTTTAGCAGCAGGTTTAGCAGATGAAATAGGATAATTTCAAATTCTTAACAGTAAATCTAGTAGCATTTGGCTAGTGGAGCAAGAATAAAAAGAAAGATTTATATGTATACAACTACCTATGTAAAATACCAACCTGGTATTCTAGAAAGGGTGTTATTTGTGAGAAATGCTATCTGTGTGACACACTGATGCTTCCAAAATGTCAGCCAAAGTATTGAGGAATGCGGTTAGTTCATGCATGTTCCCAGACCAGCTCTGTGACCAGGGAATGACTACCCTGGTGTTGGCAGCTGCATCTTCCCTGTAGGAAAACAATGAAACAATAAGTACACGAGAAGAAACCAAAGGAGGAAATTAAATTAAATTCTATTCTGCAAACATGGATAAAGCACCAACTGGGTCAAGGAAATGTTCAAGAAAAGAACGGAGAGAAACAAGAAATAAATCCTACCTACAGGAGAAAGCATACATGATGAATAAGCCAGGAAACAGAAGTATCAGGAGATATAGGATGAGACATTCAGAAGTCATTCAATGTAAAACACCTTTGCGTTTTTTTTTTTTTTAAGACTTTATTTGTTTATTTGACATTGAGAGAGATTAGAAGTAGGCAAAGAGGCAGGCAGGGGGGCGGGAAGCAAGCTCCCTGCCGAGCAGAGAGCCTGATGTGGGACTTGATCCCAGGACCCTGGGATCATAACCTGAGCTGAAGGCAGAGTCTTTAACCCACTGAGCCACCCAGGTGCCCTGTAAATCACCTTTGTTAATTGAGAGGAGAGAAATTTATATTCCACCTCAGAATTTAGAGATGATTTTAAATGAAATTGTCGTTTTTTAAGAAATATTTTATTTATTTACTTGAGAGGGAGAGAACATGAGTGAGAGGAGGGGCAGAGGGAGAAGGTGAAGCAGGCCCCCTGCCAACCAGGATGCCCAGTGTGGGGGTGAGCTCAGGACTCTGGCATCATGACTGAGCTGAAGGCAGACGCTTAACCGACTGAACCACCCAGGCGCCCCGAAGTGGTAGTTTTGGATGTAAGAATCGAAGCATGATGTTACAGGCTGAATTCCCTGAGATTCATATACTGAAGTCCTAAGCCTCATTAGCTCCGAATGTGAACTTATTTGGAAATAGGGTGATTGCAGGTGTAATTAGTTAAATTGAGGTCACAGTGGAATAAGGTGGGTCCTTAATCTAATAGGACTGGTATCCTTTTGAAAAGGGGAAATTTGGAAATAGGCCTACATAGGGAGCATGAAGGCAGGGCTTGGGTGGGATGCATCTAACAAGGCTAGGAACATCTGAGATGGGTAGCAAACCAGCAGAAACTAGGGGGAACCCTTGGACTGCTTTTCTGTGAACCTTGTTAAGGGCTATGGACCTTTTCCTTTGAGTATGAAGGGGCTGCTGAAGGTTTCTAAGAGGGAGGATGAGATGTTTAGAGCTTTCAAAATTATGTTTATCTACGTGAAACAGTTTTGGAGGAAAATACCTGAGGAAAATGTAACCCAGTGTAAGGGAACTGAAAAACACACCTCAGCCTGTAAATGAGGAAGCCTTCTTTCTTTCCAGTTGTGCCCAATTCCGTTGAAGACGCACATGCTGTTGTCTTACATGTCACCTTTAGCAAATGTCACTGTGCTGCTCTGTAGGAGGGCTTTCCAAACCACCCCGTCGTTCCTTGATTGTACCAGAAATCAATCACACAGACCTTTCAGACTCCTAGCTTCCTGAATATAGTCGGCAGAGTGTAGGTGTACATTGTATAGATGACGGAAGAATTGGCTATCATATGAGTTTAAAAGGAAAGGAATGGTTTGATGGGCTGAAAGGAACACTATTGTTAGACCCTACATTTCCCTCCGTCCTGCAATCCACAAAGCCAGGGTCATAATAATCCAGTGGCAGCTATCTCATGTGTATGTTGTGAAGATGAAATGGGAAGATGCATATAATGGGTGTAAAGAGTGCTCCAAAATGTCAGGTATTGTTATTTCCGGCAGAAATGTAGGAGTTGGGATTCAAATCCCTGCTTTTTGACTCCAAATTCTGTATTCCTTCCACCCTCCGCTCTACTTCCTATGTGGTGTTTATCCATAAGAATAAAAGGCTTTATGCTTCACTCCTACTGGTTTCTTATCATTACTTCTCTCTCCTGACACATGTTACATCAGCGTCTTTCTGTGCAAACTCCTCATCTGTGACAGACATGACAAGACTCAAGGAGTCCTCTGGGCCTCTGTGAGGAGGGCTTGAGAGCTGCCAGTGTAGTAAACAAGCAGGGAATGGGCGGCTGGTGTCTCACACAGTCATAGCACTGATGGATCTGAGCTGAACAGACTGCTCTCTAGAAAGACTATAATCCCAGGGAAGGGGGAAACTCTTGCATGTGTGCAGTCAGGAGACTACGCATTGCTGCAAACATCATGCCCTTGAGTTGCTGAGAGAGGCTTTCTCTTACGATGTTGCAAGATCTCATCCTGGCAAATGCTAGTAACAACTACGCCTGGAAAATAAAAGCAACTGGGCATCTGCTTAAACATGAAATTTAACATCTGGCAAGAAGTGGATTTCTGGGGCACCTGGGTGGCTCAGTGTGTTGAACCACCGCCTTCGGTTCAGGTCATGATCTCGGAGTCCAGGGATTGAGCCCCACTTCAGGCTCTCTGCTCAGTGGGGAGCCTGCTTCCTCCCTGCCTCTCTGCCTGCCACTCTGCCTACTTGTGATCTCTCTCTCTGTCAAATAAATAACTAAATAAATAATCTTTATTTAAAAAAAAAAAAAAGAAGAAGAAGCAGATTTCTGCCAGGGGCTCTTCATGTTTGTTTCTGCAAGTGATATGTATAAGTAGAAGTTCTGTGCTTGGCATCCTTGCAGATGGTCCATTGCTTAAAGACTTTAATGTGCATAATAACCAAAGGTCAGAGAGAAAGCTGTATCTAATAATTCCTTTATTTAAAAGCAAAACATTCCTCCATCAATTGACCTATGTATCAATCAGGAGAGCTAGGTTATACAGCAGTAACAAACATTCCCCAAATATTAGGAAATGACATATGACGTATGTCGTATGGCTATAACAATGTAGTTTTATTTCTCACTCTTGGCAAAAATCCAACAAATTTTTAGCTTTGTCCCCCAGAGTAATATCTTTTTTTTTTTTAATTGAGTATATTTAATGTGGCAGTCAGGAGACTAGCACTTTGCATATGTCTTTTTAAATCTCATATAACTGCAAGGTTGATGTTATTATTTCCTTTTTGCATATATGAAATTGAGACACAGTTCAGCAAATAGTTGTAGACTGGTTTGCGATCCAAATTTTCCTAATGCTAAACCTGTTACTTTTAACTACTATTAAGCTATTCTTTTAAACATAACCCTCAGGTTTAAAATTTTAAATGTAACCTCACTGGGGCACCTGGGTGGCTCAATCAGTTAAACATCTGATTCTTGATTTTTGCCTCAGGTCATGATCTCAGGCTTGTGAGATGGAGCCCCAGATTTGTCTCCACTCTGGACATGGAACCCAGTTAAGATTTTCTCTCTCTTTCCCTCTGTTCACCCCTCCCTCCAAAAATATAACTTCATTAATGTCATCCTTCCAATATTTCTAGAGGAAAGGAAGATCCAAATGTCACTTTTCTGCTGTATAGATTGGCAAATCAAGGCATTTTAAGCGATTATGCATTGATCTTAACCAATACACTTGATGATAAAGTTGGATATAGAACTTTGAGCAGTGTGCTTACATCAGAATAACCATGTGTAGCTTGTAAAAATGCAGGTTTCACAGCTGCCCTAGGGGTCCTGGGTTAAGTCTCATTCTGGTAGTGAAAGGTCACTTGGAGAATTCCTGAATCTTCAACTCTCCCAGTATGATTGCCATGAGACCATGTTGTCAATGAAAGTTGAAAAACTATCAAGGAGACATGGTTGAGATTCTGCAGGTCTGCTAATGTTTTGCCCAGAGATATTGCCAGAACTTGAAGATTGAATCTGAGATCATTGTGGATTTGCTGATTGAGCTCCATCTGTAACATTAGCTATATGGGAATAAACTGCCACTGTTTATAGTATCTTCAAATTTAGATTTCTGAGAAGGCAATTAGCCTAATTAGTTCAGTAATGTATAATGTTAACCTTTGTCATACCATTATAGAGTCCATGATGCTAGTTTACTTCTGTCCCTCAATTTTATATGTCACTGGAGATTGAGATGGAAGTATTGTTTCATAATTCAAAACCACTGCTCAATTAGGTGGGGCAGCTGAGCGATTAAAAAGCCAAACAGGTCATCCCAAGGCAAAAATACCTGATGAATCATTCTTTTTATTTTTTACTTTTTTAGAGGGCGGGAGAGAAGGAGAGTGGGAGAGAGAATCCCAAGCAGACTCCATGCCCAGCATGGAGCCCAACTCAGGGCTTGATCTCAGGACCCTGAGATAACGACCTGAGTCAAAATCAGGAGTCAGGCACTTAACTGACTGAGCCACCCAGGTGCCCCCCGATGTACTGTTTAAATCTTTCCTCTTTCAAATCCGGCTATTTCAGCCTATGGCAAAATTGCGTGAAAGTAAAGATTATGTACTTTGATGTCTTGCTGAAATGTCATTGGGTGGTTGCAGATTAGTTTATGAAAAGTTCGTTTGCTTGTCATTTTTTACTTCCTAAGTTAGTGTATCCAAATTGGTTTTTCATCAGTAGTTAAGAGCTAAGACACTTTCAAAATATGGAGATTCCCTGGTGCACTTTGGGAATCTGTAGTGTAATCTGCTGCCATCGAGGACAATTTAACCCTTGTGCACAGCCTTAGAACCCACCTGTAAGTTAATGACTCCCAAAGAGTTGACAGTATCACCCTTTGAGGTCTTGGAATATTTACCTGTAAGGATTAGTTTAGTTAGAGTCTGTATCATTGTATATGAACTCTCCATTACAGCAAAGGTTACAGCTTTTTATTTATTTTTTGATATCCCCCACACTCTAATTTTGTTTTTCCAGTAGTGGTGACCTGTTATAAACTAACATGGACAGCCCAGCTGCTCTTTTGAATTTAGAAAAGATCATACAAGTCTGTGCACAGCAGACCAAATGGATTAATGAAGGAAACTTTTGGGAAATGACACTTTCATCTAAAAGACATATCCCTTACCAGGTGACTATAGTAAGTGTAGAAGACATAATCTGCCCAGCAATTTAGCTTTGCCCTTTTACCTAAAACTTGTTAGCAAAATTGCTGCTTTCTGCCTTTTTGATACTTTCCCACATTAGAAAGATGAGACATACAGTATCCCTCAAGGGTGAAATCAAAAGCAGTTCACACCCGTAACTTCCCTAATTCTTTCAAAGATATCAGAGGAGAATCTTCAATCACTGGTTTAATATTTTAGAAGCAGAGTAAGTCACTTCTTCAGACATGGTTTAATTCACATGATTTGATTTTCTTTAAAAGTCAACAACACCAAAATAATTAAATGACTATTAGTACCTGCATTTAAAAAAAAATATTGACAACCTAGAGATTATGTGTATATTATTTTATATGTATAATCTCTAGATTATATATAAAATAACATTATTTATGTAACAAAAGGTATACAACACAAAATACAGATCTATATGTATAATATGACATTATTCTGTTCCCTGCATGTTACAGTACATAGTTTCATTTGGAAGTCAGTTACTTGGAACTTGGAAAAATGCCTGATTTCTGATATTATATTATTTATTATTATAATGTCTGTATATTTTACATTATAAGAAAAGTATATATTGCATCTTAAATTATGTAACAATCTATGTATTTTTATAACATATCATAATGTTATTGTTTTCTGACATTACAAAAAGTGGCTAACTCCATAGTTAGCCCACATAGCTATGGGTTTTTGTTTATACTTTGCAACACCATGTTTATACTTTTCCCATTATTATTCATTTTTACTTCCTAATAGCACAGGTAAACCACAAGCTAACTAGGCTTTGATGTACACAACTAACAGGTATTACAGAGTTATAAAAAATGCCCTACAGTAACAAGGGAATGTGGTGATTGGTGACTATTTCTTCTTCTGGAGGGGCACTGGCAGATGTCTAGGTCTTTGGACAAAGGGAGCCCACTGGGTAGCACAGTTTGGCCATTGGTCTATATGGATATTTAAATGTCCTGTATCCTGTATATATAAACAATGGAGACTCTGCCTTAATTGTAATGATAATGATGAAAATAATAATCATAATGAGAATAACATCTACCAAGCATTTATGATATGGAGGTACCATGTTAAGACCTCAAAATACTTTATCTCCTAATCACAACTTTATAAAGTGGTTACTGGGGAAACTGAGCCTTGGGGAGGTTGAGTGACTTGCTTATTATCCAAAGGTCTTTGTGAACAAAGGTCATTGAGAAAACCAGGGCTTGTGCAACCTGCCTTGGTCAAAAGCACGTTTCTTCTCCAATGTGCTGTAATTTCTACATATACACTTCTATTTGAGAAAAAGATTATGCAAGTTATCCATTTTGTACTAAGAAAAAAAAAAGGGAATATAAAATCAGCATTAGGAAAAGATCACAATCTCACCATTCAAAAATAACTACTCTTAGAACCCTTTCTAACTCCCTGAGATGTAACATTAAATGTAGAATCTCTTCTAGGAAGTCCATAACAATACATTTGGTCTGACCCTATTTTCCGTTCCTTCCACCATAATCCCACACCCTTAGTATCCATCCCCACACATATTCCCCAGATTTCTGATTGAATAAATTAGAAGACTTAAGTAGTTCTTTTGGAGTATGGTTTTCTTCCTCACATTTTGTACCTCATTTTAGGGACCTGCTGGGACTTGAGTCTAGTTACAGGTCTGGAAGTAAAGAAGGGTGGCAGCTGAGCAGACCTAGCATTGTCTTTCATGGCAACTACTCAGGGGAGGCCATTACTATTTCCTCAGGCAGTTCAGGATTAGTCCCTTCAGAGGAATGGAGAGGTCATTTCCTGTGGGTGGAGTGGCTGAGACCACTGGGGGTGGAGAGATTGTTTGCACTGGCAAAAAAAACTTATCAGAATGTAGGAGAAAGTTTCTCCTCACTCTAGGATGATATACATGTTCTCCTATACATTCTTCTAGTAGTTTTTGGTTGTATTTTTGACTTTAACATTTTGTTTCTCTTTGGGATTTATTTTGGTGTGGGAAGTAAGGTAGGAAACTCTTTTCTCATTTTATACTTTTCAGAGCATTTTAATATAAATTAAGGTATTTTGTGTTTGTTGAGTAGATGAGAGCTATACTCTTGTGTTTTATACATATGAATTTAGTAATTCAGACACTTCAAGTGATTTGCCTGTGATGACAAATTTAGGTAATGGCAGAATCAGGCCTGGAATCTAGATCGTAATCATCTGTCCAGAATTCTTTATACCCCATTAGCTTGCTTCTTGGTATTAGTTACAGACAGTTCTCTTTTCTGTGCTACTTTTATTACTCACTGGAAGGGAATTTGGTCATCAAGTTTCTTAAATAATTACTGAATGCAGCTTATGACATTGTTTTTGAGAATTAGAGCTTTTTGGAAGTCCCTGCTTTCTAACTGATGTTGTGACTTCCAGAATGTTCCATTGTCTAATAACAATGACAATAACTGTTGACACATGCTGACATTTTCTATGTGCCAGGTTCCATGTTATGTGCTTAAAATTGGTTATCTCATTTAATCCTTACAAACCAACTCCCATCCCCAAGAGTAGACACTATTACTGAAGTGCATAGTGTACAGAATAGCAGCCATTTCCCAATTTTGGGTTTCTGACATTCCTTTTACCACTCTTAAAACTTATTGAGGACCCCAAAGAGTTTTTATTTATGGGTTATATTCATCAATATTTACCCTGTTAAAAATTGAAACAGAAAAAAGTTAGTATTTATTTACTATTTCCTTTAAAGAGGGAAGAACAATCATAAACCCATTATTTATCAACCTATTATTATTATTTTTTAAAAGATTTTATTTATTTATTTGACAGAGATCACAAGTAAGCAGAGAGGCAGGCAGAGAAAGAGAGGGAAACAGGCTTCCTGCTGAGCAGAGAGCCCAATGTGGGGCTCAATCCCAGGACCCCGGGATCATGACCTGAGCTGAAGGCAGACACTCAATGACTGAACCACCCAGGTGCCCCACAACCTATTATTTTTCAAGCAAAAAGTAGCTATCTCTTCCCAAAGCATGACATTCTTTTTCATTTTTGCAGTATTTCTTTAATGGCTGCTTTAATAGAAGGACTGCAGGTTCTCATGGGTTTTTTCCACATTTAATTTGCAGCAATATCACATACCACACAGCCTCTGGAAAACTCCCAGTGTAACACTCATGACAGAATGAGAGTAGGAAGGACAAATAATATCTTAGTATTCTTATTAAAATAGTTTTGATGTTGCGGCACCTCTGAAAGGCTTTTGTCTTTCTCTGAAGAATCACTGTCGTATCACATGATGGGTAAGAGGGTTGTGCTGCCGTGGAACAAGATCCCTGGGTTTTAATTCCAGCCTCACTGTTTACTCACTGTGGGGTCCTGGGCATGTTCTTTTGCATTTTTTACTACAGTTCCATGTCCGTAAAATGGGGGTTATAGTAGTAAGGATGAAATCAGTTAAAATATCCAAAACAATGTTTAATAAAACACAATTACTTTTATGCAAGAGTTTCATTATTTTATTTTTAATTTTTTTAGAGAGGGAGAGAGAGGGAGGAGGGACAGAGGGAGAGGGAAAGAGAGTCCTAAGCAAACTCCAACCTGGAGCTCTATCCTGAGATCATGACCTGAGCTAAAATCAAGAGTTGGATGCTTAACTGACTGAGCCATCCAGGGGCCATTATTTTTATTATTATTATTATTCTCCCCTGTCTACACTGAGAAAACTGAGATTTGGATCACTTCCCTGTCAGTTTTCAGCTGTGTAATTTCTTCAGCTTTGGGATCCTCAGGTTCCCTCACCTGGAAGATAAGAGTAATGAAAGTAGCCACCCTGAGGAGTTATACAGAGCTTTAGATGAGACAACACATGTCAGATACTTAAGACGGTGACTATCAGGGAGGAAACACTTTCTATGTGTTTGTGGTAACAATTGATGTAATTGTTACTTCCTTTAAATATGACATTTTATATATGTGTATGTATATAGAGGTCCCCACACACTAAGAATATATCTAATGGCCTATGGTGACAAGCAAATAAACAATGGCATATCTGGAACATTTGGGTCAGTAGACTTAATTAGATTTCCAGGCTCTCAGGTTGTCATTTTAGCTGGGATGCTTTGAAATCCACAGTGAACCTTGTCTTTTATTAATATTCAGAGGCAGGAAATTATGGGTGTATATCCAATAGCAATCTCCTAACAATTATAATTATTTGAATACTAGTAGATCTCCACAAAAAAACTCTTATTTTGCTTTTTATTAGGAATCTTTGAACTGTTGCCTACCGACAATCAAACCTGAAAAATCCAACTCTAACATGGTTGAATGGCTGATGGGTGTTTTGAAATGACAGCTTTTGGATTAATTAGAAATTAAAGCAGCGTGTCACTTCACATGTAAAACTGGAAGTGCTCCATATAAACATCCTCCTCAGATAATTAAAGTGTGACATGTAATGCCAGTTGATTGACTTTGATATTTTTGTTTTTGTGATAGGTGTTATCTCAGGCAGGTTTTCCTCCATGCAAATTATTATCACTTATAAATTTTAACTTTAATTTTATAGCTTCATAACAAGATAAGGGAAACAAAACACAACACCTTTGTTTTGTGAATAAATTCTCTATAAAAATATTAAGAATTGTATGGGTGGCTCTTTAAGAAAAACACTAGGCTAAAATAGAAACTTCTATAAACAGCTAGAGTTTTTGGATAAAATCAAAATAAGAAACTTAAAGAAAAATGGCATATTAGTCCGTGTTCTCTAGTGAAACAGGTCCAATAAAATGTATGCACGTGTGTGTGTGTGTGTATGAATGCATGTGTGTTTATTTCTTAAAGAAATTGATTCAGGCAATTGTGGAGGCAGACACAAAGTCTTCAGGCCAGCCTGGCAGGCTAGAGACCCAGGGAGGAGTTAAAGTTGCAGCGTGAATCTGAAGGCAGTCTGTTGGTAGAATTCCTTTTTCCTTGGAGGAAGTCAGTCTTTCATAAAGCCTTCAACTGATTGGATAAGGCCCACCCACATTATGGAGGGTAATCTGCTTTACTCGAAGTCCACTGATTAAAATGTAAATCTTGTCTAAAAAAAAAATACCTTCGCAGTGACAACTGAAGTGGTGTTTGACCAAATATCTGGGTACAGTGTCTTAGCCAAGTTGACACGTTGAATTAAGCAACACAATTGCTGACTTTGCCAGAAGGAAAAGGGAACAGTACGTGCAGTAGAATTGTAGAGAATGTTGATTACCACAACATGGGAACCCCCCAGGGTAGGTATGACTGGTCCTGGTCATGGCATAGGTTATGCAGGGGCAGAGGACAGTGTCTTTTTCTTTTTTTACACTAACACCTTTTATTTCATTTTTCCTTTCAATTTTTAAACTGCTTTATTACATGTGATATAATTGATATACAAAATAACTGCACATATTTAATGTTTACAATCTGATGAGTTTTGACATGTCCATACACCCATGAAACCATGAGTGTATGGACATGTCAAACCATATCCATTACCTTCAGAAGTTTTCTTATGCTCATTTTTTTTTTTTTAAAGACTTGATTTATTTATTTGAAAGAGAGAGAAAGCGCATGGAAGCAGGGGAGAGGGATACAGGGAAAGGGAGAAGCAGACTCCTGCCAAGCAAGGAGTCTGATGTGGGGCTCAATCCCAGGACTGAAGGCAGGCACTTAACTGATGGAACCACCCAGGCATGTTTCTTGTGTTTGTTTTTTGGTAAGAACACTTAACAAAAGCTCTATTCTATTAATTTTTTAAGTGTACAAATACACTACTGTTAACTACAGGCACGAAGTTGTACATCAGGTGTCTAGAACTTACTCATGTTGTAGAACTGAAACATTATACCCACTGAAGATAATTCCCCATTTCCCATCTCCCCAGCCATTGGCAGCCACCATTCTACTCTCTGCTTCTATGAGTTTTACTATTTTAGATTTGTCATATGAATGGGATCACATAGTATTTGTCCTTCCATGACTGTTTATTTCACTTAACATAATGGTCTTTAGGTTCATCCATGTTGTTGCTAATGGGAAGGTGTTAATTTTTAAAGGCCAAGTAATATTCCATCACATGCATATATTACATTTTCTTTACCCATGTATCCACTGATGGACACTTAGATTATTTCCATATACTGGCTATTGGGAATGATGCTACCATGAACATGAGAATGCAGATACCTCTTATAGATTCTGGCTTCCTTTTTGATATATATCTAGAAGTAGGATTGCTGGATTGTCTGCTAATTCCGTGTTTAATTTTTTGAGGAACTTCTACAGTGTATTCCATAGCAGCTGCACCATTTTATATTCCTAAAACAGTATATAAGTATTCCAATTTCTTCATCAACATTTGTTATCATTTATCTTTTTCTTTTTCTGTTTCTTTTTTTTTTTTTTAAATAATAACCATCCTAACAGGTGTAAAGTGATCTCTCACTTTACTTTTAAACTGCATTTCCTGGGCACTGGGTGGCTCAGTTGGTTAAGCATCTCCTTTCAGCTCAGGTCATGATCCCAGGGTTTTAGGATTGAACTCCACATTGGGCTCCCTGCTCAGTGGGGAATCTGTTTCTCCCTCTGTCCCTCCCCCACTTTCCCCTTCTTCTGCTCATGTTCTCTCTTGCACACACTCTCTCTCAAATAAATAAGTAAAATATTTTAAAGAACTTTATTTCTCTAATGATTAGTGATTTTGAGCACACTTTTCATAAGTATTGGCCATCTATATGCCTTCTTTGGGAAACGTGCATTCGGGTCTTTGCCCTTTTTTTTTTTTTTTTTTTTTTTTTTAAGTAGGCTCTTCATCCAGCATGGAGCCCAACACAGGGCTTAAACTCATGAACCCAAAATCAATACCTGAGCTGAAGTCAAGAGTTGAATACTCAAGAGAATGAGCCACCTAGGCACCCCCTTTGTCCATTTTTTTAGTTTAAAAAAAAAATTTTATTTATTTATTTGACAGAGAGACAGAGATCACAAGTAGGCAGAGACAAAAAGCAGAGAGAGAGGGAGGAAGCAGGATCCCTGCTGAGCAGAGAGCCTGATGCATGGCTCGATCCTAGGACCCCGAGATCATGACCTGGACTGAAGGCAGAGGTTTTGACCCACTGAGCCACCCAGGTGCCCCCCCACCTTTGTCCATTTTTTAATTGGGTTATTAGTTTCAATTTTTTTTTTGCTATTGAGTTGTAGGAGTTTATTAAATATTTTGCATATTAACCACTTATCAGATACATAGTTTGCAAATATTTTCTCCCATTCTGTAAATTGTCTTTACACACTGTTGATTGTTTCTTTTGCTGCACAGAGCTTTTTAGTTTGATGTAGTCCCACTTACTTATTTTTGCTTTTGTTGACTGTGCTTTTGGGATCATATCTAAGAGATGATTACCAAGACCAGTGCCAAGAAGACCTTCCTCAATTTTTTTTCCTAGAAATTCTATAATTCCAGGTCTTATGTTCAACTCTTTAATACATTTGGGTTCATTTTGTGTGTGTGGTGTAAGACATGAGTCCAATTTTTCTCTTGCATCTGGATATCCAGTTTTCCCAGCACCATTTGTTAAAAATACTATTGTTTCCCATTGTATATTCTTGACACCCTTGTTGAAGATTGATTGATTATATGTGTGTGGTTTTATCCCAGCCTCTCCATTCTGTTCTATTTGTCTACATGTCTCTCTTTATTCCAGTATTATACTCTTTTAATTACTTTTCAGATTCAATGCAATCCCTATCAAAATAGAAGGAAATCCTTAAATTCATGTAGAACCACAAAACTCGTAAATATCCAGACCAAGGCTGAGAATGAAGAACATAGTTGGAGGAGTGGGTATCGGTCAAATATTGAATTTGAAGTTCTTGTATAAATTTGATGGGTGCAGTTCTAAGGAAGGTAGAACTTTGAAGAAGATAAGCCATGTCTTTACTCTGGAAGGCCACAGAAAGTTTATCTGAGGTATATAGATCAGAGTGGAGAAAAAATAAGTCTCCCATGAAATATAAAGTCTATGATCTCATATATATGGAGTCTGAATTTTAATTAGCTTTGTTGAAGAAATCTCAGGATAAAAGGTTAACGTAAAAATTAGACTCAGAGCAGAGATTCCACTGGGATAAGAAGTAGGAATAAGATGAAAACATCTTCAGACATACATTTCAATAACCCTGACACTATAGAGAAAAACAAGTGTTACTTAAAATAAGGGCAAAATAAAAATTAGAAACAATGCAAAAACACTCTATTTTTTTTTTTTATCAGATGGCAAAAAATAAAAGAAAGAGAGAGAGAGAGAGAGATGTCTTCTATAGGAACTGGGAAGGCTATGAACTGAGACCAAGTATGACACATATTTAAAATGATTTAGAGGAAAATAAGTATAAAATGCACATGGGTATAAAACAATAAATTGTACATAGATTTCAGAAAGAATGAAAGATAAATTATGGAAAAAACAGCCATTAAAATGAAAAACTCAGTGGGCAGAGTAAATGTCAGAGTAGGCACAGCTAAAAGGAATATTAATAAACTAGAATCAGAGATGAGGAATTAGCAATAAAAATAATAACAATAACAATAAAAAGACCAACACCTACTAGTTGTGTACTCTGTGCCAGTCACGGAAACTGCTCTGTGGGTAAGTTTTTTAATCCTTACAGATACTTTTTGAGAAAAGCAGCACAGGATCCAGGTGTTGGCATAGTAGATATAACAGTTTTTGCTTAATCTAGAAATATACAAATACAAATTTGGGACATATTATGATCCCAAAGTGAAATTATAGATGGTAAGCAATAGCAGTTGTGTTTCAGAAAAGCTCTGTATTTAAACTACCAGTGCATCAGCCTGAGTATTTAACCTTTAAGATCAAGAAAGGGAAAAGATGTATAGAAAAGAAATTCTAAATAATTTAAGAAACAATTAAAAGTTAGAACTCTTGAGTCAAGTGACCTATATTCTAATTTAGATTCTCTTACTTTTATTCCTTTTATAACCTTAGGCAATTTACATAATCTATTTCCCTCTGATTTCTAATCTATAAAGTGGAGATATTAACAAGAATTTATCTGCTCAGCTTCTGGGATAGTTCAGTTAGGTCAGTCTTGTCCCTTGTCAATTTTTAAAAATAGATTTCTTATTTTGGACTAACTTTATTTAATTTATTTATTTCTTAAAAATATTTTACTTATTTATTTATTTACTTGTCAGAAGAGAGAGAGAGAGAGAGTACACAAGCAGGCAGAGTGGCAGGCAGAGAAGAGCAGGCTCCCTGTCGAGCGAGGAGCCCAATGCCTGTTTCGATCCCAGGATCTTGTGATCATATCCTGAGCCAAAGGCAGCGGCTTAACCATCTGAACCACCCAGGTGTCCCAAGGACTAATTTTAGACTTACAGAAAAATTGCAAATATATCACACTGGGTTCTGGTGTATCATTTACGCAAGTTCTTCTAAGAGTAACGTGTTATATAGCCAAGATATTAAGAGATACCATACTACTACTAACTAAAGTCTTGACTTTCTTTGGCTTCCACTAGTTTTTCTGCTAACACCTTTTCTGGCTCAGAATCTAATGGTGGTTTAGTACACTCCATTTCATCATCATATCTCCTTCATCTGTTTCTATCTTGCTTCCAATTTCATTAGAAGCAATTGACAGCAAACTATCAATTTAAACCTTGATGGCTTGCAAGAACACTTGCTATGCATTTTGTAGAATGTCCATTAATTTGTGTATCTGATGTTTTCCTCTTGATGAGCCTGGTATTGTGGGTTTTGAGAAGGTGAAATACCCTTCTCATCATATTGTATCAGGCTCCATGATATCATGGAATTTAGGACTTGGGACGCTACCCCCAACCATGTAGTTGTGGTGGTTCCTGCCAGGTTTTCCCACTGTCAATTTGCTCTTTTTTCCATTTGATATAGTTGATTCTTTTGAAGTGAGTCATTAAGTCCAGTCTACATTCAGGAAAAAGAAATTAAGTTCCACGTCCTAGAAGGGGAGAGGATATAGCTTCATGAATTATTGGGAATTCTTCATGCATTATTGGGAAGATTTGCTCCTTCTTTCTTTATTTATTATTTAATAATTTATATTACTATGGCCTAAACCTTCAGTCGATTTTAATGCAATTTTATATATAAGGTAATATTCTGGTTCTTAATACCTGGGTTCCTGGCCTAGCTTATTTGATAAATTACCTCATGATATCAACCAAACATTTAGACTTTCACTGGCTCCAAATTAAGTCTAATATATTTTACCTCTTAATATGGATCTGAAAAGCTCCCATATGTACAAAATATATACATGCATCTGAAGTCCCTGAACTTTTACTAACCTGACAATTGAAGAGTTGACTTAATGACATTGATTGTAAAATTTTTTAAAAAAATTGGTGAGTGCTGTGAAGTGTGTAAACCTGGCGATTCACAGACCTGTACCCCTGGGGATAAAAATATATGTTTATAAAAAATAAAAAATGAAAATGAAAAAAAAGTTATAATAAAAATGGATATTTTAAGATGTATTAATTGATTGTAGATTCCAATACTCCATTATCTACTTGATCTTTTTTTAAAGGTTTCTTTTTTTTTAATTTATTTGACAGACAGAGATCACAAGTAGGCAGAGAAGCAGGCAGAGAGAGAGAGAGAGGGAAGCAGGTTCCCCGCCGAGCAGAGAGCCTGACGTGGGGCTCAATCCCAGGACCCTGAGATCATGACCTGAGTTGAAGGCAGAGGCTTTAACCCACTGAGCCACTCAGGCGCCCCCATCTACTTGATTTTGAATTCAATGGTGACTGAACAAAACAGATGAATGTGCTGTTACAAATACAAGTTTGGTTTATTGAATCTGCAAGCCTGATTATGAAGCTGTTTAATGCCGTTTAGCCTAATGTTTTTCCTCCTTATTTGGCAACAAAGATATTTCGTGTGTGTGTGTGTCTGTGTGTGGTTGACTGTGGCATTAGTCTTCTCAAGCCAGTTGGAAAAATGCTGAAGATATTTTCCCAAATTATCTTTTTCTGTCTACTGTTTCTAAATTCATGCTTCTGTGAGTAAAGTATTTTCATAGTGTAAAGTGTGAGCATAGCTATTCTGAACACTTTTGAAAATGCCTTAAAATAAATAAAAGTACATTATCTGTATAATGATGATAATCTGCCTTGATCAGGACAAATACAGAGAGTATTTCTAAGAAAGCTTTCATAAGTTGAAATGGCATAAAGTGAAGAAGCACTTACCATTAATTTATATGGAAAAAATTTTGAACATTCTCAGACCCCAAAAATATCCTCTCTTAAGCTTTTATGATACCTTAGGACACATCTTGCTAACAGATACAAAAAATAAATTGAGATAAAACACAGATATTCAAAGACACATTTCAAAGCTCTAGTGGCCAGATGCCAAGATGCTGGGTATAGTTTCAGGGGACAAAGCTCCACAGGACCACTCTCACTGTTCAGGGTATGTGCTGTCTATAATAGCTCCCTGGAATGAATGCTGGTTTTGCTTTTTGTTTTTTGTTTTTTTGTTTTTTTTCATAAAAGCAAAAATTCTTTTTTGGATTTCTTTTGGTTAACAAATACAGGTACTAACACGTCTTTCATAAAATCAAAGTGGCATAGCATGGACTTTGAAGAGGGAGGAATAGTTGTGTATTCTTATCATAGTCCTTAATGCTACAGTTAATATAGAGGTACACAATGCCATCCTAGTCAAGGGCAAATCTGACTTAATAATAATAATAATAATAATAATAATAATGGTAATAGTTCACAGGAGCTACCAAGCATTATTCTGAGAAGCACTTTTCATATATTACAAAATTCAATACTCTGAATAACTTCACATGTTAGGCACTACTATTTCTCCCATTTTATAAATGAGAAAATCAAAGCCAAGAGAAATTATGTGGTTTGCCTGAATTATAAGGCTGGTAAGTGGCAGAGTCTCTAGGTGTGTGTTCCACGTACAAGAAATGTTCAGAAGTCGAAGAGAAGAGAGGAAAATTGGGAGAACTGCTGGACAGGAGGTGGAGCCCAGACACATGGGGAAGACAAGCTCTCCCCTCAAATCCCCCAAAGCCTCTTCAGTTCTGAGAGCTCTTTTTTTTTTTTAATCTTATTTGTACTTAGCACAGAGGGAGCTCTGAAGACTCCACAGTTTTTCAGGCAAATGAATGTCTAAGGGACTTTCTCATTTTGATGAACTAAGTAAGCCTGACAGAGTCTTTTGCTAGTCCACAGCCTCTTTAATGTATTGTATCAGTTAGTAGGTCTCTAGCTGCTTGAAAGAAATTCTGGTCCAGATAACTTAAACATATAGAGGAAATTTAACATCTTGTAGAACAAAGAATCCAAGGTAAGGTGACCCTTGGGTTTATTGACTGAGGAGCTCCTTACAGTCACTGAGGATTCAGGTCCGCTTTGTTGATCTATTCTGCTCTGCCCTTCAAGATCCTCCACCTCTGTTTTTCAAGATGGCAGCTACAGTTCCATGCATGTGATTCTGACAGGACAGCTTCCAAGGAAAGAAGAGGAACTGTCTTCCCTTGATCAATTGATGAACACAAGTCTACCATAAAGGAATCACTGGCAAAGGGAACAAGATTGCTATGGAAGGCAAGACTGATCTGGATTTACCCTTGGACTGGGGATTGGGCCATATTCCTTGAGCATATACACAGAAGAGGGTAGTTGTTGGGCTGGAAAGAGCTGGAAGATGGTTGTTGGAGGGGCAATCCGTTGTCTGCTACAGATGTCTTCATCTTATATTGGTGTTTGTTGAGATTGTTTGAGTGAAATTGTTCTGTTTTCAGGGAAGCATGGAATCCTTTTACTAAAAGACAGAACTTGTTTTAGTGTTCACTACTAACTGTTCTGCTCTGTTCATCCTTATTTTTCTATTTGTAACTTTTTTTAAATGATATGAGTGAACATATCCAAGCTACTGAAATGAAAATATATAATAATCTTGAAATGTTTTCAATATTCAGGTGAGTAAAAAATATAATCCTGTAACTTCTGCAAAATTAAAGTGAATGTTAAGGAGATACCAGGCTGGGAACCCTTACTCTCTAGGACTTACAGTTAAAAGAGACAATTGACTCTTTATATTTGTTGTCAACTGAAATTTCTGCCAATGTCCGTTTTTCCAATTTTTGGTTATATTTAAAAAACTAACATATATGCCCTTTGTTGGGCACTGGGAAAACTGAATGAATTTAACATTAATGATTTTTTTTTCTTTGCCTTGATCAGAGATAGAGGAGCAATTAAGAGCTGTTTCAAACCCTTAGAAACAAATTAGAAGTGTTTTAGCAATTAGCAGTACAAGATCTCTTGCTTTTGAGACCCCCTGCAGCAAAGAGTTAATGTTTAAACTGTTTAAAATTCAGTGGTGGTTAATAAGGCAGTTTCAAGGCTCTTATTTCCTGACCACATCGGATTTGTCTCATGTAGTTTTTCAATTATTCTAGCCATTTTTAAAGAAATGAATTCTAATTTCACTGCAATTTCAGGTGAGTATTAATCCATGGGCTACCTTTGGATTTATGCTGCGGGCTAACTTCAGATACTGTCATATTTCCATACTAAAATGTTAGAGACAGAAAACCAAAATTTCCTTTATTTCTTAAAACACAAATCATCCCAGTCTCTTTTTGTGATCCTTCTGTCAGTCACAGGAAAATATGGACTCTCTAATTTCATTCATTTCTTTTAATAAATGAGTTATTCTTTAAAAAATTTTTTTTAATTTTTAAATTAACATATATTGTATTATTAGCCCCAGGGGTACAGGTCTGTGAATTGCCAGGTTTACATACTTCATAGCACACACCTTCCCCAATGTCCATAACCCAGCCCTCCCCCCCTTCCCCAGCAACCCTCAGTTTGTTTTGTGAGATTAAGAGTCTCTTATGGTTTGTCTCCCTGCCCATCCCATCTTGTTTCATTTATTTTTTTCCTACCCCACAAACACCCCATGTTGCCTCTAAACTTCCTCATATCAGGGAGATCCTATGATAATTGTCTTTCTCTGATTGACTTATTTCACACAGCATAATACCCTCTATCTCCATCCACATCATCATAAATGGCAAGATTTCATTTCTTTTGATGGCTGCATAGTATTCCATTGTATATATATACCATCTCTTCTTTATCCATTCATCTGTTGACAGACATCTAGGTTCTTTCCATAGTTTGGCTATTATGGACATTGCTGCTATAAACATTTGGGTGCACATGCCCTTTTGGATCAACACATTTTTATCTTTAGGGTAAATTCCCAGTAGTGCAATTGCTGGGTTGTAGGGTAGCTCTATTTTCAAATTTTTGAGGAACTGCCATGCTGTTTTCCAGAGTGGCTGCACCAGCTTGCATTCCCACCAGCAGTGTAGGGGGTTCCCCTTTCTCTGCATCCTCGCCAGCATCTGTCATTTCCTGACTTGTAAATTTTAGCCATTCTGATTGTGTGAGGTGGTATCTCATTGTGGTTTTGATTTGTATTTCCCTGATGCTGAGTGATGTGGAGCACTTTTTCATGTGTCTGTTGGCCATCTGGAGGTCTTCTTTGCAGAAATGTCTGTTCATGTCCTCTGCCTATTTCTTGATTGGATTATTTGTTCTTTGGGTGTTGAGTTTGCTAAGTTCTTTATAGATTTTGGATACTAGCCCTTTTTCTGATATGTCGTTTGCAAATATCTTCTCCCATTCTGTCAGTTGTCTTTGGTTTTGTTAACTGTTTCCTTTGCTGTGCAAAAGCTTTTGATCTTGATGAAGTCCCAATAGTTCATTTTTGCCCTTGCTTCCCTTGCCTTTGGCGATGTTCCTAGAAAGAAGTTGCTGTAGCTCAGGTCAAAGAGGTTGCTGTCTGTGTTCTCCTCAAGGATTTTTCTTTTTCTTTTTCTTTTTTTTTTTAAAGATTTTATTTATTTATTTGACAGGCAGAGATCACAAGTATGTGGAGAGGCAGGCAGAGAAAGAGGAGGAAGCAGGCTCTCTGCTGAGCAGAGATCCCGATGCAGGGCTCGATCCCGGGACCCTGGGATCATGACCTGAGCTGAAGGCAGAGGCTTTAACCCACTGAGCCACCCAGGTGCCCCTCTCCTCAAGGATTTTGATGGATTCCTTTCTCACATTGAGGTCCTTCATCCATTTTGAGTCTATTTTCATGTGTGGTGTAAGGAAATGGTCCAGTTTTATTTTTCTGCATGTGTCTATACAATTAAACGAGGTATTCTTAACAGTCATTGCCTCCATAATCCACAAGCAGTTGTTGAGCTCATACTGTGTGAGAAGCAATGCGATATGCACGCATGGAGAAATCAAACATTTCTAAGGCAAGCCTTGGCTCTGAAGGACCTCACAGGTAACTGGGGTTGATAGCCATGGAATCAAACACAGGCAGTGCAAGGCTACAAGGAGGTTGATAGAGAAACCATGGACAGGTGGATGCCCTTAGTCTCAAAAGGGTGTATCATGGAAAGTCCATGATGGAGGAGGTCATCAAGAGGACATGAATGCTGACTGACCCAAGAGTTGGACACCAGCTATCTGGTCAATATGGATGACTGAGCCCAGCTAAGACATCTATATAAACTCTTAAGATTGTGGTGACAGGGACAGAGATCTACCCATTTTGAGGCCATCCAAAGATGAACCTTGTAAATTCCTTTCTTATTAAACCTGCCACCCACCAATCTGGAATGCTCTGTCTCTCTCTGTCTCTCCTTGATCTCTGGGTACTGTGCTGGTTTTGAATTCCACCCAGGGAATTCCTGAAGGTGTGAAACAATAGTTTGCTAAGGAAATAAGATCTCAGTTGAGTTCTGAAGAAATGGAAAGGGCTCGCCAAACAGAGACGAACCAAGGGCACGTAAAGCCATAGGAACTGTGTGGGCTTCCAAGTCAGTTACTTATTTTAGGGGTTTTTCTTAATACCGAGAGGCATTTTGTGAACCAGAGATTTCCTGGAGAATGTCCCTCAGCCTGACTTGTATTTGTTTTATCAGCTCATTTCCCTCTTTACTACTTTTTCTCCCCCACCTCCCATGACAGCAAGTACTTAACACAAAAGCTCCTTAAAATTTTTTCCCCCTGTGCATTTCATTTTTTGTGATATGATCTCTGCAGGTAAAATGGCTCCTGGTGTCTTCTGTACACTGGAAAGGGGAAAGGACCCCAGGACAGGTACTGTTCTCATTCCCCACCTCCCCCTATGGCTGCAGTCTCTTAGAGTACTCTGAGACTCTCTGGGTTGTTTGACCACCCCCAGTGCCTGCTCCTTTTGAGTGTGCTGCCTGTGATTCCTGTCTCCTGAATCTGTTAGCATTGACTGAAGTCCAGCATTGAGTTTTGAGGATTTAAAAAATGGGTTTGCCCTCTTCCTCTTTTAGGAATTCTTTTCCCTTCCCATTTGGTGGAGTTGCATTCATCCAATCAATATGCAAATTCATTCTGTTTGTTCTCCAGGGTCCACAGCAACTGCAAGCAAGTCTTGCTTTGTTAATTAGAGGTTGGATCGCATCTCTCTGTCAAAGACGCACAATTCTCTGTTTTAAAGGAATACGACTCCATGTTCATAGCAGTTACAGCTAGGAATTCTGAGCCAAACTCAGCCAGTAGTCCAGTAACAGGGTTGCGGGGGCTGCTGATGTCTTTCAGACACCAAAAGAAGATTAGTGGAATGTGCTTTCTAAGCTGTGCTCTTCCTTCCGATAGGTGTCTCAGCACTGATTTGAATGGCAGTTGACTTCTCTGTGAAGACATTCTTAGTCCTTCATTTGGTGGAGTCTCTATCACATTTTTTTTTTTAAGAATTTATTTATTTATTTGACAGACAGAGATCACAAGCAGGAAGAGAGGCAGGCAGAGAGAGAGAGGAGGAAGCAGGCTCCCTGATGAGCAGAGAGCCTGATGTGGGGCTGGATCCCAGGACCCTGAGATCATGACCTGAGCCGAAGGCAGCGGCCCAACCACTGAGCCACCCAGGCGCCCCTCTCTATCACATTTTTTATACACAATGCATGTAAAGAGGGGGCTTCACGTTGTGCTCAAGATGACACATCTTGTGCAAAGTGAGCAAGTTGTGACCTTGGGATAGATATTTAACTCTCCTTGCATCTGTTTCCTAATCAATAACGTGGGAACAAAAATAGTACCTATCTTATATGGTCATTCAGCTTAGATAACCATATCTATTGGAGAAATCTAGATTGTTCCCTAGGATCTGCTCACACTGTTTTGGGAGGACTAGGGGATGTCTCATAAGACCATCTTATCAAGCTCAAGTGCTTTGGAAGGTGTGGTTGGAATATGTTGTGTTATCTTGTGTTCAAACAGATATGCCCCCATTCTTAACCAGCTTGGTTGGGGAAAAAAAAGTTAATTAAGCCAGTGTTTGGAATAATGTTGATTCATACTAATTTTCTTCAAGAGAGTAACTGGAACATTTAATCAAACCCACAGTGGATTTTGTTATAAAAATGGTTGGGAAGGAGTACTCCTGTGCTTGAGGAGAGGAGACACTCAACAGATGTGCACTGAGGTAAAGTGAAGACTTCAGGGAGAGTCACTGGCTTCCCTGCTCATTGTAAGACATTGCTGAATGAGAGTCTAACCCTGGGCAGTTTACCTACTAACCAGTCAGCATGGATTGATTACATGATCGGTTTTTATTTAAATATGAAACCAGCCATATGCAGGGTTTTGTAATAGTTCTTGTCCTTCTCACTATGTCCACGAAATCTTGTACACTTCTGCCTTTGCATTTTGGCTCAGGCATCCAAGAAGTGTAAATTTAAAAGTATGCTCAAGTCAGGTTATTTAGGTTCATGACTAATTTTCTACTGAGATTGAGGTAGATATTAGTAGCAGAAGAGTGATCAGATTTATTGGAACGATTCACTTACAAATGATCAACAATCTCTGCTTAAAGTTAGATCTTTAAAAGTGACTTACGTTTCATATTTTGTTTATGTATGTGTGAAGTCTTTTACTCTAAGGGTTACAAAATGTAATAATGAAAGAAATTCTTTTCTTGTTAATTGCAGAATTCATCTACCTGGTGTAAATAAGGCTAGGCTACAATAAATATTTTTATTCCTAGGTGCCTTAGTACACACCCATTAGAGCAGCCTAAAAAATGCAAAAGTTCTGTAACTTCTAAAGAGAAAGCCAAGTTCTATTTCTTTTTGTCTTCGTCAAAAACTTGACTCATTTTATAACCTTGCTACTGTATCTATTACCACCTAGAATAATATTCTCTGGTTCAGAAGGCCAATAATTAAATTCTATGATAATCAATCCAAATATCCCCTTTAAGGAAACATTGAACAGTTTGGTTTTGACTGATTGCAGCCCTCCCTAAGAATTCTTGAAATACCAATCCTTTATCTCATGTCCTTAGCTATTTTCCCAGTGTTAATTCAGACCTTGACTGGTAGGTAAGTGATGGCAAAGATCTGCTAAGTCGCCCTAGTATTTACCTCTTTCAAACTCAAGTTGCCTGATACACCCTGTAATGAAACACCTGTGTTTTTTCTTATTTACCACCGTGTACCCAACACCTAGAATGGTCATGTACCTAGGGGCACTCAGCATGTTTTTTTGAGTAAAAGGATTTCTAGTCATGATAGTCCCTCACTTACCCCTCCCCTTCTCAAATACCAAATTTTAATGTTTCCCCATTACATTTGTATAATTACTTGTTTCAGAATTCAAGGCTAACCCTTACCTTACTCCATCTAAATACTTAGTCTCATTCTCATCTGTCGTATTCTCTCTCCGCTTCTTTCTCCATGTTCCAGCTGAACATCACCCTCATACCCTTCTCCCTTCCTCTTTCCCGAACATACTCCTCTACTGCCCTGACTTTTGCTCATGTCCTTTTCATTGCTTGGAATACTTTTTATCCCGAATCCCCAAGTTAAATGTTACCAACTTTTCAAGGCTCAGCCCACCTAGCACTTCTGTGTTCCATTGCTGTCTTTTACTTCTTCTGGCCTTTCCACCTCACAGCACACCTGCTCACATACATACAACTCTCTTCCCTAGGCTGCAAACCCCACACCTTGTGTATCTCTGCCTCTGTCTAACTGGCTCATGAAGTCAATGAAGACCTCGAAGTTGCTCAGATCAATGTTGTTGAAAGGAGTATCTCTCACCAATCTTTCCAAAAAATCTCTCCATTAAATTCAAATCTTACAGGGGGCGTTTGGAGACAGTGGCTTTAATTAGACAGTGGCTTTAATTAGTGGCACCATGTTGTTTTAGATTTCCTGGGAAGCGTGTCATAACGAATGCATTAATATATCACTTGGGATTCGTCAGTTTGATTGAACAATTCTACATTTGGAAACACTCATGTGGAAACCAGACCTTCCTGGGATTATCTGCAGTAGGGAGTTTCCATACGAGGTAATTATTAAAATCACTTAAGAAATGTTGAAAATCTAACTTCCTGGAGGTTCTTATTTGGGAGGTCTATAGACAGGACCAAGAAACTGTGTTTATAAAAAGATCGCTAGGGATGTTGGTGCTAAACTGGTTTGGGAATGAAAAGGAAACCAGATTTGATGAAAGGAACACTTCTCAGAAGTGTTTGGGTAGGAGCAACCTAAGAGAACTGAGTATGTGGATTTTAGGGATGGAAAGGAGGCAGGAGAAAGATCAAAGAGAAGGTGAAGGGGATTTCACTCACTCATTGGACAAATCCTCTGAATTGCCCAACCCAGTGGGGGAAGGCTGGGGATATCATGGGGAGCAAGGACTTTGCTCTCACTGATGTTGCTGTGTGAGGAGGAAAAATGATTCAAGCACTACAGAAGGAGCCATAGTATGTGGTGCTTTTGCAGCAAGTGGCATGATCATCTCAATGTGTGTCTGAGCAAGATGTGGGGTGAGGGAGGACACCCAGAAGACATGGGACCTAGGGGACATGTGAAGTAAGAGTCAGCATGAGACAACGGCCGAGGAGGGAGAAGGGTGTCAAGCTAGTCACGGAGGCCGTAACAAGTCAGGTGTACTTGAGAAACAAAAAAATTCATAAATGCTAGAAGTTCGGGGAGAGCGGGAAGGGGCAAGGAAGAAAGGGGGTGTAAGAATTGCTTAGGGTAACATGATATGAACATTCTGGCTTTGAAGTAGATGGGCAGAGGGTGAAAAGACAATCTGAGAAGCCGGTGATGCCATGAAATACAAAATCAGAGCGTTTCGTTGAGGAAGGAGTCAAGAGTGGTGTACCCAGTGACACCAAGAGTTAAGGTAGGAGAGAGATTGGAAGGTGGCCCCAATGAAGTGATGAGGGATGTAATCTGTGAGCATGCCCAGAGTGCTTTAGTGAGCCCAGGGAGTAAAGGCCAGAGTTAATGGTCTGGGCTGTGAGTGGAGGCAAGCAGGAGGTGACAGGAAACTAGTCTTTCAAGAAGTTTGCCTGTGAAGGGGAGAACAGAAGGAACATGGAAGTGGCTGAGGATGGAGGGTAAAGGAGGTATTTTTTCCTTAAAAATTTTTTTTAGCTAAAGTTGAGCAGGCTGATAGAATCACATTTTATTAGAGTTACATTGGTGGTAAAGAAGAGTTTGAAAACAGAATAGAGAGAAGGATCCTGGAAAAGAGAAAAAGGACAGGATTCATAATAGAGGTAAAAGGATTTACTGTATGTAGGATGAGGAGCAATTTTTTTTTTTTTTTCCATCATCACAGAAAGGAAGAAGAAATAGCTTGGGGCAGATGTTTGTAGAGCTGATTTAGAAAATTCCCAGAGCTCTTGTCTGATGATCACCAATTTTCACTGTAATTTTCAGGTAGTGAGGGGGGATGTGTCAGGGAATGGAGCAATGTAGAAGTTTAAAATACCCTTTCCCCTTTGGGCAGACATGACTACATGAATTGTCAGGAGGTGTTAGCATGCTAATTGTCAAATTGTCATTAGTGAGCCCCCCTGAGAAGTGCCAGCAGAGCCTAGCGGTCAGGCCGAAGGAAAGATAGATGGTTAGGGTTGTGCTGAAATTCCAAAATGATTGATTGCTTACATCATACTCACCACATTTTCCCCTTCTTCCTTCCTGATAGAACCCCGTTTTCGTTTTGGTCACCTCTCTCCTCAAATTAGACATGTTCTTCAATGGTCACTGGTCCACCCACTGTCTAGGGAGGCTGGCCCTGATTCGTCTAAGCCAACCAAAATGGTCCCCTTACCAATGATTGATTTGCCCAAGGGGGTGAGTGCCTGATACAATTCCAGACAATGAGGGGGATTCCACAGACAGGGAAATGTTTTCTTGCTTCACAGAAGAGACAGAAAGAAGAGATGGTCTATTTTCCACCTTGGGATGCTGTCCTGCTGGCAGGTGATGATTGGTGAACTAGTCCAAAGACAAGGTGAGGAGCGCCTGGGTGACTCAGTGGGTTAAAGCCCCTGCCTTTGGCTCAGGTCATGGTCCTGGGGTCCTGGGATCGAGCCCCCCATCGGGCTCTCTGCTCCGTGGAGAGCCTGCTTCCTCTTCTCTCTCTGCCTGCCTCTCTGCCTACTTGTGATCTCTCTCTGTCAAATAAATAAATAAAATGTTAAAAAAAAAAAAAAGACAAGGTGAGATAGAAGGATTCAGGGTTGAAAGACAGAACTTGGCTCTTGACCACATAATTGAACTAGTGGTCTTGCTTGGTGGCAGAATTACCTTATTGCTTATGTCATTTTCGGTAGGTGTTTTGCTATTTAAATCTGAAAACACTCTACCTGATACATTAAATGAGCACAATGGAAAGATAATGGCAAAAAAAAAAAAAAGGCTTTGGGGATATTGGTTAAATCCAGCTTAAGGTGATTGACCCTCCAGTTTAAGATGGAGAGGGAAGGAACTGATGACAGGAGGGGGTGGCTCAGAGAGCAAGTGGAGGGCTCTTGGCCGGGAAATCACAAAGAAGTCAAAGGAATAATGTCTGGGGAGCAGCTGAGTAAGAAAAAGGGAGAAACTGGCGGGAGGGGAAGAACTGAACTTGTTCAGAATCTTTGGGATTTTCCTAGCATTGTCATTTTTAGGATCTGTTTGACTCTCTAGTTCAGCAGCTGTGAGTATCTCTCCAAAGGAATTAATATAGATTCCTGTCAGCAGAAGGAGGAGAGGCAGGAGCATCTTGGCATTTTTTAAATATGCTTTAGAAATAAAGAAGAAAATGGTGTATTTCAGAGAACATTGGCGCTTTTAATAGGGAGCTGCAAGTTGTATTTTCTCCCACCCCAGGCTCCATGCCAAGTGGAGGAGATAGTAATTAGCAGGACACACTGTTGTCTATTCTTATGCATTTAATAACCTCAGCTTGATTCACAGAAGCTGCAACTCAGAGTAGTTACTGTGAACAGAACATTTTTATGTGGGGCATTTATTTTGAATGGAAAACTTTGTGCTACAGCATTCACCGTATAGCTGCCTGACGGTCCCTGCCTCCCCCATTTCTTTTACTCATGGCATGGTTATAGCAGGTTATTCTTCTGGAAATAGCGCCCAATGGTTTTTTATTTTATTTTATTTTTTATTTTTTCAGCGTAACAGTATTCATTGTTTTTTGCACCACGCCCAGTGCTCCATGCAATCCGTGCCCTCTCCAATACCCACCAACTGGCTCCCCCAACCTCGCACCCCCCCGCCCCTTCAAAACCCTCATTGTTTTTCAGAGTCCATAGTCTCTCATGGTTCACCTCCCCTTCCAATTTCCCTCAACTCCCTTCTCTCCAGTGCCCAGTGTTTTATTCATCCTTTAGCTGAAACAAGGAATGCTGAGTTCAGAAGGAAGTTGTGTTGTGCTTCTGATGTGGGTCCTGTAATTGTACCTTGTGACACAGAACAACCTTTTCTGTCTTCCCACTGCCATTTGGTTGCTTCCTTATAACTGGCATATCTGACGCCCTGTTTCTTCCTCTGGACTTTTCTGATTTGCAAGATGGATAAATAAGACTGGTAATATTCCATAGACAAAAAGAAAAAAAAAAGCATTCGGTGCACTCTTTTGGACAGAGTTTGGAATCTTTCTTAACATTGTAACATTGTGAAGGTATTTTGGCTTTCTTCTTTTTAATTCACCTTTCACTTTTTTATTTATTTATTTTTTTATTCCCAGAATATTCATATCCTGATTGTCCCAAATCCACCTATTTAAGCTACCCACCCAAGGACCTTTCTTGTCTCCTTAACCACCAAGAATTCAGTAATTTAGCAATAAAGGAGCCCAGAATGTACTCATGTTAAGCTACTCCTGATAAAAAAAGTTTATAATGAGTTATTCTTCTTAGAAGTATGGACATTTAGCAAGAGAATAAATGGAGATATCTATGATCAAAGAAAAAATTATCAATAATTGAAGAGTAGCGTAACAAGTGTTTGGGGTGGGGAGACTTTCTGGTGCTCATTGATGCCCTAAGGTAGATTATAAATGACATGATTTAATTCCCTAAGGTAGATTATAAATGATATGATTTAATTTGTCCAAAGTACAGTCTAAGTTTATTCAAAAGAGGATGTTTAAATTTTAAAAAGTATATATATATTATATATTACATACACATATATGTATAATATTTGAGTATATAATATATAATATTATGTTTCTGACATAATATAATATAATATAATATATTATATTTCTGGCTTAGAGGCTATATCAAGCAAAACAGGCCATGCTGCAGTAATAAATAACTACCTCAGTAATAGATCTATTTCTCTATCAATGGCCACTGAGCAAAAGTCTCTACTAATCATAATCACTCAATGACCCTACATGATGGAAACCATGTCAACAACATGTACCTTCATGATCACCCCAGTTGGGGAAGAGAGAATGAGGTATATCGTGGTTGGGCTCTTTTCTGTGGCCACATATAGTCTCAAGGTCATATATAACTTCAAAGGAAATAAAATCATACAATTCTGTATGTGCTCAGAAGACAGAAAGCCAGAAATGTTTAATGAACAGAACTAAGAAGAAAAATAGGGGTGCCTGGTTGGCTCAGTCAGTTAAGCCTCTGCCTTCCGCTCAGGTCATGATCCTGGCTGGGGTCCTGGGATGGAGCTCTGTGTTCCTTGCTCAGTGGGGTGTCTGCTTCTCCTTCTCCCTTTGTTCCCTCCTCATCCCCGCTCCACGGCCCTGGGTTGGTGCTTTCTCTCATTCTCAAATAAATGGGTAAAATCTTTTTAAAAAGCCTAGAAAGAAGAAAAATAGGTAAAAACAAATTGTCTTTGTCTGCTTGGACTGCCAAAACCAAATATCATACACTGGGTGACTTAAACAAAAGACATTTATTGTCTCACAATTATCAAGTCTGGGAAGTCCAAGTTCAAGGTATAGGTCAATTTGGCTCCTGAGGAGAGAGGTCTTTCTGGCTTGCAGAGAGCCACCTCTTGCTATGTCCTTACCTGGTCTTCCTCAGTGCATGTATGAGGTAGGAGAGCTATCTGCAAGCTCTTCTTATATGGACACTAATCCTATCAGATCAGAGCTCTTACCTTTATGACCTCATTTAACCTGATATCATCCATAAAAACTCAAAATCAATTAAACACTTGAACTTAAGCCCTGAAACCTTAAAACTTTTAGAAAAATACATAGGAGATAATCTTGATACTGATCTTAGAAATGAATTTTTTTTTTTTTTGAATTGACACCAAAAGCAGAGGCAGAGGTAAAAAATAGGAAAATGAACAAGTGGGACTACATCAAACTAAAAAGCTTCTGTGCAGCAAAGGAAACCATCAGCAAAATGAAAAGGCAAACTATGGACTGGGAGAAAATGTTTGCAAACCACATATCTGATAAAGGGTTACTATCCAAAATATAGCAGGAACTCAAACAACTCAATAGCATAAAATACAAGTCACCTAATTAAAAGATGGGCAAAGGATCTGAATAGTTATTTTTCCAAAGAAGACCTACAGATGGCCAGCAGGTACATGAGAAAGTGCTCAATTATTAACTATCAGGGACAAGCAAATCAAAACCAGAACGAGACAATATCTCAGATTAGTTAGGATGGATGTTTGTTATGAAAAAGACAAGAAATAACAAATGCTGGCAAGATTGTGGAGAAAAGGGAACGCTTATACATTACTGATCACATAATTAAGTACATTATACTTTTGCCAGTTATACCTCAAAAAGCTGAACAAGAGGGTAGAGAATTCAAGACGAAAGGGGAAGCTTGAAGAGAAAGTGATTTCTCAGACATGGTATCAGCCTTGGAGGTGACCCTAGAGCTGGAGTTTGGTATTCAGTGCCTGCTGGAGAACAGAAGACAAGGATTAAAGGTAGAGCTGTAAATGAGTCCATCTGTGAAAAGAAGACAGAAAATCTTTAGCTATCAGACTTGAGAAGTGATGAGGAAACTAGCTATCCACATGGCAGATGGGGAAAGTAGTTTGCTCTAACAAATGGAAACTTACCTCTGCACTCCTGGCTGCTGTGTGATCTGATCTTACCCTCTTGGTTCAGGACTCTAATCATAGAAATTAACGTAAAAACTGGTCTAAGTCACAGAATTCTGGGTACCCAACAGAGGGATGTGTAAATTACTCTAAGAGACCTGGCATAATTACCTGGGGAGGCCTATTGAAATCTCATCACCCAAAGACAACATTGGTTCATATATTGCTAACATAGTCACTAAGGACTTTTCTACATACAGATTTTGGCTCTTACATAGTTGCAACCCTAATATTTTGTGTAACAGAAAGCAAAGTTTGTTTTTTTTTTTTTTTCAAAGGAACATAAGTCATTGAACATCATTGAGTTACTCTAGTCAATGTTTTCTCCGAGTTGCAGCATTCCCTCCTGACACGGGAAGTGTTTTGTTTCTCCTCTATGCCTCAAACATTTGGTTCTCTCCTGCTGTCAAAAAGGGGCAATGAAGAATTCAAAGCAAGAGAAGAATTTAGAGATGTATAGAGAGAGGAAACGTGGCTCCATAGGAACCCCAGGTGATGCTGTTGTTCCCAGGGTGGTGGTAACAAGTATGAAATCATTTCCATCCAATTGATTCATACAGGTGTATCTTGCAGCAAAGGGCCTTCTCATCAGCTCAACGCCCTCCACATCCGTGCCTCAAGATTTCCTGCTTCATGTCTAATTGGACCGGAAGATGGACTATTTCTCCAGAGTCTCTTCTGGGAATTTGTCTAAGAGCGTATACATCTGGAGGCTGTTTGGCTGAGCTCTGTGTCCCACACTTCTGTTCTTTCTGAGCAGAAGGCATAGTGGAGGCAGATGAAAGGCTCATGGAATCATTTGCTTTTAAGTAGTTTCAGTTTCTTTTCAGAAACATAAACTGCTCATCCTCAGTCACAAGGACGAGCAGGGTGGATGAATCTGCACTGCCCACAAGAGCTCACTCTGCCTTTTCGTTCCCCCTTTAGGTCAGACATTCAGCACTCTCCCCCCACACCGGTGGGTTCTAACCAACTGAAGGCATGCCCAAGGAGCCAAGAAGAGATTAAAATGCAGGATCTACTTTTTAAATAGTAAAGCTGGTCTGAAGAATTCCACAGAGCCCCTTCTGTCTCCAAATCAGGGTTCCAGACTCACAGGGCTCTGATCACCCTACCCAGTTACCAAAAGAGAAATGAGAATAGAAACTGCAGATTGCTTTCGGGGCCACCAAGTCAGCTTATTACACCGTGGTGGACATTCCTGGTGCTCAGGACTTCCCCTTCTTCTTCTCTTCCTTATCACGTAGGAGGCAGTGTTGGTTCACCCTCTCTGAAGTTGGGCAGAACGGTGTGACCGGCTCTGGCCAATGGATTGTCCATAGCAGGAGCTGAAATATGTCATTTCTGGGCTGAAGCAGGAAAAGTACAATTCTCTATGCTCTCTGTGGAGTCCCCTTCAGCCCGCAAGCCCACACATGACAATTTGGCCCAGTCCCTGGTAATCACAGAGGCTTTTCTTGGGCAGGCTTCGTGGTGGGGGGGGGGGGGGGGGGGGAAGCTGTGCTCCTCACCTTAACTTTGGTGCACACACAGCGAAGGCACTGTGGTCTCCGGAGGCAGTAGTATTCTAAGAGTAAGCCCCCCCCCCCCCCCCCCCCCCCACCCCAGCCTCCAGGTGGCCTGCTTATAGGCAAATCTGTGTTCCCAGCCTAGGCACCTCCTTTTGAAAGCCTCTCCAAAAGAGGTCAGAGTTTGAGGATACTTTTCTCCACTCTGACTAGATAATTTTCCACTTCTAGCCCTTCCCCTCCCTCTACCTAGCCCCTGAGCCCAAAAGGTAGTGGTAGTCTTCTGCTTAAGGATCTTCTTCCCTCCACGTCCCCCACTAACCATCTGTGATGTCTGTCATCTCTCCCCAGCCTGGTGCTGTTCCCCATGGAAAAAAGGAAGGTGGCAGGCTTTCCTATTTGGCCTTATAGTCTCTCAGAGAGTGAAATCAAGTCTTAACTGTTACTTTCAGTTTGGCTTATTGTAAAACCTCTGTTAACTGAAACACCCAGGGTGTGCAGTGTTCTGTTTACTAACCTTCAGTTTACTACTAAAATCTTCCTCAAGTTCATGTGGATAAAAGCATGCGCCCACTTTTCTGCTTTAGTTTTAATATAATGTCATCATTCCAATTAAATCTTTCTGTGATGATTCAGAGCTGTATCTCAAAGTGCCCTTTATTTTCATTGAACAACTGTGTAAATGTCGGTGTAAAAAAACCCAGGATGAATGAATACAACCTGCTAGAAGAGAGTCCCTGAAATCTATCTTAAAGAAATATGTAATAACATTTTTACCTGTTACTTTACCTTAAAAATAGCATTTAGGAAACAAAACAAAATTCACCTGTCTTTAGATGACTTGAGATATAAACATGAAAAAAAATTTCCCCAAATGGAGCTGGCTGGAGATCTGGGTATGAGGCATCCTTTTTAAAATAATCTTTTCTTCCCTTCCCCTCCCCTTCTTTATTAAATATACAGATACATTTTAACTCCTCACTTGCAGATTTGGTAAGCCTGTTTTCAGAGAGCCACAACTTCTGGTGTATTTCTCTTGTTAATGATTGTTTTTCTTTTTTATCTTGGTCACTGTCAATTTCCTCTGGACACATATAGGGCTGTTTCAGTTCAAATGCAGAACGTGTTCTGTGTTTTCTCAGTAAGCTCTCTTATAGTTAGGAAACTGCTTTGGGGGCCTACCTGTGGAGCTCCTAAAAAGAAAGAACAAGATTTAAGAAACTGACAGATGTTTTCTTTTTCAAGGGGGAATTCGATTCTATGAATATTTAATAGATTCCAAAGCGATTGATAAAGTTTATGGAGAATTTATTCTTTTAACTTTAAATCTTTTGCATTTCTTAAAACAAACCAAGCATTTTGCTCAATACACACTTTTATAAAAGGTGAAATAACATTGATAAGGAAAGATCAATAAGAAGAGCTATTAAGGGGCACCTGAGTGGCCTAGTAGGTTAAAGCCTCCGTCTTCAGTTTAGGTCATAATCCCAGGGTCCTGGGATGGAGCCCCGCATCAGGCTCTCTGCTCAGCGGGAGCTTGCTTCCCCCCCCCCCCCCCCCCCCCCCCCTCCCCCCCCACCTGTCAAATAAATAAATAAATAATCTAAAAAAAAAGAAGGTATTAAGGTTTTAATCAAGGTATTAAGGTATGACTTATTTGAGAAACAAAAAATGCAAGGACAGGTCAGCTCTGAGCACTGTAGACTTCTACCACAGGCAGCTAGCCACCCCCTTGACTTATCTTTAGAAATCTCTTGATTTATCTTCTTTTATTTTAGGGGTTTATTTAGGGATTTCTTCTGAGGCCATTTTGGCTTTCTCTGAAGTTCTCTTAGACCAAAGCCCCAGCCTCCGCTGAAAACCCTTGGCTCCCAATGCAGCCTTCTGAATCATTTTTGTTTGGCCACCCTTGAAAAGTAACTATTTTGCATCTGAACACCCTCTGGAAATGCCACTGAGGGTTGACTATGGTTTTCAGAATTCCTTTCCCTGTTAGAAGGGAGCATTTGAGTTTGCAACTCCTGTGTCTTAGTATGGGATAAGCTATTTCTGGCACATCTTAAAACGTGGAGCATATGGAATATTAGAGGGAGGAGGGATCTTGACAGAGTGACTGGTGAGTTGGGATCTGTGAGGGAATCGGCAGAAAGAGAAAAGAGAAATGAGATGGAGTAAGCAAATTAATACCAGCCTATTTAGAAACTTGGTTTTCACAAGAAATAAACTCATTGCACCAGGCAGCTTCCATGCCTAGGACATATACAGTGAACTCAAGCGTCTGTGGCCTGGTGTGCTTGTGCAGTGCGTAACAGTGGTTAAGTGCATGGATTTCCGTGCCCCCTTGTTTGGTTAAAATACAGTTCCATCGCTTACTATGGGTGTGCATTTCCTGATCCGACAGATGGAAATAATAGCGCTACTTGCCCCATAAGCTTCTTGCAAGTACAGAGTTAACAGTTTAAAAGTCTCTGGGGGTGCCTGGGTGGCTCAGTGGGTTAAAGCCTCTGCTTTCGGCTCAGGTCATGATCTCAGGGTCCTGAGATCGAGCCCCACATTGGGCTCTCTGCTCAGCGGGGAGCCTGCTTCCCTTCCCCTCTCTCTGCCTGCCTCTGTGCCTACTTGTGATCTCTGTCTGTCAAATAAATAAATAAAATCTTTAAAAAAAAAGTTTCTGGCACTTAGGAAGTACTAAGTGTTGACTCTTATTCACTCATTCAATCATCCAACCATTTATCAAGCTTAAAAGAAAATTTTCTATGTCCTAGGCACAGTGGTTAAGTCCTGAGTATTCAGCTTTGAGCCAAACTCAGCACCATTCTCCCAGAAGCTCTAAATCTCGTAGTGTGGGCACCTGAGGCTACCAAAACTCAATGCAAAGGCTAGTCTGAGCACTGGAATGGGAGCCTCATCTCTTCATACTCGGTGCCATTTCTTTAAAAAGCAAAAAACAAAAACAAAACCAAACTGTAAAGGGTTAAACTGGCAAACATGTTTGTTTTAGTAATGAAATGTATTTTTCTGTGTGTCTGATAAAATAGTTAAAACTGAAGGGATTTTTTGAGAAAATCACCTGACCACTCACTGTGAGTACAGACTTGATGAAGCTTCTATTTCTAAGGACATGGCCTACTTCCCATATGGAAATGTGAAGGACAGTGAGTGCCTGCTATTTTTTTTTTTTTTTTAAAGCTATATCCCTTTTTGGTGCAAAGCTGAAATGCATTTAATTCCAGGTTGTCATATGCAGTTAGGTAATGTGGGATGGCACAGAGACAGTGCTACGAAGAGCTTACAGCCTGAGGTCCTTGTTTCTTCGCACAGCAGACAGAAAGCTCCCCTGGCCTAGTGCTTAGCACAGACTGGCCACATGACTCCAGACAGGCCAGTTGGGGCTAATGGGATTCGATTCTGGGAACTGGTATGTATTAGCCGAAAGACCCTGTGTCTATAGGACTGAAAGTTGGAGCCTGTTCTGTTATGTGAGTCAACGTATTCCGGGTCTGTAAGCTTAGGAGGCTTGGGTTTGATGCTTTTGTAACCAACTTTGGCAGACTCCCTGAACTTTTTTTTTTTTTTTTTTTTTAAGATTTTATTTGTTTATTTGAGAGAGAGAGAATAAGAGGGGAGAGGTCAGAGGGATTAGCAGACTCCCCACGGAGATGGGAGTCCGATGCGGGACCCGATCCCAGAAGTCTGGGATCATGACATGAGCCAAAGGCAATTGCTTAACCAGCTGAGCCACCCACGCGCCCAGACTCCCTGATCTTACTAGGTTCAAACAAATGTTTTAAAAATAAACGTCTAGTGGCTCAAAGATAGAAACCCATCCATTTGCCAGCAGTCAGACTCACTGGTGAACACCTGCACAGACGCTGTCCTATCCAGAGAATAATTTGAATCATTGGCTTCAACTTGAGTTAAGGAGGATAAATGAAAACTGTTTCTATTATGAGGCCTGCTTGAGTAGGCTTGAAGGTGCTGCAAGAAATTCAGCTTGGAAGGAGATGATGGAGTATGACTAAATCTTCCTTCATAGAAGCCTTATGCTGTGGCCATGATGGCCTGGGGACACACTGCCTGGGGGTGATTCCTGTCCCGCCACTTAGCACTTCCAAGACTTTGGACACATGATTTCACTTTCCTGTGCCTCAGTCTCTCTATTTGTAAAGCAGGATAATAATAGTGATACTATAATAATAGTGATACTAACTCTAATACTGATAAGGGTTTTCACAAACCACATTGGCAAAATGCCTCCTAGGTACCATATACTTTTACAAATTACAAATATAGATGGTAATGTATTGGACTATAAGTGCCCACGTAGCGCTTCCCCGACTGGAAACTACTTGGCCTGCGATGGAACGTGAAGCTGTGAGCCCACAGTTCTGTGTTCCTCTGACTCTTCCTTCAGAGGACCTGGGCTACTGAAAATATCAAAGTTTATGCATTCAAGAGCCCAGTCAATTCACATCACTGCATCATGTGATCTCTGAAGCCAACATTTTGCAAAGCTTGTGTGCTGGTTAATTACTAAGAAACAGTGAAAGCACCCACGGTTGAGACCACTGGTCATTTTTACCTGGGCCAGTCATGGTGGCCTGACTTGGCTCAAAAGGAATAGAGTCAAGGCTCAAAAAAAAAAAAAAAAAAAAAAAAAAGTGTTTGAAAAGAATATTTTAATAAATTCAAAGATTTGTTTTTAAATTCTGCTTAGAGTGTCTTGGGGAATAATAGATGTTTTTATTATCATATGCAGGTATTCAGCATGCTTTGACATTTTGATTTCATTCAAAGAATGAAGAACCCATTTGGCATTGATAGTTAGACTCTCTTATCTTTCTTTTTACAGGTGTCATTTCCCTTTGTGGGTGTCAGATCCCATTTTGTTTTAACCATTGAAAGAAAACAAAGCATTGGTGACCATGAAAAGCAGCCTGAAGTTATTTTCAACAGTGTGTTTTGTTCCTGGATTATAATCAAGGTAAACAAAACTCAACAAGTACAATAGTATCAGAAAGCATCTCACAAGATCAGCTTCTTGCTGGAGCAACCTACAGATTTAAAAACTCTTTACAAAGTGCATAAAATAAATGCATTTGCCATTAGGTTTTTGTATTAGACACTTAACATCCATATTTATACTTAAAAGAGCTATCAGTTTATAAACTGAGAAACTGTCAAGGAAAATGGAAGTAGATAGTATGTTTTTATTGTTAATAAATGGTTTCAGCTATGGGGTCAAGATAGTCTCTTCGTCAAAGTGACTAAGGTTATTTTTTTCTGGTTATTTAGACTGGCTTTCCTGGACTTTATTTTATACTCCATTTACAGAGGTTAGAAAGCCGAAATATGACGTCACCCTGACTGTCTTTGCATTTAGGGTCCTGAATGCGGAATAGATTCAGTCATTTGAAGGACTTTGGTGAGATCTGACAGGCAGGAGGATGGGGTAGGTCATCTGTCAGCAGAGTGTACAGGGACAATTAGATCTAACAGAAATACATTTTAGCAATAATGGGATTTCACAACCCACCCTGGTCACTGGCTTTGAAATTAACACCTGTGGTGACGGCTATAGCAACTACTGATCTCTGCATCACATTTACGGTGATAGAAACTTGGAGCCAAACCTCTCCAATCTTTAAACATTTTTAAAAAAAATTTAAATTCAGTGAGCCAACATAAAGTATGTACTTAGTTTCAGATGTAGTGTCCAATGATTCATCCATGGCATGTAACACCCAGTGCTCGTCACATCACATGCCCTCCTTAATGCCCATCACCTACCCTATCCCCTCATTCGCATAAACTTTTTTTATTTTTTAACTTGAAGATTTCTTTGTTTGAGAAAGAGAGCTTGTTCACAAGAGTGGAAGGAGAGGGAGAGAATCCTTAAGCAGACTCTCCTGCTGAGCGTGGAGCCTAAGGACGTGAGGCTCGGTCTTAGGACCCTAAGACCATGCATGATCTGAACCAAAACCAAGAGTTAGACACTCAACCGACTAAGCTGCCGGCAACCTAACCTGTATTTTTAAAGTCCTTAATCTTTTTAAGTGTGTAATTCTGTCTTTTGCACTGAATCGTAGACTTGATAACAAACATCAAGTCATGTCTGTAACTTGTGCACATTTCAGTTAATATCCTTAATTTGTCCCTCCCATACTGCCTAGCCATTCAGAATGCCATGAAGAATGTGTGAAGCCGCTGGCTATGTAATTCATTGAAGAGCGCCTTCCTATATGTTCTTGATTTCATTCCCCCCACAAATAGCTTACCAATACCTATTCTTTGTCAAATATTGTTGTAGTGGTTGGAAATGGCGTGGTGAACAATGTAATAGACTTTGACCATGAACAGTTCACGATCTCATGGAAAAACCCAATGAGTAAGTAATGCCAATAAGAGCTAGTATGTATTCCAGCTACCCCCAGGACATTCTGACGCAGGAGGTCCACATACCAAACTTGAAAAATATATAATCACTAATCTCAGGAAAGAGTAGACATAGAACCAGAGGGCATCCTCTGCCCTGAGCTATGGGATTGTGAAAGAGTATATGACTGGGGTATTGTTGGACATGATGGCTTTCTCTGATGATTATTTCATTTCTAAGCATCCGCCTTCAAAAGGCTCTCCCTACAGTCTCATGATACAAATTTCATTGTTTTTGTTGTCACTATTTAAGCAGCCATTTTCTTCCTCGATGGCAAAATGTCACTTTTAATAAGAATAGATAAAATGTTTTGCTTTTGAAAATCTGTATTTGCTAACAGAAACCAATATTCAGTCTGATCAAAATGGAATTTTTACAGTTAATTCTCATATTAAATGCTTATAAAGTTTAATGTATTCTTTTCTTTTTTTTTAAAGTTTTTATTTTAATTCCAATTAGTTAACATACAGTAGGATATTAGTATCAGGTCTACCATATAGTAATTCAACAACTCCATACATCATAATGTATTATTTAAATAAAAATATGTAAGTAGAGGTTCTTATCAGCAAAAATTGACTGATGCTGAGTAGCAAAATCTGCCTTTAGAAGGACATGTTCTAATATTTTCTTCCAAGCTCTAACTGATTGTCTCATACACACTGTTGGATGTGTCCAGCCATCTTTGGAAACCCATGGCTTAGAGGACTATCTCTGCTGGCCTGCTACTTTACCTTTTATATAGTAATTTATGGTTCTTGTCCCTACAGAATAACCCCTTTTTAATAATCTTAATTTCTTACTTCCAAGGACCACTGTTATCTTCACATTTATTCATTCAACAAATACCTCTAAGACCCAACTCTATGCCAGGAATAATTCTAGGCTCCGAAGATACAGAAGAGAACAAAACAAAATTCCTGCTCTCCTGGAGCTTGTATCCTGGTGGATGTGAAGGGGAAACAGACCATAAATGCACAAGTATGTAAAACATCAGGTGAGTGTAGGTAAGTGTAGAGGGAGAAAAGCAGGGTAAAGGAGAAGGGCGTGCTGAGTGCAATGATGTGGGCTGCGGTGACATGCATGAGCTCTTAAGAGCCAGTTGTCAGTGTTTGGTGATATCAGGTTGACAAGTGGTACTGGCCACAGTGGGGGTGTTTACAGCACAGAAATTAACAAATACTAGAAACCAGGACTTTTTTTTTTCTTTTCTTCAGAGAGCCAATAGTTAAACATGTACCAGCCAATTACCAGGTGAGAGTAAGGGTCTCTATACTTTATAGGGTGATTGGAGAACATCTCACTGGGCAGAGACGTGAAGGAATGAGGGAGTGAGTCCTATGGTCATTGGAAGTCAAGGTGAAGAGCATTCTTGGAGGAGGGAACAGTAAGATCTTTGACATATAATTGGGGAAAGCAGGCAAGGTGATAGAACTGGAACAGTGTGAGATGGAAGGGAACAGTGGGAGTGGGAATAGGCCAGTTACCTAGGGGCAGGGTTATGTGGAGTCTTGTGAGTCAAGATAAGGAGTATGATGCATCATAGCAATAATTGGCTGATGCTGAGTAGCAAAATTTGCTTTTAGAAGGACATGCCCTCTTCAGTTTGTAGCAGTTCCTCTTCAATCTGTTTCACCAAGCCCACCTGCTTGACTGATGTAAGCTTTCTACCTGGCCTCTATACATATATGCATTTCTCTCCCTATTCAATAGCATTTCCTTCTCTATATATTATAGCACATATTTTATGTTGCCTTGTTTTACATTATTTTATATTTTATTTTTAAAGTAGGCTCCACACCCAGCATGGATCACAAGGCAGGGCTTGAACTCATGACCCTGGGATCAAGACCTGAGCTGAGATCAAGAGTCAGACGCTCAACCAACTGAGCTACCCAGGCCTCCTGTATTTAACTTTTAAATTTGTGCAGACTTTCCATAACTGAACTAAAAAAGACTGTCATTTCTCTTTCTTAGCACCTGGAACAATGCCTTTCATGTAATAGGTTCTTAAGATGTGAGTGTTGAATAAAATAGGATGAAGAGTCTATATTTTTGTTGGCACTTTCTTAGGGTATGCTGAACAATTTCTTTCTGTTTAGTGAAATCCTTGTTTCCTCCCATCATTCTGAACCTAAGCCTATCATGCAGGTTCCTTTATCATTTACATATCTTTAACTTGTTAGAGTCTACTTCCAAGTGATATTATACCACTTCACACATAGTATAAGAACCTCCCAATAGTAGAATTCTTTTTCTTCTTTCCTGACCTCTGCGCTATTGCTACCTTTTACTTTTACATGTATTATAAGCTCTGCACTGGGTTGTTGATGTTTTTGTTTAAACATCAACTATCTTTTAAAGAGATTTAAATAATGAGAAAATAAGTGTTGTGTGTTTACTCATGCGGTTACTATTTCTGGGCTTATTCTTTAGTGTGGATTCTTTCTTCTGCATTTCCATCTGGTGTCATTTTCCTTCTGCCTGAAGGACTTCCTTTAACATTCCTCGTAATGAGGGTCGACTGATGGTAAGTTATTTCAGCTTCTGTAGGTGTGAAAAAAAGATCTTTATGTTGCCTTTGCTATCTCTGTTCTTAAAGTGGCTGAGTTTCGTTTGCTCTGGTAGGAGTAGACTGTTGGATTAAAAAAAAAATTATTATGGTAAAATATACATGACATAAAACTTAAAATTTTAGCCATTTTTAAGCATACAATTCAGTGGCATGAAGTACATTCATATGTTGTAAAACCATTACCACTATTTCTGGAACTTTCTCTGTAAAGACTCTCTACCCATTAGGCAACAAGCACCCTCCTGGCAGCCCCCTGGTGACCTCCATTCTACTTTCTCCATTCTACTTTCTCTCTCTTTTTGAATTTGCCTATTCCAGATATTTTTTATAAATGGGATCCTGTACTATTTGTCCATTTGTATCTGGCATATGTCACATAGCATCGTGACTGAAAGGTTCACCCAACATGTGACATGTGTCAGAACTTCTCTAATATGGGAGGATGAGTGTGTGTGAGTTATTGTCTTAGTTCATTCGGGCTGCTATAATAGAATACCATAAACTGGGTGGCATATGAACCAGCAGGGACCGATTTCTCATATTCCTGGAGTCTAGAAGCCCAAGAACAAGGCAGCACCAATTTGGAGTCTGGTAAGGGCCTGGGATATTCATCGATGCTATGAATCTAGCTCTAGATTTTTTTTTTTTTTTTTTTTTTTTTTTTACTGCATCTTCACATGGTGGCAGGGGTGAGGGAGTTCTCTGTGATAAAGGCATTAATCCCATTCTTAAGGGTTCTGCTCTCATGACCTAATCAACTCCCAAAGGCCCTGTTCCCAAACATTATCACTGGAAACCCAGTTTTAATACATGAATTGTGTGTGGTGGGTGTGTGGAGGGATGCAAACACTTGGCGTACAGCGTTCCATCCCCAGGCCCCGGAATTCATGTCTTTTTTGCATGAAAAATACATTCATTCCATTCTAATAACCCCAAAAGTCTAAACTTATTCAAACATCAACTCAAAAGTTTAAAGTTCAAAGACTTATCTACCCCAATTCACTTTTCCTTTCCTTGGGGTAAATCAGAGGGGGAGATAAGCTATAAGAGACTGTGGACTCTAAGAAACAATCTGAGGGTTCTGGAGGAGAAGGGGGTGGGGGATGGGTGAGCCTGGTCGTGGGTATTAAGGAGGGCAGGGTTTGTGTGGAGCACTGGGTGTGGTGCATGAACAATGAACCTTGGAACACTGAAAAAATAAAATTAAATTAAAAAAAAGCAACAACAACAACAAAGTCTTATCTAAATACCCTCTAAATCAAAAGTGTGGGAGACTGGAGGTAAGATTAATCCCAAGGCAAATTCATCTCCAGTTATGAGCCTGTGAAACCAAACAAATTACATGTTTCTAAAATACAATTATGGGACAGGCATGGTAGAGACATTTCCATTTCAAAATAGAGAAATAGTAAAGAAAGAAAGGGTAACAGTTTCCAGCTAAATCCAAAGGTTATAGGGGCAACAACATTAAAACTTGAGGCTTGAGATCATCTTCCTTGACTCCATGTTCCACTTTCTGGACTCACTAGGGCTGTGGCCCTGCCTCCACAGTTCTCATGAGCTAGAAATCTCATGGAGGTGGCTCTCCTCATTCTGTCCCCATGACCTAATCACCACCCCCCCAGCCCCCCTCCCACCCCCACCAAACACCATCACATTAGAGACCAGGTTTCAACATATGAATGCGGTGTGGGGGGGTGGGGAAGCACATTCAGTCTATAGCAGATGCATTTTCCAAGAAGATTTTCTGCTGTCAAATTTTATGTTTTTGTCTTTATTGTCATCATCATTAATGAATTATTAAGACTGAAATAGAGAAAAATCATCCATACGACCATGCTGTTGGTGTCTTCGCACATTATTCTTGAAGTATGAATGAAGGTGCTCAGACAACCATGTCAGTAAATGCTACCAAGGGCGACACGTGGAACAGACGGGTTATCTAGTGGAATACATCTGGGCAACACAGTCTAGACAGTCTGGCATGAAAGAGTGATATAACAATTTCCCAATCTTGTCACACCTTATGGGAGACAGTTCAAAGGAGACAAACAGCTCCTCAGTATTGAATGCAAGTAGCAGCTCTGAGTTCAGCTCCAGGGAAGAGCTTTTTCCACTCCCTGTCCTGACTGCGCAGGAAGTTAGGACTGCAGACTGAGCATACTCCCGTGCCCTTATCATGCCACCCAGCCATGGATATAGGTTGTCCAGAATGGGCGAGCCAGAATGGTACAGAGGCTGCCAAGCTGGATCGTCTGGGCTCAGGTTCTGGCTTCATCACTCACTATGTGGTTTAGAATGGGTTACTGACTTCTCTGGGCCTCAATTTTCTCAACTGTGTAATGGAGTGATACTCATATGTTCCACAAAAGGTGGTTGTGAGGACTGAGTAAAGGAGTCAAATAAATGGCTTGACATTGGGCCTGGCATATGTGAGGAGCTCAGGAAATGTTAGTTGTGAATCAAGAGTGATATTTGAAATGTTCTAAGTGGGAGGACATGAGTAGAGACCGATCTGAATTGTCAATGCCTGGAGGTCCCTACTGTATCAGATGGTATAGCTTTAGTAACTGGATGGTGAGCAGGCCCAGGCGTACTGGGGGTAGGGGTGAGGCAGAAAACCTTCAGGAGACTCGAGGGAGCCACTATTATCAACTGGTGTGGAAGTATTTAAATATCTTAATAACTTGCATGACCGTACCCCTGGGTATCAGGCTTGTTAGTCTGATGATTATTCTTGCAGAAGAGTATTCTTCTGGAGGCATGACTCTGCTCTTCACATTAAATAACTTCTTTATGCTGATGACTCATAAATTTGCATCTCCAGCCCTCTTCTGCTCTATGGCCTATTTGACATCTCTACTTGGATGTCTTATGGGCATATCAAACTTAACATTTCCAAAGCAGAATTCTTGATTTCCCCTGCAGAGGTTCTGCTTCTCTCCGTGTCTTTCTCATCTCAATTAATGGTGCCAGGGACCTGGTATATCTTTGAGGTCATGATTTCTCTACATGTAAGAGGCTCTATTGCAGAGTGAATTGAGTTCAGTGGAGCCAGACTGAACTAGACTCACTCTCAACCTTGTCATTAGTTAGCAACGGCCTTGAGCAAGTCACCAAACCTCCACGACCAAGTCATTCCCCTGCCTGATGAGTAAAATGACACTGTAGGATTATGGTGTGCATTCAAGGCAATATATTAGAAGTGACCAACACACAGAATGTTTGTTATTAACACTTGATTGATTTCCTGAGTCAGATAAAAGGCCAGGAAACTCCAGGGTAGTCAGTTGGCCAGGAAGTGAGGACTCTTACCTGTTTCATCCCTTCCTCACTCATAAACTCACCATCTCTGACCTCGAGTTTCTTACGTTGTACTTAATTCCCCTGTATTTTCTCAGAGCATCCTTCCTTCAGTATGTTCCCTCCCATCTGTTTCCATGTTACAATTTCTTCACCTTGAAGTGGAACAGATAGTAGTTTACACTTATCAGGATGGAGTGTTTGGAGAGTTAAGAAAATTACCTAAAACTTGGAAATAAACACAAGGCATTTGCTATGGACTGAATGTTTTCATCTGTCCTGTCCAAATTCATATGTGGAAGCTTTAACTCCCAGTGCTGTAGAATCTAGAGATAGGGCATTTGTGAGGGAATTATAGTTAGATAAGTTCATGAGGGGGGTGCCCTCACATTGGGGTTTATGCCCTTGTCCGTAGAGATTCCAGAGAGCTGTCTCTCTCCCTGAATGCCCAGAAAGAGCTCATATGAACATGCACCAAGATGGGAGCTGCCTACAAGTCAAGAAAACAGAAGAGGCCTCCAAATGGAACTGGCTATGCTGCCACCTTGATCTTGGACCTACAGCCTCAAGAACTCTAAGAAATAAATGTTTGAAGTTTAAGCTGTCCATGGTTGACTCTCTCTCTTTTTTCCCCTCAGCATTACAAAGCGTTCTTTCAGTGAAATGTTGCATGTTTATACCAGGCCCACCCATCGTGGGGATCTTCCACTTTTCCAGGGTGTTATAACCTACTTGACTTCCCATTTACCACTGATTAGGCAATTTTACAACTCTGTAAAGGTAGAAATTAGCTTAAATCAGAAAACTGACAGCAATGCAAATTATGTTTGTTTGAGGGCAAAGCAAATAATTCTTGTCCATAAAATAAGTCACCCTAATGGTTACAGTTTATTGGCTAGGAGGATGCTTACTGGTTTCGCAACTACCAGCAAATGCATTTCAGTTTTATATGGACTGTCTGGCTCAAATTCCCTTTTAAACCAGTCTTAATATTATGAGTGACTTACCAAGTCACTCATTCATTACTGAGTTGAATGGAATATTTGAGATGTGTTCATTTTGTATTTATATGAGAATCATGTCTTAAACTGTTTTGGAAATTATACTTCAATGGGAGCATTAACGAGTTAGTGTTTAGAGAACAATAAATCTCCAGCTAAAATATGTTGTTCCATTGATAAGCATTACAAGAAAGAGCCCTTGTAACTGTCAAGATTCCTTCCTGAAGTGGTTCTACATTTCTATCTTATCATTTAGCATCTTTCATGTACTTTTGTAGCCATACTAGACATTTTCTCTTGAATAACACAGAATGAAAATCTGGGTTGTTATTAAGGCATATTCTCCAATAGGCAGTAATGTGGATCAGGTACTTTTTGACTTTTCAAAAATCACCTTTGCATCCGTGGTTGTTTCTTCTCAGGGCAAATAAATTTAGATTTGAATTAGATTGAATGTACTGAAATAGGACATTCTGTTCACTGCCAATCTTCTAGAATGCTTAACAGATAAAATGTCACCAGGGTAATTTGTGGTCGTTAAATTTTTTATTTCTCTAGTCCCACAGATTAATGGAAATAAACCAGATGTCAGCCACCCTTCAGGTATCTTATCCCACCCCAATCAAGCCATGAGATGCCTGTCAGGATAAATTGCAGAGAAGAGTAGTGCTTAGTGACATGGTAGATTATGATAATTTTAGTCCCCACCCCCCCTTATTCTTCATCACCATACGGAATTTATAGGTTTCTGCTCTGTGTCAGAAAAGAAACAAATTTGTGAAGTCAAGTTGGAGCAGTCAATTCCTTACTGCTGCATTTCAGGTCCAGGTTATAAAAAGTTTCTGGAGTTGAACTATTGTCAGAAGGTAATTTATTAATCCTGTGTAAATAGTTCTCTTTACACAAATAAAACTTTCGTGACTTTTGGTGGTTAATAGTAAATTAGCTCCTCTCACACCCAAGCTATTCTGAACCAGCTAAACCTGTCTATGACCAGAGGCATTAACAGAGTGAAGCCTCGTACTGTCAGTTGAGAACCATTGAGCGATGGAAATGCGTTCCCTATGATGTTGTTTCCCATATAACCTTAGTCATGATCTTCACCTCTATGGAGGTTATTTTAGAAGAAGACATAATCATCCAACAGATAATTGAAATTGTGAGGAATGTCTGCATAAGTTGTCCAGAACGCTAGGGGATAAGGCCTCTTCTCTCAGGCTCACAGCTTCTTAATATGTTTCTGTCATAGTCTCTTTCTTTGCCTCTTTTCCTTCACTCCGTTGCCCTTAGTTATTAATCAGACTTTATCCAATGCCTACTACATGATCAGCACTGGGCTGCCTGGGAATTGTGAATGCCCTGATCTCTGATGATTAATAAAAGAGAAACAAAGTCCATAACAAGGATGTCTACACCACAGGGAATGACAAGGTTGCTAGACACAATGGATATAGCTGATATGTAGCAGGGTACAAAACTCCACCAACTCCATGTGTTATCTTCAGCTAAGGAAGAGAAGAACATGAGTAAAGAGGTAGGACGTGAGCCAGCAAAGAAAGTTGGAGAGAAGGTAGCTCAACATTTTATTTAATGAAGGCAGTTTGCATACCTGTTATGTGCCAGGAGTTGGTCTAAGCACTTTAGAAATACTAACTTCATTTAGTCCTTGTAATACCCCTATGAAATAAGTATTATCAGGTCCATTTTATAGACAGATCCAAGGCACAAAAAAGAGGCTAAGAAGCCTGTTTAGGTCAGGTAACTGCTTGGCAAGTCAGAATTTATACCCAGGAGTTACAAGTGGGTAGTAAGGCTCCCCTGATTTGCTTTTAACCACAATACCCTCCTGTCTCCCCAGCATCAACCAAGGCACAACATTTAGAAAAGAAACTAGCTAGCTGTGGGGGATCAGTTAAACTATGGGTGTGTTGAGATGATGGGACTTCCAAGTCAACATATCAGGTGGCCAACCTTGGCGTGCAGACTGGGGATTGTACTGAGAGGAGGACCCTGGAGTTATGGATTCAGTAGTGGGTCATCTGCCAAGAGGCTGTAAGTGAAACAAGGGGTATCTTGACTAGAGAACAAGTCTTAATTGTTCTCAAATGGGACACTTGCTAAATTCTACCTACTTGACAGTCCTTAAGCAGAAAGGAAATTTTTCTGTTTCCTAGTGACATGCCACTAATTAAAAGATTGCCAAAGTGAAGAAGAATGCAAAGATATTGGTAGTTGTGACATGTACCCAGTTCTCCACTGTATTTCTATATCCAAAGTCATCAACACAAGCATACACTGTCAGGGACAGACTGTCTTGGAGAATCAGAGAAACCTCTATTTTGGATATTTCTCGTTTTGCTTTGGGAGCAGAGCATTAAGTTGTCGAAGGAAATGATTTCAGAAATGGCTTTTCCAAGCCGATTGCATGTCAAACCGTTTCGGAGTGTTGAACTGCCGCTATCATTATTCTGATTAACAATTCAAAACCTGATTTTGAATTATTCATGGTGTTTAAATAACTATCATCATGAACAAAAGTGATGTGAAACTGTTGCAATTAGAAAAGCTTACTTAAAGCTTGTAGACAAACATCCTTAATTAAGTAATATTGCCTGCTAGAGATGGCATTTCTGGGAACCTAAGAGGAACTGGGGAAGTAAATGGAAGACCAAGAGGGTCAAAAAAGTGTGTGTTGGGTGGGGGGCATGTTAGCGTCATCTCATGGTTTTAGAATGTTGGAGGAGGCATTAAGTAGAAATCTTGGCCAGTTTATTTCTGCCTTAGGAGAGGCCAGTTAGTTATTTAAACAACAACAACAACAAAAAACAACACCAGAAACAAAAACACAAACAGAAATAGAAAGTATGGAATATGATATATTCACCTTTCAATTTCTTGCTGGAAGACTAATAGGAAAGGTCATGCTGACACAGACATATCTAAAGTAGTAGATAAATTAGGCTAGGGATGGGCAGGATTGCAGTCTCAAGCCAGCTCAAGAGTGTGGCATCTGAACACCTAGGAAATCCTGAAGATTCCTGGTTAGGTTTCATGTGCTTTTCCTACATTCCTCTCAGAACCATATTCTCCAATCAGCAAAGCTAAGGAAGAAGTTTAAGGTAGATGGGAGACCATTCTACTAATAAGTATGTTAAAAAACTTTTATCATATGCTACTGAGATTGAGTCTAGCCTCCAAAACCAAATATTACCAATTTTTTGTCTCTTAGAGAGCTCACAGTCATGCAGGACTGCAGAAAAGCAGATGGAGGGTTATGGTTGGGGCAGTAAATCTTCGCCCAGGATACCAAGGAAGCACAGCACAGGGACAGAGCTGTTGTAGGGCCCAGAGGGAGGGAGACCCTAAAGAGATTCAGGGTCACTAGTATTGGGGGCCCACAAGGGTAGAATGGATAAATGAGTATGCCAGTTATTGCTCTTAGTTTCAAGCAACACATATCAATGCTGGTGAACTTCAGCAACAATTAATGGAAATTAAACAATGGAGGACTGCAATGGAGCCTCCATGAGCAGACCTGGCAAATGAGTAAAAGTAGAGGAGTTTGGAAGATAAGGTCTAGTGTGGATAGCCACAATTGACATTGTCCTAGGTAAACTTGTCACTATGTCACTGGACTCTGCTCCACACCCTTGAAAGCCTCCATCTGTTCCTGCTTCATTGAAACACTAAGATTCAAAGTGTTTCATGCTGATTGGCTGAGTTCAGTCACATGTCCCAAACCTAGAAGCCCGAGGGCAAAGTGGATACATGTCTCATTTCTCTTGTTTTGCAAGGTAGGGCTCCTTCCCAAGCCTGCTTGCTCTTATTCAGAAATTCTCTCAAATGGTAAGGATGTTTGGTGGGTGACCAGCCTTTTCACCAGCACTATCCTTTCTAGGTTAGAAACAGGTATCATCAAGAAGTAGAGTGCATACTGGACATTCGGGGTTGAGGAAGCATGACCAGAAAAACTACTATGACATCTTTGAGAAAACTCTATAGGGCTGATGTCCAACAGACCATGTATTCTAATATTAGTGCCATAAAATGAGCAATTAATAAGAAAAGGGTATGAAAATAAACCCCATATATAAGGAGACTAAATATCTTGGTATTAAGAAAGGAAGTCACTTTGACTTAAATTATGATGAAAGCATTAATCTCAAAGGCACCTAGGGGGCTGAGTCAGTTAAGTATCTGCCTTCGGCTCAGGTTGTGATCCCAACATCCTGGGATCAAGTTCTGCACAGGGGTCCTTGCTCTGCAGGAAACCTGCTTCTCCCTCTGCCTCTTTCTGTCATGAAAAAAATGAATAAAGCCTTAAAAAATTAATATCTAAGTTGTCAGGCACATCTACAGAAGTACTGAGAGGGAAATATGTAACCTTAAATACATGTATCAGGAAAAATGAAATATTTAGTATTTCACATGAAATATTTAGAAATAAATGGGCTAAGCTTTATGACAATGAAAAAAGAAGAGTAGAGCAAATAAATAAGAAAAGAAAAGCAACAAGGAAAATAAGTTAGATGTCAATGTAATGAGGATAAAGAATAATAAAAAAGATAAATGCAAAATTGACTCTTTGGAAACATTAATTCAAAGAAGACCTTTGGCAAGAAAGAATAAGAGAAAAGAGGGAAAACATCAAAAAGGTTAACATGTAGTACAAAAGAAGGAGAAGCAAACACAGACACAACAGAAATTTTAAAATAATAAGAGACTGCTATGCTATTGATATCTTATTTATTTGGTAAACTGGACAGAGTCAATGAATTCCTAGAAAAAAATCAAATACTAAAATTAATATAACAAGAAATAGAGAAATTAGTGCACCCATAATTATTTTATTTTTTAAAATCAATCAATCAATTAATTAATTTTTAAATTAATATATAATGTATTATTTGCCCCAGGGGTACTGGTCTGTGAATCATCAGGCTTACGCACTTCACAGCACTCACCACAGCCCATCCCTCCCCAATGTTCATAACCCAACCACTCTCTCCCTACACCCTTTCCCATCCCTCCAACTCTCAGTTTGTTTTATGAGATTAAGAGTCTCTTATGGTTTGTCTCCGTCCCCAACCCATCTTGTTTCATTTTTTCCTTCCCTACCCCCAAAACCCCACTTTGCCTCTCAACTTCTTCATATTAGGGAGATCATATGACAATTGTCCTCTGATTGACTTATTTTGCTCAGCATAATACCCACTAGTTCCATCCATGTTGTTGCATATGGCAAGATTTCATTTCTTTTGATGGCTGCATAGTATTCCATTGTATGTATGTATGTATGTATGTATGTGTGTGTGTGTGTGTGTGTGTGTGTGTGTGTGTGTGTATCTCGCATCTTCTTTATCCGTTCATCTGTTGATAGAGATCTAGGTTCTTTCCATAGTTTGGATATTGTGGACATTGCTGCTATAAACATTGGTAGGCACATGCCCCTTCAGATCACTACATTTGTATATTTAGGGTAAATACCCAGTAGTGTGCACTCATAATTATTAACAAAACTTCCCTTAGGGTCTCACTCACTCCCTGTCTGCAGTCTCTGCACAGAAGTCTTCATGGGTGCTCCACAGGCTTATAAGGAACACTAGATACCTAGTTTATGTAAGTTCTTCCAGAAGATAGTAAGACAAGAGCAAACTAGCTTATCTTTATGAGACTGGTCTAATTTTGATCTCAAGCCAGATAAGAAAAATTGATTTTTTATTTTTAACGACTTTATTTATTTGACAGAAAGAGAGGGCAAGCACACAAACAAGGAGAGTGGCAGGCAGAGGGAAAGGGAGAAAGCAGACTCCCCACTGAGCAGAGAGCCCAGTGAGGGCCTGGGCCCCAGGATCCTGAGATCATGACCTGAGCCAAAGGCAGATGCTTGACTGACAGAGCCACCCAGTCACCCTCAGATAAGAAAAACTTTAAAAATGGGCTCATTTGTCAATAAAATATAGACTAACCAAATCTAATAGTGTATTTTAAAGATGTCATGATCAACTAGGGGTTTCTCCCCAAATGCAAAGAAGATACAATATGGAAAAAATTTAATAATGAAATGCTTATCTTAATAGACTAGGGGAGAAAAATCTTATCATTATTGCAATTTATACACAAGAAAATGTTCAGATTTAAAATTTTTTTGTAAGAAAAATTCTTCAGAAACTAGAAAGATCAAGGCATTTCCTTAATATGATTAAAGTTATATTCCAAAAACCTATGACAAATATATCTAATAGAGCAACTATAGCATATTATGTCTAAGACCAGAAAAAAGATCTCTTGATGCCAGCACTTCTGTTTTCAGAGTACTGGAGGTCCTGACCCAGGCAAAAGTAATGTAAGCTTCTAGGAAAACAAATAAAACCATTGTTATTTGCAAGTGGTATTACCTCTACTCTAAAACAATCCAACAACAGCAACATTCAAACTTTTGGAGCTATCAAAGGGATTCAGTAAGTTTAAGGCTACGAAATTAAACCCCAAATAACAATAGAATTTCTCTATACTTGCACCAAATATAACAAAGATTAAGATATTGTTTATAATTGCAACAAAACCCAGGACATATTTAGGCATTAACATGTGCAGGAAGATGTACACTTTATAGTTCTAAGTACATTGAACATTATATAAATAAATAAAGGGACATTTATTTGGATGTAATGACTTAAACTCTCACAAAATTCATCTTTAAGCATAGTGAACATTATTCAGCATTCCAGCTGGACTTCAAAAAGAACTTGATAGATCTCTGAACATCATTTAGTAGAAGGAAGATCACAAAATATCTAACCTTAAAAACATTAAAAATAGGAGTAGGTCCTGACAACAATGATGAAACCCTTGAGGAGCCAACCTATGAAGAGGCTGTAGTTTAGGAATCCCCGTGTGACCCCCCAAGGGTTGGATCAGCGCCCCTTAACCCCATCCCCAACAGTGTTGTAATCCCCCAGGACTTGAGGAGGGACAGCCTAGACGTCAAGAGGAGCTGGATAGAGCCAGACTAGAAAAACAAGTGGGCTAAGAGGGGTCTATGATCCCAGAAGCCTGGAAAAGCTCCAATTAGCTTTGACTTTGGGGACTAGGGGTTGTAGCCACTGTTCCTGATCTGCAGAGCTCGGTGGTGTGATGCCTCCCAAACTAGAGCCTCTCAGTCCACCCACTGTCTAAGATGTCAGCTTTGGTCACTCTGATGTTGACGTTTTATGTGAAAATAACTGGACAACCCCCTTAAAGACTTTCCAATGATATATTCATCTCTGCACCAGACCCATTCATTCATTTGACCAACATTTCCCAGCGCCTACTATGTGTCAAGAACTGTTTCCACTTGGAGAACTTAACACCGAGGGGAGTCAGGCTGTTGTGAGTCCTTCCCAGCTGAGATGTAGGTGGCACAAATTGGGTCTTGAGGTAACACTCAGTGACCTACCCCGTATCTGATATCTTCAGGGTTAGGTGGAGGGTGAGGGGAGGGGTGATCCAGAGAATCTGGAGAAGGAGGAAAAGAAACTTCTGAACAACTGTTCTGGGTGCTCTGCCTCTATTAGCTCTGTTAGGCTTCCTAGCCTTGTGAGGTGTTGTTAATATCTTCATTTGAAAAATGGAATTTCAAGGGGGCAGAGAAGCTTATGTATTTGCACAGGGGCACTCTGCAAGTAAATATCCTAAAAATAATCTCAACTCCTCAGATCCCAAAGCCCATTGTATTTTCAATTCAAAGTCATCCACAAATCTTTCAATCTCTGTTTTGGACAACTGCTGGACAGAGGTAGGAGACTTCCTATAGACAGAATGGTGGACCAGTTGTGTCTGCAACCAGTGTGGCTGATGTGGCCAGGAGTGTGCCCAGCCTCTTTGATGAGCAAAGCTAATCCAAGCCATGATAGGCCCTGCTCCAAGGAGTGAACAGTTTCTGCCCAAGGTCTCCAGAGCTGTCTTCAGTGCAAGGTCCCCATCCTATGGGAAAGCAGTGGAGAAAACTGCCCCAGGGGAAGGGACTTCCAATTCTGAGATGGGTAGGTGGAGGTCAACAAGGATAAACCATGAGCTTGGAGAGAGGTGGCAGAGTATCTAAGGCTCCTTGAGACATTTATGAGGTGCAGGAACCAGTGGCACAGTGTCTAACCATGTAAGCCTCACCCCTGTCCTCTGACCACAGGGTTTACCGCTGTCCTTGGTCCTGTTTCCTTGGATCCCAACAGAACATCAGATTTTCTGGAATTGTGCTGTGGCAAGTGATGTAGGTTTTAGCCACTGGGAGCTGCTCGACCATCACTGACCCAGTCTCCTGAGAGGTGAGCTCCCCACTTAGGTCTTCATTCTCTGTGTGGTCTCTGTCTAATGCATTCTAGTGCTCTTCATGTTCTCCTTACCCTGGCCCCAACAGCTCACATTCAATAAAGTGAAAAGTCTGGCCCAAACAAAAAAGACCACAACAAACAAACAAAACAAAAACCCCCGTGTCCTCAAAACTCATTAAAAGTATATTCTAGCTCTTACAGAAATCAAAAAGCCTACAAAATCATTGAAATAAAAGAGTTTAGCATATGTTCAAGAACAGATACATATATCAATGAAGAACTCAAAGACAGTCCTATGAATATACAGAATTTCATATACAATCAATGTGGCACCACAAATCAATAGGGTATTGACAGTTGGTTTATTAGGTGAGATTGAAAAAAGTGGCTCACTGTATGGAGAAAAATAAAATTGGATTCTATTCATACCACAACTGAAAGTGAATTTCAAAGGAATTCAATACCTTATTATAAGTAGCAACACTATAAACTTAATAGTAGAAAAATGTAAAATATCTTTGTGACAAAGAAGTAAGGACAATCATTTGAAATGAAACTTTGAATGACTACTTTAGGATAAAATATGATAAATTTCATGACATTCACATTAAGGTTTCTGCTCAATAAAGGATGCTATAGACAAAACTATTAGATGCTAGAATGGGAGCAGGTAGTTGCAGCATCTAAGACTAACAAAGGATTAATAGGAGGACTCTAGAAGAAAACAACCACAAAAGAAAAATAGACAAAGTATATAAATAGACAATGTAACCAGAAGAGGACATCCTACAGGCCATCAAACATATGGAGGAGTGTTCAAATTCATTAGCAAGTGGATAAAAACAAATTAAAGGAATGAGATATTACTATACATATACTAGGTTGGCAAAAAGTGGGAGGCTGGAAAATGCCAAGTGGTGAGCCAGGATGGGAATTTGAGACTAGAGGATCTGTCAAGAGCCTCTGGAGAGCAATCTGGCCCTTAGAAAAATAAGAATATGCACGGATGTAAGGGGCCATGCACAAGGATGTCTTCTGCCACATAGTTTGCAACGGTGAAGAGTTGGAAGCAATTGGAACATCCATTGCTGGGTCAGTGGCCAGGTAAGGTGTGGACATCCATACTGTGCACATCAGATGTACACCTAGCAACTAAACTAGAGAGGTGTTGTGATGAATGACAAAAGGCGTAAGAAATGAAAGGAGGCAGCTAACACAATCCAATTTACATAAATTAAAAATACATGCACGGAGAACCACAAGGAAGCCCATTTTGCAAGAATACAAACAAACAAAAGAGATCCACATTAAACACATTAGCATGCTTGCCTGTGGGGAGGTGGTGAGAAGTTGGGGAATGAGCATGGAGAACGGGGATAAAAGGAGATTTTTTTTTTTTTTTTTTAAAACTTGCCTTCTGGGACAGGCAAGCTACTTAATTGGGTTTGGAGGGAGGATCATTTGATGCGATGCTCTCAGGCTGTCAGTTACGAAACAATAGGCGAGGTGTTTGGATGCGTCAGATCCCTGGGCTCATCAACTCCAAGGCTGGAAATAGAATCCAGAGCTCGGGAGCCTGCCTCCCACAGATGGGGTCAGAGGTGCTAGATGCTGGGCTTCTAATTGGACATGCTGTGTCAGAGAGCAGAGCAGGGGCTTCCAACACACTGCACAGGCTGCATGTTTAGACTCTGTGACGCATTTTAGAGAGAAAGTGAGAAACAACAGTGACACTTTCGCATCCTGTGATTAAGCCCCAGGAGTCAGCTATCAGTGCTGTTATTTTACAGTTACAGCTCTGTCAACTGTCACTCAGATTGTGTTCCTAAATGCCCTTGGGCATCAACGGACATATTTCCAGAAGCACTCTGCGATGTCCTCAGGGCGTGCTGAGAACACAGATGCCTTCTTTCAGACAAATATGAAAAGTAAGCTCCTATTATAGTCAACAAGACTGTATTATAAACTTCAAAGTTGCTAAGAGACTAGATCTTAAAGATTCTCGCCACAGAAAAGAAATGATAATTACGTGGCTCCTTAGAGGTGTGAGTTAAGGCTGTGATGGTAATCACATCGTAATATACAGATATATCAGATCAACCATTGTACACTTTAAACTTACACAATGTTATATGTTAATAATATCAGAATAAAAAATTAAACAGATAAATGAAAACAACCCCCCATCCACACACATAGTTTCTGACCACTATAGCTTTCTTCTTGGCAAGGGGGAGTCCCCATTTCCTGCCCCCTTGTGTATAATTTTACCATTCCTGTGTTGTCTAGGTGGTTGAGAACCTAGGTAAAGCAGGTGGCCTATGGAGGCTCACTTAGGGCGGGGCAAACCAAAATGCTGATTCACTGGTCAGTCTGACCACCTCTCTCCAAGTCCCCAGATCCACTCAACAAGTTATTCATGTCTTTGGCATACATACTAGTGCCTCAGACCTAACTGGAATTGAGCCCATCTCCAGATTATGGGCTCTGGAGCTAGTCCTGCTGCCACTTACCCAGTATCCTCTTTGTTAGGAGAGCTCAGGGTTCCCACCTGGATCTGCATGCCCTATTTCCATGTTTGGTGTGTCAACCTTGTTGTTATGACGTGTTTCTGCCTTACTCTTCCTGTGTAATTCTGCTAGTCGTCATGGAACTGGGAATATTTGTTCTTTTTTAAGCAACTCTCCAGAGCTAGGTACAGAGATAAAAAGGTAAACACAAACAGATCTGGAACCTTCTTTCAGGGAGGTCACAGTCTTGTGGGGGGACACATAAGACATTCATAGAAATGACTGAAGAAAGTCCTGTGACATTGTTTTAAAGTAGGTTAGGGATTTCTTTTAGTCAGGTATAGTAAAATTTGACTGATATATATAGATAAATCCATCTATCTATATATGTATCATGAAATTACCACCACAGTAAATTAAGCTAACCTCATCTTATATAGATACAAAAAATAGCAAAAGAAAAAATTTTTTTTCCCAAATGTATAAGAAGTTTATGTTTACAGCAACAGGAAATACCATACACCATGCATAATGACATGGAGAAGAATCAGGGTCAGTCAGGAGGCAGAGAGAGGGAAAGAACAGAGCATGGTCCAGGGCCTTTACTGGTGTTTTGGTGGGAAGGAGTGGGCAAGCAGGTGTTCTGAGTAAATTTAGGATTGAGCAGTTTGAATAATTGCAGCAGGCTCTGGATGGTAGGTCCCTAATTGTCTAGCACCTGGCCCTGGGGTGATTTAGTGCAGGGGGAATTCAGTGTGTGAAAGTTTGATAAAAGAGATAGTATGGGGGTGCCTGGGTGGCTCAGTGGGTTAAGCCGCTGCCCAGGTCATGATCTCGGGGTTCTGGGATCGAGTCCCGCATCGGGCTCTCTGCTCAATGGGGAGCCTACTTCCCCTTTCTCTCTCCCTCTGCCTGCCTCTCTGCCTATTTGTGATTTCTCTCTGTCAAATAAATAAATAAAATCTTTAAAAAAAAAATAGAGATAGTATGGTGTAGGCTCTGGGTTGGTTGATTTCTATATGAAATGCATCTTGCAACGGGAGTCCTTTACCATCTGTAGGAAAATATCTGCCTTGCAAGAACCAGTTACTTCAAGATCAAGGTCTCAAAAGCCAGAATATCAAGAATACAGAAAATAAGAAAATATAGTCAATGCAGTAAGCAATTAAGTTCTTCAAGAGTTTGTAGAAAAGGAACTGTTTTAACCTGGGTCAGGAATGGCTTCTGTAAGGAAATGATGAGGAAAGTGAAGGCTACAGACTGAATGGAAGTTAGCTAGGAGGGGGTAGGAGCCACATTTGATGTTGAGGAAATGGCATGTGCAAAGGTCCTGGTGTGGTAGCAGGCCCTAAGGGGGACTGAGGAACAGACAGGTAAGACTAGACTGAGAAGAGGTAGGACTTGGGAGACAAATAGAGACAGACTCTACAGGAACTGATGCATAGTGTTAGGGATTGGGATATCGATTTGAGAAAAATGGCTAATCATTGAAGGACTCTAAGTAGAGAGTAGTCAAGATCCCACGTATTTTGTTGGTTTCTCATACCTGACCTGGGCATGAACAGAGCCTTCCTCTGGGTAAGTGGATCCTGTTGCTCCCCCTCCAGCTACTAGGATCACCATCAGTGGAGTATGGCTACTTCCCCAGCAGATGGAATGTCCTCAGACAGTCGGCTGCCCAGGCATGCTTGTGTTTGTTTCCCCCAGCTGCTTTGTTGCATAGCCTGGGCCAGTCCCTCAGTGCCCACTCTCTAGCTCTTACCTTCCTCTCTTGCCCATATAGCTGCCATTCCTGTGAAGGAAGGGGCATTCTAGTGGGGTAAACTTCAACTAAATTCTGCAAAAATTGGAAGGATTCAATGAAAAGTTGCTCTTCTGCCAGGAAGCAGACTCTCTTCCTAATGAAGGAGAGATTGGTGTGCAGAGGGGCATAGAGCTGAAATCAGGCTGGCTTCTTCCCATTAAAAATGCAGGAATAACAAGTCAGCAAGGCTTTAATGCGAGTATGCAAAACCTAATTTGGAGCAATTAGATATAAGGCAAATAGCTCTATGTGTCCAATTATGAATTTGTGGGAGAATTAGTTCCACAGTGATCTTGAGATTAATTTCTTGTTCTTAGAGTCCTGTGTTTAAAATACAGAAGGAACTTATGGAATGAATAAGTCACAAGGATGAAAGGCACAGCTTAGGGAAAATAGTGGTCTTGTAATAGCATTGTGTGGTATAGAGTTGTGGTTAGAATATCATAGCCTATAGATTCGTCCAATCTGTATGTTGTACAGGCAAACCAATATAACATTGTGTGTCATCTTTGCTTCAATTAAAAAAAAATTACAGCAGGGAGGTGCCTGGGTGGTTCAGTGGGTTCAGCCTCTGCCCTCAACTCAGGTCATGATTTCAGGGTCCTGGGATGGAACCCATCAGTCTGTCTCTCTGCTCAGCAGGGAGCCTGCTTCCCCCCCTCTCTCTGCCTGCCTCCCTGCCTACTTCTTGTGATCTCTTTCTTTCTGTCAAATAAATAAATAAAATCTTAAAAAAAAAATACAGCAGGAAATGATCTTCTGCATCTGGTTAATTTGCCTTCCCAACCTGACTTGTTTCATTTGACTCTTCCCTGGGTACTTTTAGATTACTGGTTTTGGTCCAAACTTGGAAGAAAAACCAAACCAAACCAAACCAAACCAAACCAAACCAAACCAAACCAAAACAGCCAAATGGATGAGAGGGAAGCAGTGGGGCAGGGGAGGCATGTACTTTAAAGTAGTCTGGGGGTGACAAGGAGGGCCTGAGTAAAGAGTAATTATCCTGGGGAGCCACTGCTGGGGTGGGGGGTGGGGGCTAACCCTGCTCCGGGGCTGCACGAATTCAGGAGAGGTTGGAAGTGCAGTCCTCAGCGGGCTGCTGGCGAGCTGCTGCTAGTTTAAATATTGGGAAGTTTAACCCTGAGTCACACGGTGGAAGGAACACAGGACTTGGAGACCAACGACCCACGTTTGGATCTCAGTTCAGCCACGTTCTAGCTGCGGGGCCTTGGGCAAAACAACTCAGTTTTTCTCTTTCCTTGTCTGTAAAATGAGAAGATTGATGACTTCGTCTGCAAGAGATGGGGGTGGATTGCTCTCCGTAGCGCTGCCTTCGCTACCTTCGCAGGACGTGTGAGGGTCTCTTTAAACTGATGGCGGCTCCCACCCTCAGCGACGTCTGGAAGCTCTTCATTAAAGGCTCCAGCTTGAGGCGGTTAGCGCTCTCATTAAAATGCAAATTAATTCTCCACACAGCTGCCCTAGTAGTTTTCCTCGTGTTGTCATTTATTTCCTTTCTCTACTTAGAAAGTGTGACGGTAATGAAGCCCAAACTCCTTAACCTGGCATTTCAAAGTCCCCCCTATCAAGCTCCTAACCTTGCTCTACACTATGCAGAGGCCAATGTGGGTGCGCCGTTAGGAGGCTGGCAGTGTGGGGGCGTGGTTGGGAGGCAGAGGCTGTGGGGGCGTGGTTAGCAGGTCACACTGGCCTGGGAATGTCTCAGGGGCTCTTAGTAAATACCTGAGCTTGGCAAAAATACGCGCCTTCAGGGGCGTCTCGGTGGCTCAATGGGTTAAGCCTCTGCCTTCCGCTCAGGTCATCATCTCAGGGTCCTGGGATCCTGGGATCAAGCCCCACATCGGGCTCTCTGCTCAGCCTCTCTCTGCTTGCTTCTCTGCCTACTTGTGATTTCTCTGTCAAATAAATAAATAATTTTTTTTTTTTTTAAATCTGCCTTCAGTTTCCTTCTCCGTAAAGAGGGAATAATAAGAGTCCCTATCTCATAAAATTCTTACAAGGATGAGTGTTATAATTTATTTAAAACACTTAACCCTGTGCTTGGAACAAGGTAAACATTTAATAAACGTTAACTGTTGTTGGGGAGAATCGAATTCCATTTTCTCCAACAGATCTATTTTCTCCCCACTCTGTACCTTGCCCTTGTCATTCACTCAGTAGAGCCTGTTCTTACGTAATATTTTTTCCTACCTGAAATCTTTCTTCAAGAACTTGTTCAAATACCACCATACCCATGAAGGCTTTCTTAAGCTTCTGGGAGAATTAATTACTCTTATTCCCTCTTGGCCCTATCCTTGTGCCTCTCTGGAGAATGTATTTTATTCTCTTTTATCTGACGATGATTTATGCATGTATCTTTTTCACTCCATTCCCAGCCACCATCCTGTGAGCTCCAAGAGGGCATGGAACATAGCTTCTTCTGTCTTGAATAGTTCAATCAGTTCAAGAAACATTTGGTGGAGAAGCAAATGACCGAATGAATTCGTAGTGGATGGTTATTCACATGGCACTTTCTGTCATTACTACAGATTGATTCTACCAGAGGGCAGGACTTCAAGTAAGGTAAGTTCCAATATGGTTGGTGATCACAGGGCAAAGGTTGAAGTGTGTGATGCGCCCGTGGAGAGACAGGTCTGTGTGGGGCCAAAGAAGATGTATGATTCCCAGAGAAGAGCTACTTCCTTTTTAAAATAAAAAAACACCGGGGTTGGGGGGAGCTCTGTGACCTTGGTTTGAGTTGATGGTGATGAGTAATTACATGAGAGATGATAAACAAACATGCACAAAATGATGTAAATCTGAATGTAGCAAAGCCCATATCCATCTTGCTGGATTTTGCACCTCTAGTTAAAACCCCCTGAGTGATAGTGGTTTTTGAAGGAGGGAAATGCTTCTAGCAAAGGTTAATGGGAATCATGTGGGAGGAATGCACCACGTAGCTTATGTAAGACCCAATTATACAAAACTGGGTTCTAACAATCCCCAGTTAGCTTTAGATTTGTCTAATGGAGATTCTACTTGTTTAAAAGATGATCATCAAATTCTCAAGTTTAAGTTTACTTCACTTCAGTGATCACACTTTCAAGTGGGATAAAATAGTGGGATTATGTAGGTGAAAGTTGTCATCTCAATATGAATAGGGGGTTGAGAGTTTCTATACCTGTCCAGCATGATCACCAGGTACCCCACTAGACCTGGGGCAGCAGAGAGAAGAGAATAGTGGAAGAAGATTTTTGGGAAGTCTTTGGAAATCTTTCCATTACCATGGCCTCTGGGAAATGGCCATCAATGACACAACCAACAGGATGCTCTTGACATTTTACCGCTTTTACTTTCTGTGTTCTTTTCATGCTCCATTCCAGTAGTTTCTGTCAGCTTCTCAATATTCACTTTAATCAAAACTAGGAGTCTCATCCCAAGTCTCCAGAAACCAAACAAAAGTCCTCCCTCCCAAGTTTCCTGACCTTGAACTCAGTGATTGCTCCAGGTTCTACCCATCAGAGTCTTTAACTACTTACTCAGACTCTCTCTCTTGTCCAGTTCCTTAGCATTCATGATTGATTTAGGATAATTTTGTTGTTGTTGGTTTTTTTTCTAGCCTTGTGTACAACTGGTACCTTCCATGTGTCCATATTTCCAGATTCTGGAATTGGGACAAGCAGAGCAAGCTCTTGTATTCAGCCCATGGAGGCCATTTCCTCAACCCTAGCCACCTGATTACATGGGAAATGGGGTCAGTCTATTTGTTTTCTCTTTCTCCCTTAAGGAGTAGCTAAGTTGCTATAGAAAATAAATCTCATAATGTACCAGGAACTTTACATTTATTATAGCTTCCATTTAATCCTTGTAAAGGTAGGAAATATTACTAAGAGGCAGAGTCAGACATCATACCCTGGTTGTCTGAGCATAGGTCATTTGTGTTTATGACACTCTGAGGCTCAGTTTCCTTGCCAATAAAATGGTGATGATACTAGTTTGAATCACAGAAAATTGTCTATATTCAACCATTTTTAATACAAAAATGTCAATTTCAGATGTTCAACATGTAGTATAAAGTTAGTAAAGATAGAGTAATTGTCAAGAATGTGACACATTGCAAACATGATTAACATTAGCTATTATAATTGTACCATGTGCTTCATTTTTAGTTTAACTTTGTGTGTGCATGTGTAGTTTCCTGCTTCCTGAGTTATAGCTATAGTGCTGTCCCTAAAACTAGGCAGATAGTAAAAGCTCCATTAATACTTATTGAATTGAATTGGAATTGACTGAATTTGTAAACAGAACAAAACAAAACTTGTCCTTTTTCTATGAATTTCAGAGTGGAAGTCATTTGTGACCAAAAACCATATTCATTCCATCTGTGCCATCGTTGCTGGTGGATGGTTAATAGGTCCTGATTTAACTTTTCTTATCTAAGAATTCTGAAAAGTGGTTTCTCATTGTCCTATTGTAGCTAAAAGCTACGAGATCCTATATCAAGACGCAAAGACCAGGATACCAAGTCTCTTTCTTGTTTTAAAAAGAGACCCATTCTTTTACTAGGCTTAGTATCTTTGGGTTTGGGAGACATAGCTAACCTCTGGAACATGCAATGTATTCTGGAAAAGCACAATTGGGGGAAAGAGGCTCTGGACCTGGAGGGTCTAGAACAGTCGCATATTTTGTGAATCACATGAAGGGGGCGGGATCACCCTGTGTTTTGGACAATTGAAGAAAGTGCTGTGTAAAATGGCAGCTGCTGGGGGGTGGGGGGGGGGGGGGGGGCATGGAACAAAGTCTTCTATTCTTCTCTTGGCAGCTTTCATCCATCTTAGCCAATTTCCAGGTTTCCCAGCTGCCTGAAATCATCTGCAGCCCTCCTCTGCAGAATTAATCAAGATCTCCTCCACTGCTCCTTGAGAACAGTCGCTGACAGCCCATTGCATTTAGGTTTGTATAGATGGTTTCCTCAAAAACCATTTTCTCCCACTAGACTATGTGGGCAGCCCTCTTATGAATCTTATTCATGTTGGAACATTGTTGCCTAATGCAGTGGTTGGCACAAAGAAAATATCCCATAAATGCTTGCTAATAATGATAGCACAATATTTACCGAATGTTTATATGTTCTGATTGAGTTTGCACAGAACCCATATGCACCGTGATCGTTTCTATTCTATAGGGGGAGGACGCAAAAACAGACAGAATAACCTGATCAGGCGTCCACAGCTCATGAGGGGCAGAGGAATGGTTCAAACCCAGGCAGTCTGGCGCCAGAACGCACCTATTAACGGCATCTTTCTCCTTTTAATAGATGGAGGATTCTTGACTTTGGGGGAAGATGAAGAGTAATGAAGCGATTCAGAGGAAGGAATTCACTGTTGTGGGAGAAAACCTGGATTTTATGTCCCGGAGCTTTTGACTGATATTGTTAAAGGACCACAACCCCGACTTGAGCTGATGGGTGCTAGGGAGGGAGACACAGGGAATTTAGAGATTTCAGAGTTGAGGTCGGGGAACAAAAATGCCCAAAAGGGACTCTGAAGCGTCTCTTTCACTAAGAACACTCGAATTGGCTCAGCAGCCAAGATGGCTGGGAGCCTTCGGGCTGGCAGCGACTTCGGGGTTAGCTTTAGAGGCCCCTGGCTCCTCTGACCCACGGCTGCTGCGTTGAGGGCATCTTCAGCGTGGTGCTCTGGACACCCACGCGTCGTGACATTTCAGCCTTGTTCCCGAGTCTCATTAGGACAGAGCCAGGGGATGACTGTAATGAATGGCTGCGCCTCCGTGAATCCATAATGTGCAAATTGCTTCCGCCGTGCGCCTTGGTGCAGAGCTGCGCGGGGAGACTGATGATTAAACCGTGAACCTGGCCTCCGGCTGGGGCTCCGGCGGCTCGCGCCCGGAATGAGGTGTTCGCTTCCATTCAGATCTGCGGCCGATCCGCCCGAGCCTGTGGGCCCCAGCGGACCGTGACTCACGTCTTATTCCCTGTAGCCGCGTGTGTTTTGACTTTCAATTCATCCGTCTGACGCCACGCCGGGGCTGAAGTCAAGACAGCCTGTGGCAGAAGCAGCTTCCCAGAAGAAATTCCACCCCCGCCAGAGGGAGGCTGGAGAGGCGAGCTTGCGCCCAGCAGTTACGCAAACATTCCTTTCTTCCCTTTTCTAGTTGTGAAGAGGCTGCAAATGACTTGCCTTGCAGGGGCATCCTGAAATCCATTGTAATCACACTGGAATAAAGGAAATTATCTTTTAGCTTGGTTACAGTTTCAAAATTCAGATATGGCTAGCCCGGTTTCAGTGAAATTCTCAAGGATTGGGAGGTGAATGATAAACAGTCAGTAGATCTGCAGAGTGCCTCAAACTTGCCAGAGCATTTCTACAACTGTTACATAACTGGATTCTGGCAGCAGCTCTCTTAAGCCCTTATCCCTGGTAGCAACACTGTCATTTGGCAAATTAAGAAACGGGGGCTCAGAAAGGTTGAATAATTTTGCTGAGGTCATACAGCCAGGTGGAAGATCAGGGCGGAACCCAGAAGCCCACCTTCCCTCAGACATAACTGTTGCCTGTTGGATTCATTCTGAGGCAAGTTTTACTGAGGAACTAAAACGTCTTTATTTTTATTTTTTTAAACTCTTTTCCTTTTTTTTTTTTTTTAAAGATTTTATTTATTTACTTGAGAGAGATCACAAGTAGGCAGAGAGGCAGACAGAGAGAGAGAGGGGGATGCAGGCTCCCCGCTGAGCAGAGAGCCCGATGCGATGCGGGGCTTGATCCCAGGACCTGAGACCATGACCTGAGCAGAAGGCAGAAGCTTTAACCTAGTGATTAACTCTTTTGGTAATGGGAGCCCTTTGAGGAAAGCAGGACAAATCCTCATTGCCAACTTGCCTCATCAATGACTGTAATTCAAGTTATAGTACTATTTTAAACCAGTTTATATCAATAGTTGTATCAATCAGTTTGGGCAAGGTTCTATGTAGTAACAAAAAGTCTCCCCAAATCAATTACTTAAAACAACCTTATTTCTTGTTCACACTGCATGCCACTGAAAGGTCTGGAAGGCAACGCTCCACCTTGCAGTCAGTCACTCAGGGACCAGGCTGTCCGTGGGCAGCCACGATCTCAAACCTTGCCTGCCACTGTGGTGAAGGAATGTGAGCTCTGATATGTCCACCTAAGTTCATAGGCTAGAACTCAATCATGAATCCAAGAAATGTAATTATTTTATATGCTCAGAAGAAGGGAGAATTAGAAATACTTAGTGAACAGTACTAAGCATTACCACAAAATTTTAAGATTACATACTCACTTGAGCATCTGTTTATAGCTCTGGAGCTGTCTGGTAAAAAGCATGCTGTAATATATACATAAACATTTGCATTCAATTTCATGGGATTCAGTGGACCCCAGGTTAAAAATCTAATGCTCTAATAAGTGGAGTAACTGCATGTAGGGGCTAGAGCTTGATCAATGAAGGCCTCCCTGAGGAGGTGAATTACCTAAATTTTGTTTTTAAAGAATCACAATGGTGAAGAAGAGAGGTAGACTATTTTCTGGGCAAGCAGAAGTATATGGCAGCAGAAGAGCCTGAGGAGAGTAAGTACAGCTGCTGGTAAAGAGGTTTATATAATTAAAGCTAAAAGAATCCAAGAAGTTGGGACTGGAAGGTATGGGAGAGCATTAAGGGAAAAAAAAAAATCAGTGAAAGATCTTGAACTATGTATGGAAAGTTAATCCAGTTTGTTCCAATTCAGCAGAAAAGCCTCATAATGGAAAAATGTTGAAAGATACCTTGCTTCTGTATTGCTAAGGATCAAGCCCCATGGTTTGTATTTAGTAGACAATTAATATAAATTGACTGTGATTTTTTTTAAATCGAATACTCCAGTCATTCAGGCAACAGTGTCTTCTGAGTGGTGGCTCAGAAAAAAAGGAGAAATTATTTCCCTGAAGTTGCTAACTTCTTGGCAGAAAAAGACATATGAGAAAGATCAGTGATTAAAATCTGGAGAGGAAAGAGATTCTGAGAAAGACCAAACATAAGGGGGTGTGAAGAGGCTGTGAAAATGGACAAATAAGAAAAAAACAACCTGAATAATTAACAATGGTTAGGGAAGGAGGGGTGGATAAGGGAGTGAAGAATGAGCTGAGATAATTTCATGGTTGGAATTGAGGGTCAGGGATTATAATTGATCATGTGAGGACATTGAGAAGGAGGTAAGTGATTGGGAGGGAATGGGGTCAACTTGGGTCTTGATATGCTTATTAGTAGGTGTGACTATTTTTTTAAGGTTGGTATGGATGGCTTTTGGGGATAGAGGAAAGAAACAAAGCAAGATCCCTGACCTCATGTCCAAGAGATTATAGTCAACTGGGAAGAGAATAATCTAAGAATCTCACAAATAAATGTTATATTACAACTGCAATATGTACTAACAAGGAGAGCTATGTGGTCCATAGAGAATACTCTGGTGAGAATGTGCTATGTCAGGGAAGTCAGAGAAGGTTCTCCAGAGGAAATGGTAACTGAGCTTCCTTGGAAGTAAGAGGTTCAAAGGGAAAAGCAGGCAATGTAGGGTTGGGGAGATTTTCTAGGCAGAGGGACCGGGAGGAAGGATATCTGCTCTGAGTTAGATGCTGTTTGGAATTTTGAATTAAGACAAAGAATGTGCTTTGGGGATGGGGACCAGAACCATGACTCATGAAGAAAATTCAGTAGAGCTATTGCAGGAGAAAGAGTTGGGGAGGAGGCATGATTCTGTTCATAGGAAGAGGATTGACCAGCTCCACAGAGCCCTGAGTTCTGAACTGGGATCCATACTGAAGCCTACAAGAGGATATACCTCAGGTCACTACAAAGGGGAAAAAACCCCACATTTAAGAATAAAGTTGTCCAAAGATGGGATAACAAGTGGCATTAGTACACAGTGAGTTGCTTGTCATTGGAGGTATGTAAGTATAGACTGGAAGGCTGTTTATTAGAGATGTGACGGAGCAGATGAAAGCAAGAGACTAGGGTAGAGTCGATGATATTTTATATAACTTTCCAATCATAATAACCTATGAACTAGCTTGTACTCAGATAAACTCATCTGTATTTATTCAAGAATCAATTTAAAATGAAATCTTTTTAGGTTGAGAAAGAGATGTTCTTAACAAATGTCAGCAGCATTTCCATAATGGGAATAAACAATGGACTAGCAAGCAAATCTCTAGAAAAAATGTACAAAAAGTCAAATGTATTTACATTTAAATTTGGTTTTATGTTTAACGAACATTTCTGATATGAGGAAAATTTAAAGGTGTGAGAAAAGGAAAAATTAGTTTCATTATGCCATCTAAGAAAGGTATGGAAATAACCATATCTTTTGATAGAGATAGAGAATCAAATTTACTATAGTATTGTTATGACTTGGTTTGACTAATCAAATTTTTAGTATTCTTCTTTATACCAGATGTGATGTATGAAATGGCCCTGGAGTTACTGATTCCAGTCTACGCCCCTTGGGCAACTATACTGGGGCTATTTCATTTCTCATGTTTAAAGCTGCTGAGACAACTTCTCCAAATACTCACAAAAGACCAATGGTACAGATGTATTTCATTTTGTTAACGTTTGCTTGTGGGACTCTAAGTATTTTAGAGTTATTAAGGAACATTTAAGAGGGGCTAGTTAAAACAAAACTGTAAATTTATTAGCCATGTCTCTCTTTATTATTTTTTACTTCGGTTTTTGCTTCCACACTCCCCATTGCCAGGGTTCTTACCTCTATTTTACAATCTTTATTCTGGCCTTTGAAGAGTCTCAGGGTCTGCCCTATAGCTCCTTTCCCAGCCTTTCTTTCTTCCTTTTTAAAGATTTATATATTTATTTTATTTTTTAAGAGATTTTATTTATTTATTAGGCAGACAGAGATCACAAGTAGGCAGAGAGGCAGGCAGAGAGAGAGAAAGGGAAGCAGGCTCCCTGCAGAGCAGAGAGCCCCACACAGGCCCGATCCCAGGACCCTGGAACCATGACCAGAACCGAAGGCAGAGGCTTTAACCTACTGAGCCACCCAGTCGCCCCTATGTATTTATTTTAGAAAGAGAGAGCGTGTGCACACAAGCAGGAGGAGCAGAGGGAGAGGGAGAAAGAATCTCAAGCAGACTCTCTACGGAGCATGGAGCCTGATGTGGGGTTCAATCTCATGACCTTGAGATCACAATCTAAGCCAAAACCAAGAGTTGGGTGTTTAACCAACTGCTCCCCCCACCACCACTCCCAACCAGGCTTGTTTTCTTATGCTGTAACTCTCTGTCAATCAAAACATAACATGCATTAGAATTGCCTAGAGGAGTTGTAGGACCTCCATCACAGGATCCATCCCCAGAGTCTCTGATTCAGTAGATCTGAGTGGGGTCTGAGAATTTACATTGCTGTTTTCCAGGTGATGCTGATTTGCTGATCTGAAATCACACAGAGAATCACTGCTTTAACAGATGCTTTCAATCACCCTACGTGTAGCATGTCCTCTTTTCTTCAGTGTCAAAGTAGTAAATGGTTTATGTGCTAATTTCCAGACTCTATACCAAAAGTTCAAAAAAAAAAAAAAAAAACTGAGATGTAGAATACAACTTCACCGGCTTTCTTTGGAGGAGGAGATTTTAGGTCGGGGAGACTTTTTTTCAGCTCCTGACTTCATATTACACATGTGAATGCCCTACTTCAGAAGTGATATACTCAATTTTACCAAAATAGCACTCTAAAACCCCAACAAAGGCTAAGTGAACTGTGAAAGTCATCTGGTGAATCAGTGGGAGTCCTGAACACAAAACGCTAAATTTGACCATGAAGATGCCAAGCTTTGACCTTGAAGACTTTCTTACATCTCCTTGAGCTTCTGGTTAAAAGAAGGTATAGAAATGCATAGTTGAGTGATTTCCAAACAGAAAATATCCTTGTTAAAATGTTTGTATGCATATACTCAAAATGTTGATTCACAAAACAATTATGCCAGGAGAATCTGAAAGATTGAGATATTCAGTGTTGTTTTAAACAAAGTAATTAACTTCTAGTGCATAAACTTCTTTCCCCCAAATCCATTGAGGGAGCAGATGCTTAAACATGCATGGTATTAGATTAAGGGAATGGTACTTTCTTTTCTTCCAAGTACCAGATGGTTCTAGAATCCAAAGGCAATGGAAAAGAAAGCCTAAATTTATTTAAGTGGCTCTCATTGAGACTTTATGAGAAAGATCATATTTTAATACCTAGTAGGCAAATGTAAAAATAATTTCACAACCAAATCCCATTTCACAAAGAAAAAAGGCATAGTGTTTCTGTCTCAGGATTAAAAGGCACCTTAAATGTTACGTAGTCTATCTAGGGCCACTAGCTATACAGTACTTTGATAAGATGAAGAAAAAGAAGAAGAGGAGGAGAGGGAGGGTGAGAGGAAAAGGAGGAAGAAGAAGAACAACCAACCCCCCAACAAGAATAAACAAATACTAGAGTTATAAATGGCTTATTTTTCTTATGTACGGTCTCAAATTTTAACTCAAATACTGGAAAAAAAAGTTTTATAAAAGAAGGGGAAAAGTAGAAAAATAGAGTGAAAGAAAATTTTCCTTAAAAAAAAAAAATCTATACAGGGGCGCCTGGGTGGCTCAGTGGGTTCAAGCCTCTGCTTTCTGCTCAGGTCATGATCCAGGTGTCCTGGGATCGAGCCCCACATCGGGCTCTCTGCTCAGCGGGGAGCCTGCTTCCCCACCCCCTTGCCTGCCTCTCTGCCTACTTGTGATCTCTGTCTGTCAAATAAATAAATAAAATCTTAAAAAAAATCTATACATAATTTGCTAGCTGTGCCCAAAGCTCACATATTAAGGCAGTTCATTTGGCTAAGAACGCTGAGAGGACAAAACCATGCCAAGATGGAGCTTTGACAGTAGAAAGGTAGACATGTTAACTCAGTTTTATGCAGCATCATTTTGGTCAGCCATTAGGGCGAGGCAACGGGGTAGGCGTGAGGGTAGAGTGGTAGAAAACAGAGTTCCTGCCTCTTAGAATTAGTGGGCTTGGTCTGAGAAACTAGGTAGTTACAGTAATAGATGTAACCAGTTCCTGATTTATATGCTCTTTGAAAGCAGTTTCGTAGGCGCTGCCTTTGCAAGGGAAGCAGTAAAACATGTCATTCTTCTTTGATAGGGAGTTAAAAAAAAAGTCATCTTATGACAGGAACGTTTATTAATAAAGGAAGTATACCACAGCTAAAAGAAAAACATTTAAATAAGTGTTGGAAGCAGTGCATCAGGGAGGCAAAGAGTAAACAAGGAGTATAAAGAAGGAAAAATAAACAGAAGAGACAGGAGGCAGACATGTGAGGAAAGAGCAATGAGAAGTAACCCAGGCCTTTAGGGGCCTGGGGAAGACATTGCAGAGCAGCCTGTGCCCCTGGCAAGTGCTGGAGGACCTCAGGTCATACATATATGCTGCAGACTAGAATCCTCCATGGGTCTTATCTCCCAAGGGAGAGAAGGATGAAGAAGTTAGGAGACAGGGAAGAAGGAGGAGAGAAAGAGGAAAAAGAAAACACATTAGCTTCTGAATCTTAATTGCTTTCATATAAATTGAAGCAAAATGGGAAATGTAATGGAGTGGAAGAGAGACACATTTCAAATTGAGAGATTACTAAGATTGCTTGTACAAATGACAAAAAAAAAATCAAAGTCTGCTCTAAATGAAATATGAAATTGAATAGCAAAGAATGAAATGACTAAGATTTAAGAAAATCTGATCATAAAAACAAATTAGCCCATTTTAATTACTTAGATTTGAATTGTGAATGATTGGCTTGATCTTAACAGCACATGGTGAGGATTCAAGCTAATTTAGTAAAAACCATTATCATACACAGTACATAATTATTTTGAAAATGTTCAAGATATAGAGCTTTGTTTCTCAGGAGCAATGATAGTTAGTAATTTGGACCTAACAGAAAATTAAAATTTTGTAAGGAATATTTAAAATGATTTTATCTCAGGCTTAGAAATAAAAAGATTTATAGGTTATCTATAATAGATTATACATGCTCTAAAAGATTTCACATCAACAAAAACACTGCTTTCTCTCTATATATTACATTTTAACTTCTTCAGATAGATTTCTATTTCAGAAAATAGGTTCCTTTAGAAAAAATAACTACTGGCAAAAATATTAATGATTTCTGGAGCTATATTAAATATAACTCATTGAAAAATTTATAGAACACAGACTGTTGGTGAGAAGAATTTTCCAAATTTCAGTAATTACTCTCTTGTTTGGAAGACATTATAATATGTCACAGAACATCAATTAAGTGATCTAATGTCAACACTTGTTTTCCATTTTTGTTGTCCCAGATAGGAGTGTGGGCCTAGGCCATCTGGAGTGACCAAGAAAAGCAACTGGGACAACCCCTGAGGATTTTTGTCAAAGTGACTACATTCTTAGACTTGGATCTTTAATGGTTCAATCCATGACATACTCACTTCTCTATTCCTACAATCCAGCAGAGTGTCTGATTCATAGTCTTTATTATGGAAATACCTTTGGGAAGAACTAGGTTCAAATCATACCTCTACCAGTTATGAGTGAGGAAACAGGAGCTGACTTATGTGTTTCTGAATTTCAGTTTTATCCTCTGCAAAATGGAGAAAAAAACCCCATCTGTTGTAGTTACATGAGGATTAAATTAGGTTGTAAAAGTTCCAACCACAGTGCTTGGAACATAATGGAACTCAATAAATGATAGGTACTTATCATAGTATCATACAGTAGGCAGGAATTCAGTTACCTGCATAGGGCTCATTACTCTTCCCACACCTGTAGCTGATGCCAGGTCCATCCCAGCAGCTGCCTCCTGACATCTTAACTGGAATTTTTGAATGAGGTTCTATGTGGATTTTAGATGATTAACTTTAGGAAAGAGATTGACTTTGGGGCCTTAGACGAACAATAGCCTCTGGTTCTTGTCAAAAAAGTTCAATTGCTGAGCTAGCCTTGTCAAGAGTGACTTCCTTGAGAGCTCTTGAGACCAATTCCTTGAACCAATTCGATCCTTCAAGATTAAACTTGCAGAATTTTCTCAGGGCAGTGTTGGTCCTGGTTAGTTCAACTGGCCACACAGAACTACTAGAAAACAAATTAGGTCAAACTCAGAGTGACTTAAATATTTATCAAGATTAAAGAAAATGTTATTATGTATATAAGGCTAACAAAAATATCAGCAAAAAAGCTGACATCATTGAGATAGTGGTTGAGAAAGGCATGGGAGATTTCAACCTTTTCTTTAACCTAGCACTTGACCTTGCTCTAAAAACTCATTATGGCACATGAAAATATTGGATGAATTGGCCATAGGATTTCAGTTTCAGACTGTATGAGCCCCATGTCAATCCATGGTGGTCTGGTCATTTAGAAAAGTCAAATATTTTCAATAGGAGAGCAGGGAAGGAAGGAGGGAAGGAAGAAAGGAAGAAAGGAAGGAAGGAAGAAAGGAAAAGTCAAGGTTCATTTTCCCAAAGATTGTTTTTCCCTAATATTTTAAACTATTCCTATTTCTTTGAGGATTTCAAGAGTACTGTGGTTTACCTAACATAGTTAGAAATCATTTTAATAAAGCCCAATAATGAGATATCTTAGGAAAGCCTTCTTCTCTCAGGAGGCTTTTTTCCCCTTGAAATTTTTCACTTGAATTTGTAGATGGAACTCAATGGCTCACTACAGTGCTTCCTAAACACTACTGGCTAACCTCTTTCTTAGTGCTTTCCAATTTATGTAAATATAATCTGTTTGTCATCGCCATCAGAGTAAAGGGTCCTCAAAAGTATATATAAAGAGCCATGTATATAGTCATACATATATGATGTCATAGAAGCTTTCATACATACATATGTATATATATGATGTCATATATAAGCTAACATACATATATTAGTAGGCATTGCAACTTATTGAACAGACAAATCAATAGCTGATTATTCATTTAACCAAGATATAAAATCTTATACAGTAAGATTCTTTTCATACTTGAAGTATATTTCAAAACACACAGGTTTTAGGAAACACATCTTTTATAAAATGGTTAAAAATTTAGACCTACATGAATTATTAAAATAAATAATCATGTTAGCTAGCAAAGCAGGACACTGGTCATGAATTACAAATCTAAAAGGTTGGGCGTTAACTACTATATTATTCCCTGGATTTGGCACATTTCTGAAAGGTATTCAATTCATCTGATTCCATAGGAAAATAAAAATATTTATAGCTATTCCTCTCAATACAGTTGCATCCCCATTACATATGTGTCACATTTTTCTCTAACAGTAAAAAAATCCATTTTTTATTTAATGGAAGTATTTTCATTAACATTCAACCTTTAAGTCTCCCTTTTTGAGATAGATATTGTAAAAGATACCAACAGATTCATATAGAATTATCAACCAGTAGACCTGAAAATAGCTGCTTCAAAATTATACTGAAGCTCTAGCACAAAATTCCAACTCACTAGAGCCTTAAAGTTTGTTATCATATAAAAAAGAGAAAAATTTATTTTCTATTCAAATAAATGTGAGTTTGAAAACACTGCTGCTTCTGTTCATGATATGAAATATGACTTTTCACATTAATAATGTGCCTTCCATTCCTCTTGGAGTATACCAGGGAATGGTAATGTAATTTCTTTGTGGGCAATGTAGAAAAAAAGTCCTTGTGTGTAAAACTCTTTTTATAACGACAAAAACAACAGCAACTAGAAACATTTATCACAAGATATTAGAACACAGATGAGATTATATTTCAATTAGCCATGTCTGTCTGACAGATTTCTTTAGTTCTAAGGGAAATTGTGCAGAGTACTTTATTTCAAGACTCAAAAATTTTGATGGAAAAAAAAAACTGCAATTTTTGCCACGAAAAGACAGGTGGCGTAAGCATGCAGCACTTTCCCACCCCTTGAACATATAAAATGATTATTTTCTCTCCGTTCTTTGAAAAAACTCGCTTGTGCTCGGGTTTGTGGCTGAGCCCGGTGACGTCAGTGTGGCAGTGCGGAGTCAGGCGCGGCGGCTCCCTATAAGCCGAGGAGCTGTCCGGGTGCTGAAACGGCCCCGAGCAGCTCACCGGGCGGACTGGGAGGAACATGCTGTGGACCTCCTCTGCCATATAAAAAGGAGGTAAGACCGCTTTTCCATTCAATTTACTGGAAAGTTCTAAATTGCGTGTTTTTTCCTTAATTCCTAGCTAAAAAGAAAAAGACTGTTTGTCAGTCTTATATGTATAGAATAACTGAATAACAACCTGCTGCTCTTCAGCCAATGTAAGGACACTATATTTGTACATATAGAATTGAATCTATGATTTATACCACTTGCTGTTGGATATTTATAACCATCATGCTATTTGGATAACCATATCTAAGAAGTGTGGAAAAGTTAAGGATTTTAGTGTCAATACCCATATTAATGTAAAGTTAACTAAGCCTGATATTTTGTTTCTCTCCTTAATGTATTGTTTCTTCTCTTAAAAACTAGATACAAAGCCAGAGATATAATTTATATGTTTAGTATTATTAGTAGTAGGTTTCCAATCATTTGAAGGCTGTTAAACACATTAGTCATAGAGACAACCAATTTTGGAACTAGTTCTTCTTTTTTCCTCTGACATTTATAAGACCTCAGAATTAATAAACTATATAAAATTATTTTCTGAACGGATATGCTCTAAAAGTGCTTATATTGTTATTTCCTAGTTTTAGTCCCAGGAAAGAAAGATTAGAATTATCTTGAGAACAATTTTTTTTTTAAATTCAGGGTGCAATATTATCTTGGGTTAGAGTTTGGATATGACTGTGAATTACAGAGAGTTGATAATTTTGAATTACCATGAGCAAAACCTTTATAACTCTGTAAGCTATTATTATTATGTTTTGGTTGAAAGAGGTTGTGAGGTTGTAGAATATTTTGTTGAGCAAATGGGACATGTTTCTTTTTTCTGTATCTTAACTAGTGGAATTGCTCAAATTAGATATACCCCCCTGTATTTGTCAGGGTTCCAGTCTTAATTTCAATAGAATAGATGTTTTAGCTTAGCTTACAAAGCAGTAGTTCAAATTGTACATAGGATATTAGAGCTGTTGAAACCTTCTTTAGTATATAGAAGAACTGCTACCTGGGAAAGAAATCCCTTGAGTCTTACTCAAAGGCAATAACTATGTCATCCAAACTGAAATCTTATATATAACCAGATGGTTTAAATACCTGCATTAAGTATTCTGCCCCAATTCCATAGGAAAGCCAATCTACAAGATAAAGATCTTTTATAAGATAATGATTTTAAAGACAAGCACGTAACTCATGTTAAGAATACCCTAAGATAATGGTTTTGAAGAAAATAAGTTCACTAAGGTTCTTAAAATTACTATTTCAAATGCCAATGTTGAAAATAGATAAAAATAAATTCATCCTGAAAAAATATAAAGAAGAAATTATAATGTATGTTTACTTAAATCTAAGAATCTATGAATAAAATTTCATATTGTAAACTTAAATTCATAGTAAATATTTCTGAAGTTTTCTCTGACATGCCTTTAAAGATCTTTTTCTTTCAGTAAATTAAGTCTAATTAATGGAAATTATTTCAATGATTATATGCATTTATGCTAAAGGAATTTCTTTAACTGCAACCATTGTTAGGGTCTAAAAACTGAAAGCATTACTTAAATACCAAATGATGAAAAATGATATTTTCTACAATTGATATCTAAGCTAACAGAATATCATCATACCCACTAAACTAAGCTTATATGTCACAAAATCATGATGTAAGTAAGATATCATGAACAAATTTGTGAGCTTTCCTCATATTTATTTGCAAAAAACTGCAAATATTAAAATAGTCTTTCAATGTTAGCAAGCTGAATGTAAAACATGTAAAAAACAATCCCCTTGCTAATTCATACGTGAGATTATAAAGCATTGGAGGAAAAAATGAATGAAGACTTTTAAGTAGGAAGAATTCAACATATCGTCTGTGTTTATCTAAATTGGAAGTTACATAGTGGTTATTTTAAGATTTTCTAACAGTATGAGTCATTTAAGATTTCACAGGTCCACACCAAAATAGACACAGACATAAGTCAAGCTGCATCTGAACACTCACAAGTTCAGAAATAGACTGGTTAAGAAAACTTATGTTCTCTCTGTAGCATCTGTTATTATTTACTATGCATTCTTGAAGGCTGATGAAAAATATAACTGTGATTGCATTTTGCAATACAGTCACAAATAAAATGATTAGTAGAAATATGGAACACAAATATTTTAAAAGTTTACTTTTTCAGTAAATTTACACAGAAACTTACTAGGTTAGCCTACTAGCTGGGACCAGAGAATGTTCTGGAGGCTATTAAGATACAGAAATTTTAAAATTGTCAGTTGGGTTTGGTGTCAGAGTGAGAATACATTATTTCTGAAGAATGTATGTATATAGACCATCCATAAGTATGATACAGTATGATTGACATTAAGATGCTGTATTACTTCATCATATATAATATCACTGCTGTGGTATTTCTACAACAAAATCAGACGGACATTTCAGGAACTAAACCACATGATTTTTTATACAACCATAAACAAATCAGTGTGTTTGTGTGTGTGTGTGTGTGTGTGTGTGTGTACATGCACGTTTTAAATTAAACCAACTAATTTTTTTTTTGGCCAATGATTATAATAAGAATGTCATACAAGAGAACTAAAAATCAGCTTAGAAATTTTTTATTAAACAGCGAATGCATACTAAAAAACTAACTACTTGTTTTGTAAATTAAAAAATAAAATTTGAGAGACCTGATTATCAGTGTTTTTGTTATTATTTTAACAAAGTGAATGCCATGCAAACTTGATGCAATTGAATAACAGTTGTGCTAGATTCTTGTAGTTAGTTGTGGGGGTTATATAGGAAATATGTATGGCTTTTAAAAAGAGTCATCTTAAGTTTAATGTGAAATAATGTCTGCTATATGTTTTCCCTCAATGGTCAGTTACTTCTTTTGCTATAGTGTCTTCTAGTTTTTCATTTCTATTAACTCATATTTTCTATGCTTTAAGGACATCTTTCAAACATGGCAGAAGCTAAGACTCACTGGCTTGGAGCAGCCCTGTCTCTCATCCCTTTAATTTTCCTCATTTCTGGGGATGAAGCAGCTTCATTTCAGCGAAACCAGCTGCTTCAAAAGGAACCAGATCTCAGGTTGGAAAACGTCCAAAAGTTTCCCAGTCCTGAAATGATCAGAGCTTTAGAATACATAGAAAAACTCCGACAACAAGCTCACAAAGAAGAAAACAGCCCAGACTACAGTCCCTACCAAGGTGTCTCTGTTCCCCTTCAGAAAAAAGAAAATGGGGATGAAAGTCACTTGCCAGAAAATACAAGGGATTCCCTGAGTGAAGATGAATGGATGAGAATAATACTTGAGGCTTTGAGACAGGCTGAGAATGAGCCTCAGTCTACACCAAAAGAAAAGCCCTACACCTTGAATTCAGAAAAGAACTTTCCAATGGACATGCCTGATGATTACGAGACTCAGCAGTGGCCAGAGAGGAAGCTCAAGCACATGCGATTCCCTCCTATGTATGAAGAGAATTCCAGGGATAACCCCTTTAAACGCACAAATGAAATAGTAGAGGAACAATATACTCCTCAAAGTCTTGCCACACTAGAGTCTGTGTTCCAGGAGTTGGGGAAACTGACGGGACCAAACAACCAGAAGCGTGAGAGAGTTGATGAGGAACAAAAACTTTACACAGATGATGAAGATGACATCTACAAGGCCAATAACATTGCCTATGAAGATGTGGTTGGGGGAGAAGATTGGAACCCAGTAGAAGAAAAGGTGGAGAGTCAAACCCAGGAAGAGGTAAGAGACAGCACAGAGAATGCAGAAAAAAATGAACAAATCAATAATGAAGTGAAGCGCTCAGGGCAGCTGGGCCTCCAAGATGGAGATGTCCGGAAGGAGAGTAAAGACCAACTCTCAGATGATGTCTCCAAAGTAATTGCATATCTGAAAAGGTTAGTGAATGCTGCAGGTAGTGGGAGATCACAGAATGGGCAGAACGGGGAAAGAGCAACCAGGCTTTTTGAGAAACCACTCGATTCTCAGTCTATTTATCAGCTGATTGAGATCTCAAGGAATTTACAGATACCCCCTGAAGACTTAATTGACATGCTGAAAACTGGAGAGAAGCCAAATGGATCTGTGGAACCAGAGCAGGAGGTTGAACTTCCTGTTGACCTAGATGACATCTCAGAGGTCGATGTAGACCGTCCAGACCTGTTCCAAAATAAAATGCTCTCCAAGAATAGCTATTCCAAAACACCTGGTCGAGCTGTGGCAGAGACCCTACCAGATGGGCTCACTATTGAGGACATTTTCAATCTTTTAGGGGTGGAGAGTGCAGCAAACCAAAAGCCTCCATATTTTCCCGGTCAGTATAACCGAGAGAAAGTTCTGCCAAGACTCCCCTATGGTCCTGGAAGATCTAGAGCAAACCAGCTTCCTAAAGGTGCCTGGATGCCAGATGTGGAGAACAGGCAAATGGCATATGAAAACCTGAATGACAAGGATCAAGAATTAGGAGAGTACTTGGCCAGGATGCTAGTGAAATACCCTGAGATCATGAATTCAAACCAGGTGAAGCGAGTTCCAAGTCAAGTCTCATCCGAAGATAATCTACAGGATGAGGACCAAATCGAACAGGCCATCAAAGAGCATTTCAATCAAGGCAACTCTCAGGAAACTGACAAACTGGCCTCGGTAAGCAAAAGGCTCCCTGTGGGGCCCCCAAAGAATGATGATTCCCCAAACAGACAGTACTTGGATGAAGATCTATTAATGAAAGTGTTGGAATACCTCAACCAAGAAAAGGCAGAAAAGGGAAGGGAGCATATTGCTAAGAGAGCAATGGAAAATATGTAAGAGTTCATTAATTGCCCTACTTTATTCCTCCAACCCCAAGAAAACCCCAACATTTCTCTTTAGTGTGTTGACTTCTATCCTGTTAACACTGTAATATCTTTAAATGATGTACAGGCAGATGATTCCATTACACTGGGGTATCTGCTTCACTTACTCTGAGCTATTCTCTTGTGTATGGATATGTGTCAATGTTATGACTTCTGGATAAAAAAAATTAATCATATTCCTTATTCAAGAAAGATATCTGTGATAGTGTTTATAGTGTATTTATTGGCTGTGGCATTGTTGATGCTCACTTATGATAAAGAGTGTCCTACAATTCTCTTGAAAGTTTTTAATATCTATTGAATTATTTTGTTACTGTCTGTAGTGTTTTGTGAAGTTCTGGAGCAAAAAAAAATAAAGCATTACAAATATATAGTTTTATTCACAAGGCCTTTTCTATTCTGTGTTTAATTGTTGATTAATAAATGTTATTTCTTGACAACTGTGGACTATTCATTCTGGAAACCAGAGACAAGGACTATGGAGCCCAAAGAGAAGATCTTTATCTTCCACAGCCAATCCAGGTAAGAAGTAATTGTAAACATATTATTATGCTATGTGCTTATAGAATGCAATGTCCTCTAACAACCCTCTGCTTAACACCTGCCTATGGTTTTTCTCACACATATGATTTATGGAATAAGACTTCTATTGTCATAGTTATACCTTGCACCCTTGATTTAGATATAAATAAATACATTTAAGTCTTCCATACCCATAACCAGCTTTGGGGGGGG
>NC_081559.1:32426122-32495506 GCF_022355385.1 Mustela nigripes | reverse complement strand
CAGGAAAAAATATACAGTGGAAAAAAGACAGTCTCTTCAATAAATGGTGCTGGGAAAACTGGGCAGCTATATGTAGAAGAATGAAACTCGACCATTCTCTTACACCGTACACAAAGATAAACTCAAAATGGATAAAAGACCTCAACGTGAGACAGGAATCCATCAGAATCCTAGAGGAGAACATGGAAGTAAAACCAATTCAAGTAAGATATATTAAAAAGATGAATAAAGGGTCATAAAATCCAAGTAAAGTTCAAGCTAAAATGTTGGACATCTGGAACAGCCAAATAATGGCCTTAAAAAAATGAAATATATTTGAAAAATAGCCTTGTATAAATTTAAGATGTACAACCTATTGATTTGGTACTTTGAATGTCATGTGTCATTCAGTACCCACCCATGACCCCTGGTTGTTGCATTCATTCCCTGCTCCAGGTGACTCACTTGTTAAAGATAGTAGTTCCTGCTCCCTTCACTTCTTTTAACACTGCTCCTTCATAATACTTGTCCATTTCAATATCCCTGAAGACGATCTTTCCAATCCTTTCCAGTCACCAGCCTCCATTAGCTATTTACTTACAGGTCTTCTTCTTGGCAATAACTGCGACCTAACCTAAATCTAAATCCTAAACATTCTACTCTTAACGTCTACCTTCTATATTTCCAGTGCACTTCCTCTAGGACCTGAGTTCTAATACACCCACACCCACACATGAGATGTTATCCATGGACCTACCATCTTTCTACTCTCTCCCATCCTCTTTATTCTTCACCGCCCGCCTTGCCAGTCTTAAATATCATGGTTTCATCATTATACTCCTTGTAAACCTTAACTCTCTTGTGTTTCATTGTAGTTTCTTTGTTAATCTAGGAATTCTAGTGAAGTCCAATTCTCTGCCCACTCTTACCTTTTCTCCTACAACTGAACATCACAGGTGAAAGACACACAACCACACTGATATCACTTTAAATTCATGCCTACTGATCTCAAGTGGTCCATAATGCTGTGCTGGAACTCTAACATACCCATGTCTACTCAGGCTCTTTCCCTTAGATATTAATTTCATACTTTCCCTCTAACCACAAATATTCAATCCTGCCTCCACAATCTATATGCACATGATTGCCTTGCTTCCCGTTTCACTGAGAAAAATGAAGCCATCTGAAGAGAAGGTCTACAGAGTCCCATCTCCATTTTAAAAAATATTTTATTTATTTATTTGACAGAGAAAGAAAGAGAGAGAACAAGCAAGGGGATTGGCATGCGGAGGGATAGGGAGAAACAGGCTCCCTGCTGAACAAGGAGCCAGATGCAGGGCTCAATCCCAGGACCCCGGGATTATGACCTGAGCCAAAGGCAGACAATCAACTGAATCCCCCCAGGCTCCCTATCATCTTCATTTCTGTTTACCTCTCTTCCTCTGTGGTGATACATTCTCTGCTTTCCTGCTCTTGTGGGTAACTGTACTTCCATCTTTATCAAACCTTCCACCGGTGCACTCAATTCTGCCCTCTTGCTTACTTGAGAAACTTGCTTGAGAAATTCTCCCCTTTTTTGTGCATCAGCTTTGTTCTCTCTACTGGATGATCTTTGTCAACATACAAATAGTTTGCAATTTCTTTCACCTGCAAAACCAATGAAACACCTAAGAAGCAAGCAAGAACTTCTGATTCTGCCTGCCCTTATACCAATGCTTCATGCCTATTCTTCCCTGGGGGAAAAAATAAACACCAAAACTTTTTAAAGAGTTGTGTGTACTTAACCAAATTCTTTTCTCACATCTCAAACCTTCAGTCAGGTTTCTACTTCTACTTCTCCACAGAAACAGCTCCTGTTGAGATCAGCAATGGCTTCTATATTGCTAGGTACGATGATCAAGTCAAAGTCCTTATCTAACTTGTTCTAGCAGCATTTGGCATTGTTAAACACCTTATTTTCTTGGTATTCAGGCCACTGCACATGCCTGGCTCTCCCACTACTTCATTGGCCACTCTTTCTCTTATCCTTTACTGTCTTTTTTTTTTTTTTTTTTTAAATCTCTTTAACCTCTGAACATTGGAAGCTGGCACTCAGACCTTGGAATTCCTCTCTTTCCTTCTGCTCTCATTCCTTAGGTGAATCTGTATGTCCAGGCCATAATGTTTCCCTGAACTCCACATTCTTTACTTCAACTGACTAGATGACATCCCCATTGAATATCCTGTAGATATCTCACATGTAACTTGACCATAGAAGAACCCCTGGTTTCCCTCCCCTTGACAAACTTCCATCCCCTCTCACAGACTTTTTCATTTGACTTCTTCATACCAAAACCTATGTTTTTGTCCCTAACTCTTCTCTTTATCTTATAACTCATTCATGAACTGGCATCCAATCCTATTGTTTTGACTTCAGAATAGATCTACAATCCATCTTCCTACCACCTCCATTATCACCAACATGCTATAAATTATGATCATCTCTCACCTGGGTTATTGGAATATCTTCCTATTTGTTTTCCCTGCTTCCGTTCTCCTTTCAGTGAAATCTGAACACAGCAACCAACATGACCCAATTATAAACCAGATCAGGATCTAGGTATCTTGATGATACCTAGGAGTGAGAGCCAAAGTTACTGCTCTGATCTATCCGTGCATACCTGGTCTGGCTCTGAACTCATTTCCTGGTACTCTCTTCATTATGCTCTCCTTTCTATGGGCACTGGCCTTCTCAGTTCCTTGAATATGCCAAGCATACTCCCACCTCAATACTTTCCCATTTGCTGTTTCCTCTTTCAGAAGTGCTATTTCCCAAAACACCTGCATGTTTTTCTCCCTCACCTATTTTAAGTTTTTGGCAAAAATATTGACTTCTCAATGCCACTCCTCCTCAAATTTCAACTTCTACATACTTTTCCTGTCTCCATTCCTTGCTTGACCCTTTCCTTTACCACACACTACATTGAACATTCTTTCCTTTTTTTTTTTTTTTTTTTTTTTAAATAGGCTCCACACCCAGCATGGAGCCCAAGCTGAGACTTGAACTCACCACCCTGAGTTCAAGACTTGATTTGAGAATGAGAGCTGGACCCTTAACTGACTGAGCCACCCAGAGGCTCTCTACATTTAGCATTCTTAGTTTATAGTGTTATCTTATTTACTGCCCACTCCTCTGCCACTAGAGTATGATCTCTCTGGAGGTAGCTGTTGTTTGCTTTATTCATGGTTGCACCTCTAACTCCCCAGAAAGTGCATAGAAACTAGTTATCAATGAAATCAATGAGTTGAGAATGAGAGGCAATAGTCTTGAGCAATAAAACAAGGTAAATCCTAGTTGAAAGAGCAAAGAAACAGTTATTTTATTACATCAGTACAGATTTAGGACCCACTTAAAATTTTTAGATAATGAAATTAATGAAATAAAATTCCTGATCCAGATTTCAGTGTCCTTCCTTACCAAGTCCTTCATCTTTGCCTAAAGGGAACATAACAGGAGCACTGAAGATCAGTTACTTAGGTGACTTAGCAGGAAGAGATAGATAGAAGTTGTCAGTTTGTGACAAGTGGGTCCAGAGAGTTCTCCAACTGAAGCATTATCAGAAGGGCCTATGCCATGATTAGGCAATCCTTTGAGATGGCGTTGTTTTCTAGCACTACAAAATTATAGCTATTTTGGTATTTTTATCAATATAGGTAGGAATTATAGTTATTTTACTCCATAGAAGAAGATTACTGTTATTAGAAATGCTATGGAGATTAGTCACATGCTGATATAAGCTATGCCAGTGCAAATACATTGCTACTACAGCTAAAGCTATTTGTGCTGTGACTATTATTCCTGACAGTTGGAAGGCTAAGAAGCCCCATGGGTTTTGATCAGGAAACTTCTGATGGTTGAAAAGAACCAGGAATTGAAACGCCAGTGGAGTTTTCCTGGAGAGTTGAAGTCTTTTGATTTGGAACAAAGATGACAATTTGTCTGCAAGTGTTCAGACAGTATATACCTTTTAGAGGGTTTATTATAGCAATCTTCCGCAAGTTTTTCTGGAGGGCCAAACCTGCATGTGTATTTATAGTTAATTTCCATATCATTTACATAAACCCATAGCCACTCTGTCTACTGTTCTCAGGACATTTTCAAGTAAGAAATATATTGTCAATAACTTGAGGTTTGTTCTATTGTTAGACTCTCCCCCCCCCCCCCCGAAGCCCTTTCATTAAATCATTATCATTGATGTGACTTCTAATCATCACTGGGGAACAGTGGATGATTGGGCAGAAGGGTTGGGTGAAGGAAGGGCTACAGTCTGGGCTTAAGACATAATGATGTAATAACCACCTTGGTTCTTTCTGTTGCTTCGAGACATATTGATATCTCAATGCTTTTGCTTCCTCAGTCTGATAGACTTTTCCAACACTGTAGTCGTTCTTCAAGGTTTAGTGGACATGCTGCTGTCCCATTAAGAGTGCACTGATTCCTCCTTTTCCTTGGCTCTCATAGTGATTTTCGTTTACCTTCAATGTTTATTTCTTTTGTTGTGCCACGTAGCCATGGTTAGTCATGTTGACCTGTCTGCCTCATCTGTTGAATTATAAGCTCTGAAATCAGGAGCCTGCTCTGAATATCCTCTCAATATCCTCTAGAGTGTCCAACCTCTGTCTCTCTCAAGTGAGCTACTCAATAGCTATGTGGTGAATAAACGTACAGATGTTATCAAGCGTACTTTCTTCTTTGTTGTTTTGTGCTTTATGGAGTCTGCTCACATGCCCTTGTACCCTCAGCTTGTTTAATAGAGAAGAGGGAAGTGGATTTCTTACTGTGCATCCCACATGGTCATTGAAGGGGCTCTTTAACCTTGGTGTGAAATCTCAGAATGGTGCCATGGTTTATGCTTTAAAGAATATCTAATTTAATATTTAACTGAATTTGAGTTTGAGTCCAACCCTAGATTCCCATATGGGCATCCCTTTTTAGCTGGCATATTCCTAATCCTGACACCTAGAGACACTCAAGAGCTTGCTGTTTCAAGCAATTGAGTTTTCACACATGTATGATAAGGTGAGTTTGGACTGCCACATACTAATCTAGGTTTTCTCATACTGCCTGGAGCATCAATTCCTATATCACAGCTTCAAGCCCATTCAGATTTTAGTTCTAGAAAGTCTTCTGACCTACCTAAGGCCTTGGAACATTTACTAGGAGAAGAGGCTTTTGGGCTAATAAATAAAACAAAACAAAACTGAGTCAAATCCTGGCTTTGCTCCTTCATTTGGTCAGGCACTTAATCTGCTTGGATCCGAGGTAGGGATTATGTTCACCTTGTAGGGCTGTTGCAAGGATTTATCAGTGAACTCTGTGAAGTGGCTTTACAATGCCTAGAACAAAGTAGTTTCTAGATATATGGCAGAACTTCCCAATCAATTAATTAACAACAATTACTAACCATTTGAAATGTTGCAACCTAGTATTAGACATTATGTAAAAAGAGGGATATAAAGAACACACATAATGTATTTCCACAAAAATTGACCATGTTGTGAAAGCACTTTTCCTCCATTTACAAACAGGATTACTTCTCCTGCTGCAGCTATTTTTGAAAAAGTGCTTTCTGATGAAGCAACAAGTTCTGATTTCATCTGTCATGGGTTCCAATTTAACTGGGGCCATTTCATGGGAACTGAAATGTTCAGAAGTCTGTAGGTGGCATAAACCAACACTTCAGGTTTATTTTAAGCTTAAAATCCCAATTCATGCTGAAGTTCAGGGAAAACTAATGAGATCAAGTTCGAGTTTCATATGATTATCCTTTCTACACACTGCTCCAAATTCCATCTTTTCTTTACAATGAATTTTCAATGAGATGATAAAGACTTTAATTTTGATTTTATTTGTTCTCTACATCCCACTGATGACGCAATGATAAATTAATTTCTATAGACATTATACGGATATCTACGAACCACAGTGTTTTGAAAATGCAACGTAGATTTTAAAAGAAACAACACAATCATTCCTTTTTGGTTGTTCCATTCATAGGTATTGCACAGTGAACTGACTAAAAAATAAATAAGGCAGAAACCCCTCCCCTCTCCCCCTTAGTGATAATCCCACAGTTCAATTCATTTTGAACCAACAGGTTGCTATGGTAGCAGAAGAGTCAGGGTTACAGCATTGAACCATTCTGCAATGTGAAATCAGCGCCGTGCAGGAGGTGTTTCAAAATTCATGAGCCCGGTGGAAGCAATTTTGTGCTTTAAACTTCAGGCTTCCTGCATTTTTAAAAAAATGAAAATAAGAAGGTGGCAGTGCCCACCTGAGCCTCTGTGGTGGTTTAGCCTCCTTTACAAAGTTTTAGACGAAGTAAGCATCATCTGTGCTTTTTATTTATTGAGCTTAAGATTTGATTCTGGTAAGACTCATTATTTATGGAAAGTTGCACCCACAGAAAATGAATTAGAAGAGTTTCTAATTTTGTGCTCTTTATTTCTATTCCTATCCAGTTAGAGCTAAATTAAAGGTTTAATTTTTTTCTTTTTTTTTATGTTGTACTATTTTTTAAATTTATTTTCAGCATAACAGTATTCATTATTTTTGCACCACACCCAGTGCTCCATGCAATCCATGCCCTGTCTAATATTCACCACCGGGTTCCCCCAACCTCCCACCCCCCCGGCCACTTCAAACCCCTCAGATTGTTTTTCAGGGTCCATAGTCTCTCATGGTCACCTCCCCTTCCAATTTCCCCCAACTCCCTTCTCCTCTCTAACTCGCCATGTTCTCCATGCTATTTGTTATGCTCCACAAATAAGTGAAACCATATGATACTTGACTCTCTCTGCTTGACTTATTTCACTCAGCATAATCTCTTCCAGTCCCGTCCATGTTGCTACAAAAGTTGGGTATTCATCCTTTCTGATGGAGGCATAATACTCCATAGTGTATATGGACCACATCTTCCTTATCCATTTGTCCGTTGAAGGGCATCTTGGTTCTTTCCACAGTTTGGCAACCATGGCCATTGCTGCTATAAACATTGGGGTAGAGATGGCCCTTCTTTTCACTAAATCTGTATCTTTGGGGTAAATACCCAGTATTGCAATTGCAGGGTCATAGGGAAGCTCTATTTTTAATTTCTTGAGGAATCTCAACACTGTTCTCGAAAGAGGCTGCACCAACTTGCATTCCCACCATTCTCTTACACCGTACACAAAGATAAACTCAAAATGGATAAAAGACCTCAACGTGAGACAGGAATCCATCAGAATCCTAGAGGAGAACATAGGCAGTAATCTCTTTGATATCAGCCACAGCAACTTCTTTCAAGATATGGCTCCAAAGGCAAAGGAAATAAAAGCAAAAATAAACTTTTGGGACTTCATCAAAATCAAAAGCTTCTGCACAGCAAAGGAAACAGTCAAGAAAACAAAGAAGCAACCCACGGAATGGGAGAAGATATGTGCAAATGACAGTACAAACAAAAGGTTGATATCCAGGATCTATAAAGAACTCCTCAAACTCAACACACACAAAACAGATAATCATATCAAAAAATGGGCAGAAGATATGGACAGACACTTCTCCTATGAAGACATACAAATGGCTATCAGACACATGAAAAAATGTTCATCATCACTAGCCATCAGGTAGATTCAAATTAAAACCACATTGAGATATCACCTTACACCAGTTAGAATGGCCAAAATTAACAAGACAGGAAACAACATGTGTTGGAGGGGATGTGGAGAAAAGTTTAATTTTTTAAAAATGTGTATGTTTGGACATACTCACACTTTATGATGATTGGAACCACTGAAGAACAGAATTCAGTATAATTTAAAATGTTCACCTTTGAGTCTATCAATTATGTGAAAAATATCTTTTAATATGATATATGTAAATATTTGATATATGATATATAACATGTGTGACAATGTACATGAATATGTTATATATATGTACATATGTATGTACATTAAAAAGGTGTTCACATAATGAACAGACTCGTGTGATATACTCCATGTATGTTAATCTTACATGTCCACATATGTAAATATACATTAGTATACTGATAATTTTTTCTACATATTTAAAATATTAGTAAGTTTAATAATTGCTAATATCACCTAATATGCCTTCTGCATTCTTTCTTCATATGGAATTATTTTCATTCCTTTACCTGACTGAAATAATAACTTGCATCTTATGCATGAAGCTGTGGCTTTGAAGTTAAAGAAAAATAGCTATGAAGAGCTAAGTAAGCCTGATTTCTTAAATATATAGTTTCTTCTTATTTGTTGTAAACTGGAAGTATTTGGGGACTAGAGATGTGTGGACACTATGCACATGGAGATGCTCCAGTAGGGATTTCAGTGGAGGAAGGATGTTCCATGATGTTTCATATCTCAGTGATCTGTCAGACTCCATTCCCTTCATCTGGATGGTCCTCCATCTTGTCTTTCTCTCAAGCTTCTGTTCACTCTTTGAGCTACAACTTTGTGAAGACTTTCCAGATATTGTTTTATTTTATTTCCCTCTTCATACATGTTGCCTTCACCATCCTCCCAGGGTCAGTCTTTTTTCTTCTTTGTAGTAACTACTCCTTCAATAGCACATAGAGCATACTGTTGTAATTTCCTGTTTATGTGTAACTCTATGATGAAATATTGAATTTCTTAAGGACAGGGAATATATAGTGAGAAACTATACTTTTTTTTTTGTTATTGTATGCTTAACATCCTATTTCCTCTTTCTTCTTGTCATACCACCACACTTTGCTTTGGGGACTGCCTCTCCCCATTTCCTGGATATGTGTTGGGCCTAATAATTGTGGTACCTTCTCACTTACAACCACAAAGCCATGTGGAGTCTTGAGTTTTATCAATCATGGTAGCCAATCTTCTTGTTTTTAGTGATGGCTCAGGGACAAGTATGTGATTGAAGTCAAGCTAATCAGAGTTTTTTCCCTAAGAATATATAAATGGATGCTATGAAATAGAATTTCTTGGAACTTTGAATATTTCATGCCTGTATATATCTATTGCCTTATGGGACTGCCAGGTTTGAGTCCATGAAGGACATGGCAGTCTGGGGGAAGCTGAGATGAGACTGAATTATTACCAGAGCAGTTATTAATCTCTGAAAAACTTGGAGAGATCAGACTGTGAGTTAGATCAGCCTGGATAACCAACAGGGCAAGTGGCCTTCAGTTGGGCAAGTGGCTTTATTCCAGAATGCCAGAACAATGCTCCAAGAAGTAGACCCCGAGATGGACGTAGTGGTACAATATGTTCATTGGGTGTTACCTCCAAAAGAAAAAGAAGTGTTGGTTTGTACGTGTGGGGGCTTCCTGGGTAAAATATGAAACTGGCCTTAGCAAATGCAGGGCAAGGAGAGACTAAAGAAGGAGGCTGGCCACTCCAAACTGGTAGGTAATAAGCAAGGAAACTTACAAACAGGGCTTGTCTTGGGCAGTGAAATGAGTAGGTTTCTGCATCTGCTTGTCAGAATCTTAAAAGATCATATAGAGACCTTGACCAGGCTCAGGTTTGCAGGAGGCAAACAAAGTATACATTCCAAGAGCAGGGGAGAAAGTGAAGAACCTCTTACTGCCAGGTCCATTCATGAGTCAACAAATGGTTATGACCTCTCATCTACCTCCACCAAAAGGGAGGAAGCAGGATGAGTAGGGGAATCTGCGAGACTGAGATACAGATATGAAAGTCACTGCTGATCCAGTGAAACACTTCAGAGAATGCCTTCTCTCTTAGAATAGTCCTGCATAGGCAGCAGTGGCCAGGACACCATACCATCTTACTCACAAACTGGCAAGGTTATTTCCTGAAAAGACTGTTAAAATTATTGTATTGAACATCAGGTTAGTTTGTTTCTCTGGTGACCCAGTGATGAAGGCTCAGGAAGATGAGTGGGATAGTTAACAGCAAAATATTTTATATTTTCTTATTTTATATAAATGTAAATTGAATTTTGTGACCCTGTCATTGGTGTCATTATTGCTTTTATTTATTTATTTTTTAAAGATTTTATTTATTTATTTGAGAGAGAGAAAAAGAGAGAGAGCATGAAAGGGGAGAAGGTTTGAAGGAGAAACAGACTCCTGGTGGAGCTGGGAGCCTGATGTGGGGCTTGATCCCAGGACTCCAGGATCATGACCTGAGCTGCATGTAGTTACTTAACCAACTGAGCCACCCAGGAGCCCTATTATTACTTTTAGAGTCATGATGTGCTGCCAGCAAATAGCTACAAAAAAGAGCATTTTTGCCATGAGTTTGTCAAAGTACTTCTACGAGATGGTTATTTTTAAGAGTTTACTTTTTTTATTACCTTTTTTGTGTGTGTGTGTAGTTGTGAGTGTTGTGGGAAAGAAAAAAAATTGCTATTTCCCTTCCCTTTCCTTTGATAATATGTGTCTTCCCATGCATATATATTGTAAATCAAGAACAGAGTGTAAGAAAGAAAACTGGGTCCATGCAGTTAAAGCCTATTGGATGGTGACTCTCACCTGAGAATTTCAAAGTAATATGATTTATTGATTGCATGTTACAGATTGTAGCTCATATGTTCTTACTGCATCCCAGGGCACAGCACCATTTCGACAGCCTGGCTGACTCTCTGTAATGGAATGCAGCGACCTGAAGCTCAGGAGTCATGTGACTAGGTGAACCCATAGGAGAAATGAGAGCAGGATATTGGAGCCGAAGCCAGGAGAATGAGAACTTTGCTTCCTATTTCATTCATCCATTCTACATTTCTCTGCTTTAATCCATTCATTTATTCATTTTCATTTTGCTAATTAAATCATTCATTATTGGTTGGTCGTTAAATGAAGGGCACTAACTGTTAGGGTGACAAAGATAAAATGAAATTTTGCCTTTAAGAGGTCCACAATCTAGTTAGGACAACTACCTTGTAAAAGTGCTTATTTGGGGAAAGAAAAAATATAAAATAGATGTATACTATGGAAGAGAAGGAATGAGGCATTCAGGGGATAGTCAGTCTGTGACAGTTTTAATTTACCTGCTTCATGAAGTAAATACAAAAACTTTATATGAATAAACAAAGCAACAAAACAAACACATCACATCAAATCAAAAACAGAACTAAGTTATCAACACACCTCTAAAATCCTAGAAGCTTTTATCCAAACTTTCCAGTTTTTGGTGCCCCCCCCCCCCACTTTAGGCATCAAGACTCTCCCTTTACCCTCTTTGAGGATTCTGGGGAAATATAAAAAATCCTTGGAATTGGGGTCTTAAGATACTGAGGTGCTGTGTTAGCCAGAGGTAGCCATCACCCTTTTCCGCAAAAGGGTGATGCTGGTAGCAGTGTCTGTGGTAAGTCTGAGTTGCTGCTCGTGGACCTCATCTCTCCCTGTGTCCTGGTCCAGTGCTGTTTATACTTTGATGTGTACATGAATCACCTGGAGATCCTGTTAGAATGCAGATTCTGGGTCAGTATGTCTGGGGTGCGTCCTGAGATTGTACATCTAACAAGCTCCTGAGTGAGGCTATTGTGGTGGCTGGTCTTGGTGACTGGTCTTGGTGACTGGTCTGGACTGAGTCCTACAGTTTGAATAGCAAGATCCAGGAACGTACTGTTTCTGGATTGGGTATGGGAGAGTGCAGATGTGCTCCTGTGACCCTATTACTCCTGCTGATCTTATATTAGTCTGAGGTGACTGAGACATAAATGGATTTTTTGGAGGACATGACCAGATTTTTTATTTTTTGCCCTTTCTCTTTCTGGGATCCCTTTCTGTCTTCCACTGCTGCCCATATCTTCCTGGCTCCCTTTTATCTTCTTATTCTAAGAACAATGGGTTAGCAATCAGAAGACTTGAGTCCATGCCCTGGTCTCAACTGTGTATGACAGCACTTTTACATCTAATCTTAGTTTCCTCATTTATAAAAATAGCCATGAACTAGATGATTCATAGACACACCCAGAAGTATTTACATGTCTATGAATATCTTATCTATGAAGACACTATTGTCATTGTAAGCTGTTGTATCTGTAACGCTCTAGGAGGATTTACCTGGATTCACATTTATCTCTAATGGTGGAATGAAAGGTTTAAATCCCTGAAAATGGATTCCCTTGACACCAAATATGTAGTGAGTGGGGATAGATGCCCTTCTTTTTTTTTTTTTTTTAAAGATTTTATTTATTTATTTGACAGAGAGAGAGAGAGAGAGAGATCACAAGTAGGCAGAGAGGCAGGCAGAGAGAGAGGGGGAAGCAGGCTCCCCGCTGAGCAGAGAGCCCAATGCGGGGCTCAATCCCAGGACCTTGAGATCATGACCTGAGCTGAAGGCAGAGAGAGGTATAACCCACTGAGCCACCCAGGTGCCCCAGATGCCCTTCTTAATGCCTCTAAGTGTTCTGTATAAAAGCTTTCTCTTACTCCAGAGAATACAGCTGTTGGTTTTGGATGGGAATAGGAAAAGAGGAAACAATTCTACTGTATTTTCTTTTTTCAGAAGCATTATTCAGTCTTCTTTAAGAGTGATAGGGACATGGTGGGTGTGAAAGTGCAAAGGTCTTGTGGGAACCTATCCATGGTTCTGGAATGACATCCTGACCCTATGGGAATCAACTCTATTTATTTTAAAAGGAACAAATAGGTGACTCGTGAAATCTTTGCTAGGTAATAGACATCAGGAAGAACAGCACTTTTTGTTATAAGGTCCACAGAATTAATTAATTTAATAGCGTACTATGAACATGGTCTCTGTCCCATCTTTTGTACCTCATTCTGATGAGCAACTTCCTGAGATTAATGGGAACAAACAATTCTTTCAGAGATGAGAAGAGTGAGAATATGAGGCTATCTATCTGAAAAAATAAATTGATTTAAAAAGGAAGTAAAGGAGGAAGAATTTTTTTTTTCTATACTTTTCCCACATCATACATAAATATGCTCCCATAAGACATGACTCAGAGCTGCCTCTGGGACAACAAGAGTGCCTTATATGTGTCTTTGAACACATTAGGTCCTTAAACATTTTATATGCAATGAGGTATTAATGGAGTACCTTGATAGTGAGGGCTTATAACCTATCTAGCCTAAGTGTTAGTCATCAAAGAGAAAGCAACTGTAGCTGCTGGGACAGAGAGCCTAAGAGTGAAAATCACCAGTGATTCTACTTCCAGTGGCTTGCATGGTATTTATTGCCTAGTTCTGCTACCTGCATCTGGAGCCTGAGTCCTTGATCTATGCAAATGTCTCCAGAGCTGGGGATGGGCAATAGGGGGCTCAAAATGGAAAACCCAATGTCCTGGCTTACTGAGAGCAGTATGGGTTTGAGTCTTTTGTCCTGGTGTCTTTTCTATTTAACATTGCTTGATTTTTTTCCTTTTTAAAAAAGATTTTGTTTATTTATTTGAGAGAGGGGAAGAGAGAGAGATGCAGACGCTGAGTAGGGAGCCGGATATGGGCTAAATCCCACGACCTGAACGAAAATCATATGCTTAACTGACTGAGCCACCCAGGCACCCCTTGAATTTTTCAGTTTTTAATAATGTGTTTAATTAGAAGTTACATAAAAATAAGTTGAGATGGGTTTCAGTAGACCTCTACTGTGTACTTCTAACTTATGCCATGATTACATGGTTTTGAGATTCCTGTGTAGAGAACAGAATTCTTTAACATATGGTTGAATCTTGATAGACAATTAGCAGTAACTCATTTCTCTTTTCCAACCTTTTCTAGATGTAAGGTAGCAACAACTTTCCTTTCAAAAACAGCATGAAGGATGCCTGCAGATGAACCAAGTATACCCACACAAGAGGTTAGGGGAAGCCAACTCTTCCCAGTTTCAGATGGTGGTTCAAGAAACACCTGAAACTGTTGCCCTTGATAGCTTTAGTTGCACTACCCAGGGATGCCATGATCTTGGCTGTGAACTATGTGATTCAGAAAGTTGCCCAATTACCACTTTGTAGGGTTTGGGGGTCAATGGGAAACCAGAAATTATAGGTTAGGTGAACATATATATGTGTGGGAAATAGAGACTATTATTATGCGTAGAATGCTTAGAAAGTTATTAGAACATTCTTGCTATGATTTATGGTTTATAATTTATTATATATTGCAAGTTATCAGATGCTTATTTTGTCTGGTGATGTTTTTTAAACTTTCACAATAAGCCTTTAAAACAGAAATGAGCCAAAGAATAAGAGTGAATGCTTAATAATAAATTGGTTTTTAAATTTCTATTTCTCAAGAAAGTTGATAATGAACTTTTAATTTGCTCAAAATGTTGCCCACAATTATCACCCACCATGGGAACTCTAGTGATAAAACTGGCCATAAGAAAACCAGAAGACAAAAATCTCCTGAAGTAACATCAGCAACTATTTCAAAACTCAGTCATTATTTTGTGGACACTGTGCTCTAAGACAATTGTTTAATAGGTGTAGCTGTAGAAGATTTAGTTACATTATCATGACTTTTCATTTAAAATGATTTAAAATTTTTTCCCAAGTAATAGTTGTTAATGTGTTAGTTCCATGAACCAAAGGACTTTGCAAATGAATTATGCCAATTTAATGTCCATGTAACTATGCATTTTAATAGAAAACTAGTTAACTAATTTAATGCCAGTATTTTTGTCATTTCTGATGCTTTGCTTCCCCCGATGCCTATGAGTATTTAAGCCTTCAAAAGAACATTCAGAGTTGTGTTAGTGGGATTTTTAGGAAGGAATAGAATGAAACACATCAGTCTCCAGAGCAAGGAGGTCTACATTTGGAAGTGGCACAGTGTCGCATCTGCACCTAGGTGAGAGCAAGCCATGGAGCCAGCCTGGGTTCAAAGGGTGGAGAAAGGATCCACAGTTGATGGAAGATGCCTTAAAGTCGCATTGCAAAGGGACCTAGATAAAAAGAAGACAATAATTGTGGCCATTTATCAAACTGTCACCATTTTTCCTCTTGAAAGTTATACCTACAAATATTATAGATTCTATATTTGAAATTTGTCTTTAATTATTATTCCCCTTTCCATTCCCATGGTACTGTCACAGGTTAAGCAAGCCTCATCTTATCTCTGTTTAATAGATTCTCACCTATTCTCCTTGCATTCAAATTGATCCCCACTTCAAACCATCCTCTTGAATATGAATTTTACCCAATCTAAATATATCACTCCATTGTTTAAAAGTTTTTAATGATTCCTCATAATCTAGGAGATGAAGTGCTCATAATTTATGCGATATCTTGGCATTGTAAGGTTCTTCATGGTCTTGTGCCTGTCTCTGTTTCCAAATTTCTTTTCTCCCACTCTCTAAAATGCTTCTTTGATTGACAGCTCATTATCCTACTTGTAATTCTCCAGATATGCTTCTTAATCTACAGAGACTTTACAAATACTGTTCTGTTGCTTAGGGGGGAAATCCCTTATTATCTGCAACTCTTTTGTTAACTTTTCTGTTTGGCAAACACTTATCCTTCAAAGTCTAGCTCGTGTTATTTCCTCCAGGAAGTCTTATAACCGCCAGATTGTGAGAACTCTTTCTATGTGTTCAATAATCTTCTGAAGAGTTGTATGGTAGCAAGAGTCATGCTGTATCACAACTAATGGTTTATTTCTCTAACTTGCCTACTAGACTATGAGACCATGGAGGTCAGGAACTACATTTTAGAAATCTGTTACCTAGTTATTATTATAGTGTCTAGCTTAAGGAACATTTTTGTTGTGTTTTCTTCCATAGAGAAATGAAATTAGAATACATGTAATTACACAAAAGGTAGAACCTTTAAATTAACTCTACTTTGAAGTATACCAACTCTCTCCTGTAATTAATTATTGCTTCTAGAAATTCATTTAAAATTTATCAAACGAGGTAATAATGCAATTTTTCAACAAAGAAGATTATTACTTGCTTATAAGTGGAGCAGTAGCTCAACTATTAGTTCAAGTTTTACTCTACAACATTTAAAATTCAGGTCAGTTCTTTGATTTGGGCACTGAAAGGTTTCTGCTATGGAATAAAAAATGAGCTTTCTAAAGATATTTTTGGTGACAGCAGGAAGGGGGTGGTAATTTTTTTTATAAGAAAAAAGTGTTACAGACAGGATTTTAAAATTTTAATATTAAATCAGGTAATGCTTTATTTTATTTTTTATTTTTACTAACATATAATGTATTATTAGCCCTAGGTGTACAGGCCCCTGAATCGTCAGGCTTACATACTTCACAGCACTCACCATATCACATACCCTTCCCAATGTCCATAACCCAACCACCCTCTCCCTACCTCCCTCTCCCCAGAAAACCTCAGTTTGTTTTGTGAGATCAAGAGTCTCTTATGGTTTATCTCCCTCCTGATCCCACCTTTCTTCATTTTTTCCTTCCCTACCCCCCAAATCCTCCACCTTGCCTCTCAAATTCCTCATATCAGGGAGATAATATGATAATTGTCTTTCTCTGATTGACTTATTTCACTCAGCATAGCACCCTCTAGTTCCATCCACATCATCGTAAATGGCAAGATTTCATTTCTTTTGATGGCTGCATAGTATTCCATTGTATGTATGTGTGTGTGTGTGTGTGTGTGTATATATATATATATCACATGTTCTTTATCCATTCACCTATTGATGGACATCTAGGTTCTTTCCACAGTTTAGCTATTGTGGACATTGCTGCTATAAACATTCGGGTGCACATGCCTCTTTGCATCACTACATTTGTGTCTTTAGGGTAAATACCCAGTAGTGCAAAGGCTGGGTCACAGGGTAGTTCTATTTTCAACTTTTTGAGGAACCTCCATGGTGTTTTCCAGAGTGGCTACACCAGCTTACATTCCCACCAACAGTGAAGGAGGGTTCCCCTTTCTCCATATACTCAGCAGCATCTATCATTTCCTGACTGGTTAATTTTAGTCATTCTGATCGGTGTGAGGTGGTATCTCATTGTGGTATTTGGTTTGTATTTCCATGATGCCGAGTGATGTGGAGCACTTTTTCATGTGTCTGTTGGCCATCTGGCTGTCTTCTTTGCAGAAATGTCTGTTCATGTCCTCTACCCATTTCTGATTGGATTATTCATTCTTTGGGTGTTGAGTTTGATAAGTTCCTTATAGATTTTGGATACTAACCCTTTATCTGATATGTTGTTTGCAAATATCTTCTCCCATTCTGTCAGTTGTCTTTTGATTTTTTTAAACTATTTTCCTTTGCTGTGCAAAAGCTTTTGATCTTGATGAAGTCCCAAGTTTGCCCTTGCTTCCCTTGCCTTTGGCAATGTTTCTAGGAAGAATTTGCTGCAGTTGAGGTCGAAGAGGTTGCTGCCTGTGTTCTCCTCAAGGATTTTGATGGATTCTTTTCTCACATTGAGGTCTTTCATCCATTTGGAGTCTATTTTGTGTGTGGTGTAAGGAAATGGTCCAATTTCATTTTTCTGCATGTAGCTGTCCAATTTTCCCAATACCATGTGTTGAAAAGACTGTCTCTTTTCCATTGGATATTCTTTCCTGCTTTGTCAAGATTAGTTGACCATAGAGTTGAGAGTCTATTTCTGGGCTCTCTATTCTGTTCCATTGATCTATGTCTCTGTTTTTGTGTCAGTACCATACTGTCTTGATGATGACATCTTTGTAATAGAGCTTGAAGTCTGGAAATGTGAAGCCACCAATTTTGGCTTTCTTTTTCAGCATTCCTCTGACTATTTGAGGTCTTTTCTGGTTTCATATAAATTTTAGGATTATTTGTTCCATTTATTTAAAAAAAATGGATGGTGTTTTGATAGGGAATGCATTAAACATGTAGATTGCTTTAGGTAGCCTAGACATTTTCACAATATTTGTTCTTCCAATCCATGAGCATGGAAAATTTTTCCATTTCTTTGTGTCTTCCTCAATTTCTTTCATGAGTAGTTTATAGTTTTCTGAGTACAGATTCTTTGCCTCTTTGGTTAGGTTTATCCCTAGGTATCTTATGGTTTTGGGTGCAATTGTACATGGGATTGACTTTTTAATTTCTCTTTCTTCTGTCTTGTTGTTGGTGTAGAGAAATGCAACTGATTTCTGTGCATTGATTTTATATCCTGACACTTTACTGGAGTCCTATACACGTTCTAGCAGATCTGGAGTGGAGTCTTTGAGTTTTCCACATAAAGTGTCATATCATCTGCAAAGAGTGAGAGTTTGACTTCTTTGCCGATTTGGATGCCTTTAATTTCTTTTTGTTGTCTGATTGCTTCTAGGACTTCTAGCACTATGTTGAATAGCAGTGGTAATAATGAACATTCCTGCCATGTTCCTGACCTTAGCAGAAAAGCTCTCAGTTTTTCTCTATTGAGAGTGATATTCGCTGTGGGTTTTTCATAGATGGCTTTGATGATATTGAGGTATATACCTTCTATCCCTATACTTTGAAGAGTTTTGATCAAGAAAGGATGCTGTACTTTGTCAAATGCTTTTTCAGCAACTATTGAGAGTATCATATGATTCTTGTTCTTTCTTTTATTAATGTGTTATATCACACTGATTGATTTGTGGATGTTGAACCAACATCCCACTTGGTCGTGGTGAATAATCCTTTTAATATACTGTTGGATCCTATTGGCTAATATTTTGGTGAAAATTTTCACATTGGTGTTCATCAAGGACATTGGCCTGTAAATCTCTTTTTTGATGCAGTTTTTGGTTTTGGGATCAAAGTAATGCAGGCCTCATAAAATGAGTTTGGAAGTTTTCCTTCCATTTCGATTTTTTGGAACAGTTTCAGGAGAATAGGAATTAATTCTTCTTTAAATGCTTGGCAGAATTCCCCTGGGAAGCCATCTGGCCCTGGGCTCTTGTTTGTTGGGAGATTTTTGGTGACTGCTTCAATCTCCTTACTGGTTATGAGTCTGTTCAGGTTTTCTATTTCTTCCTGGTTCAGTTGTGGTAATTTATATGTCTCTAGGAATGTATCCATTTCTTCCAGATTGTCAAATTTGCTGGCGTATAGTTGCTCATACTATGTTCTTATAATTGTTTGTATTTCTTTGGTGTTGGTTGTGATCTCTCCTCTTTCATTCATGATTTTATTTATTTGGGTCCTTTCTCTTTTCTTTTTGATAAGTCTGGCCAGTGGTTTATAAGTCTTATTAATTCTTTCAAAGAACCAGCTCCTAGTTTCGTTGGTTTGTTCTACTGTTTTTTTGGTTTCAATTTCATTGATTTCTGCTCTGATCTTTATTATTTCTCTTCTCCTGCTAGGTTTAGGCTTTCTTTGCTGTTTTTTTTCTCCAGCTCCTTTAGGTGTAGGGTTAGGTTGTGTATTTGAGATCTTTCTTGTTTCTTGAGAAAGGCTTTGTATCGCTATATATTTTCCTCTAAGGACTGCCTTTGCTGTGTCCCACAGATTTTGAACCATTGTGTTTTCATTATCATTTGTTTCCTTGGATTTTTTCAGTTCTTCTTTAATTTCCTGGTTGACCCATTCATTCTTTAGAAGGATGCTCTTTAGTCTCCATGTATTTGGGTTCTTTTCAAATTTCCTCTTCTGAGCTCTAGCTTCAGAACACTGTGGTCTGAAAATAAGCAGGGAATGATCCCAATCTTTTGATACCAGTTGAGACCTGATTTATAACCCAGGATGTGATCTATTCTGGAGAATGTTCCATGTGCACTAGAGAAGAATGTGTATTCTGTTGCTTTGGATGGAATGTTCTGAATATATCTGTGATGTCCATCTGGTCCAGTGTGTCATTTAAGACCTTTATTTCCTTATTGATCTTTTGCTTGGATGATCTGTCCATTTCAGTGAGGGGGGTGTTAAAGTCCCCTACTATTATTGTATTATTGTTGATGTGTTTCTTTGAATTTGTTATTAATTGGTTTATATTTGGCTGCTCCCATGTTGGGGCATAGATATTTAAAATTGTTAGATCTTCTTGTTGGACATACCCTTTGAGTATGATATAGTGTCCTTCCTCATCTCTTATTATAGTCTTTGGCTTAAAATCTAATTGATCTGATAGAAGGATTGCCACCTCAGCTTTCTTTTGATGTCCATTAGCATGGTAAATTGTTTTCCACCTCCTCACTTTAAATCTGGAGATGTCTTTGGGTCTAAAATGAGTTTCCTGTAGACACATATTGATGGGTTTTGCTTTTTTATCCATTCTGATACTCTCTGTCTTTTGATTGGGGCATTTAGCCCATTTACATTCAAGGTAACTATTGAGAGATATTTAGTGCCACTGTATTGCCTGTAAGGTGACTATTACTGTATATTGCCTCTGTTCCTTTCAGTCTACTACTTTTAGTCTCTCTCTTTGCTTAGAGGACCCCTTTCAATATTTCCTGTAAATCTGGATTGGTGTTTACAGATTCTTTTAGTTTTTGTTTATCCTGGAAGCTTTTTATCTCTCCTTCTATTTTCAATGATAGCCTAGCTGGATATAGTATTCTTGGCTGCATGTTTTTCTCATTTAGTGCTCTGGATATATCACGCCAGTTCTTTCTGGCCTACCAGGTCTCTGTGGATAAGTCTGCTGCCAATCTAATATTTTTACCATTGTATGTTACAGATTTCTTGTCCTGGGTTGATTTCAGGATTTTTCTTTGTCACTAAGACTTGTAAGTTTTACTATTAGATGACGGGGTGTGGACTTATTCTTACTGATTTTGGCTGGGGGGGGGGTGTTTCTGTACCTCCTGGATTTTGATGCTTGTTCCCTTTGCCATATTAGGGAAATTCTCTACAATAATTCACTCCAATATACCTTCTGCTCCCCTCTCTCTTTCTTCTTCTTCTGTAATCCCAGTTATTCTAATATCATTTCATCTTATGGTATTGATTATCTCTCAAATTCTCCCATCATGGTCCAGTAGTTGTTTGTCTCTCTTTTGCTCAGCTTCTTTATTCTCCATCATTTGGTCTTCTACATCACTAATTTTCTCTTCTGTCTCATTTATCCTAGCAGTAAGAGCTTCCATTTTTTATTGCATCACATTAATAGATTTTTTGATTTCACTTTGGTTAGATTTTAGTTCTTTTATTTTTTCAAAAAGAACTTTTATTTCTCCAGACATGGGTTCTCTAATATCTTCCATGCCTTTTTCAAGCCCAGTGAAATTTTTTTTTAATTTTTTAATTTTTTTTAAAGATTTTATTTATTTATTTGACAGAGAGAAATCACAAGTAGATGGAGAGGCAGGCAGAGAGAGAGAGGGAAGCAGGGAGCCTGCAGAGGGCCCGATGCAGGACTCGATCCCAGGACCCGGAGATCATGACCTGAGCCGAAGGCAGCGGCTTAACCCACTGAGCCACCCAGGCGCCCCCCAGTGAAATTTTTATTTATTTATTTATTTTTATTATTTTTATTTTTTTTTAAAGATATTATTTATTTCAATCTCAAGTAGGTGGAGAGGCAGGCAGAGAGTAAGAGAGGAGGAGGAAGCAGGCTCCCCACTGAGCAGAGAGCCCGATGTGGGGCTTGATCCCAGGACCCTGAGATCATGACCTGCGCCGAAGGCAGAGGTTTAATCCACTGAGCCATCCAGGTGCCCCTATTTTTATTATTTTATTATTTTTTTTTTCAGTGTTCCAATATTTTTTTTTCAGTGTTCCAAGATTCATTGTTTATGAACCATGCCCAGTGCTCCATGCAATACATGGTGGTGAGTATTAAGGAGGGAATGTATTGCAAAGCAGGTAGTACTTCAAAAAATAAAAAATAGAACTCATCATCCAGACTTAATTTATGATGTCATTTTGTTATATTTACATTTTATCACCTTTATAGAGGAAATGTTACAAGCACACCTTAAAGTCTCCCCTATTCCATTCCTCTCATTCTCCCCTAGTTATAAAATTTATTCATTCATTTGTTCAGAGATAATTACTGAATTCCTATCATTTATCAGACACTCTTCTAGGTGTGGGAAATAGCTATAAAGAAGTCCCTGTCCTCATGAAATATATAGTCTAATTTCTATTTGTAAGCTCCACTCATCAAATCGATGTATGTCATATTAGTGGGTATATCTATATATTTACCATGTGTATGTATTAATAAGTTGTATATGTCATATATTACATACATTAAAAGATATGTTGCTTATTAATATATGAACATAGCATTAATTATATTAAGTGACATATTATATAAATGATATATTTTCAGAATGGCTTTTCCAACTTTTCCCCTCATAATTATGTTCTGTGATTTTCCTCATTCATCCACTTAGTTCATTCATTTTATAGTGTTCATCGTATATTTAGACTATATGTAATTTTCCCATTCCCTTCCTGGTGGATACTAAGGTTGTTTTTACTGATTTGATATGCATATGTACAAATAGTACATATGCATCTTTGAATGTGCCTCTTTGCATATGAGTACATTTCTCCTGGAATGCAACATAAACATGAAACTGCTTGTTCAAAGTTCATGTACAACTTCAACTATTAGGAGTTACTCCAAATTGGAACAATTTATATTCTTATTACAATGTATGATTCCATTTCCCTTAATCACCACCAAAACCCTAGTGATCTTCTTCAATGTCATGGGTGACTTAGAAATACTTTCCTTGTTTACTGGTCACTTAATTTTCTCTTTTGAGAAATTCATGTTGTTATTTTTATTCAGTTTCTTATAGGATTATTTGTCTTTTTTGTATTTATTTGGAAGATTTTTTAAATTTTATTTTAAAAATAAAATATGGATATTCATCTTTAGTGGTTATAAACTTTTAAAGCCTTTCAAGCTGTGCTTTATCTCTAACTTTCTTTACTCTGTCTTACATTGTATATAAGGTTTTTCATTTTCAAGGTAGCTCGGTTTCAGTATTTTTATTCTTTACATTTTATACATTTTGCTTCTTCTTTGTTAGTTTTTTTAAACCCAGTCATGGGAACAAACTTGGGTTTTGGAAGGGGGGGGTGAGGGGCATGGGTGTGCCTGGTCAGGGTATTAAGGAGGGCACATATTTCATGGAGCACCAGATGTGGTGTATAAACAATGAATCTTGGAACACTGAAACAATAAAATAAAATTTAAAAAAAATAAACCTAGTCATAAAAAATTTTCACATTTCCCCCTAAAGTTCCTATATTTTCTCCTAAAAGTATAAGATTTTTGTTGCTTACATTTAGGTTTTTAGTTCATCTGGAATTTTTAAAATGTTGTGTTAGGGACCTAACATTATCCTTTCTATTTAGAAATCTACTTAGGGAAAACCCTTGGCAAATCTATCTTTTCTCCTACACTTTGCAATAACACATTGAATTTTCTTGAGTTCCTCTTTCCTCTCCAGTGATCCCAAGGTCTTGATGGTTCAAATTTCAGTCACATTTGTGTTTCAAATATGACAGAACTGCCTGTACTCAGAATACAACTTGAGACTTTATTCTTTAGAGATTTAGGTAAAGTTGGCTGAAATCCTGTGTCTGAACTTGGGTATGATTTGCATTTTCTTGGTCTCTTCCCTTTATTCATAGAGACCGATTTAACTTTTTTCTTATCAGTTGTGTCCAAAATTCTATTTCCAAGCCTTGCCCTTGTTTTTTGTTTATATTTTTACTGGTGGCTTGAGATGTTGTGTAGAGAGGTCATCTTATTCATGTCATAGCACTCTGCCTGCACAGGGTGGGCCTATTCATTCTCTTCTCTGCTGATAATGCATTCATATGCCATTCCTTTTCCAAGCCTATGACTTATATGACACACAGTTTGGGGACAGGTTGACCAGTTCCCTGTTCTATCTGCTTCCCTCTCAGATGCCTCCCTTAGAATTCTGGTGAATTACATTTTTAAGAATCACATTAGATATATAAGATAACAAACTATTTTTTAACTTATTGATTTGCTCTTCTAGACATTGCTTTTCAACTCAAAGCTATTAGTTTACAAGTTACAACCATTTGAATGGAATGATTGATTTTCAATGACTGTGTTGGTTTTATATTGCTGCATAAGAAATTACCACAAATTTAATAGATTAAAACAACTTATGTTTATTATGTCACACTTGCCATGCATCAGAAGTTCTGGCATAACAGAGCTGGGTTTTCTGTTCAGGGTCTCACAGGCTAAAATCAAAGTATCAGCCAGAGCTAAAGTCTCATCTGGAGGTTGAAGTCCTCTTCTTAGCTCATTCAAGTTATTGTCAGAATTAAATTGTTTGTGGCTATAGAATGAAAGTCCCGGTTTTCTTATGGCTAATGACTATGGTTGTTCTTAGCTCCTAGAGGTTACCCTTAGGTTTTAGATATGTGGCTGTTCACAATCAACTGTTTGTTTTCTTGCTGGTCAGTGATAGCACATTTTTGAAGCTTCATTTTCTTTTAAGGACCATACTTGATTAGTTAGACCCAGGCAAAATTGCCCCGTTTTGGTCAACTTAAAGTCACTTTGTTAGTAACCTAATACAGGGGTGATGTTAATGGTATTACTTATATTCAAGAGGATTACACAGGGTGGAAACTCCAAGGTGGGGGGAATCTTGGAGGCCATCTTGAAATTCCATATACCACAATAGGCTTTCATTCCAAATCCGGATCCCCTATTTTGAATACTTGAGTAAAATTTATTCTCCCCAGAAAGGTTTTTGAGGAAAGTCCAATAGATAGAGTCCCTGAGCAGAGAGCCTGATACAAGGAATGATCCCAGGTTCCTGAGATCATGACCTGAGCCAAAGGCAGAGACTTAACCCACTGAGCCACCCAGGTGCCCCCAAAAGCAAGTTTTAAACTATAAGGAAATCATTGCCTCAGCTGATATTGGGTGGTGGAAGAAAGAGAAAGAAACCAAATCTCCATGCTTTTGATAAATTAATTTCACCCATAACCAATGGGTATTGCTCACACATGAGTAACTTTATCTACTTCCAAGAGTAAGCTTTGGGAAGAGGCTTAAATAGTTTAAGAAAAATTCCTACTTATGGAAATCAGAGGACAGGAAAGAAAAGTTCCTCTTTAATACTTATTTATGCTTTAAGTTTATGTCTAAGCATCAGATTTTCCCAAACTGAATAACTTTTTTTTTAGATTTTATTTATTTATTTGACAGAGAGACAAAGAGAGCACACAAGAAGGGTAAGCAGAAGAGGGAGAAGCAGGCCCCTAACCCCCAAACAGGGAGTGTGCAGGGCTCGATCCCAGAACCCTGGGATTGTGACTGGGCTGAAGGCAGATGCTTAACCGATTGAACCACCCAGGTACCCCCAAACTGAATAATTTAAAAATAACAATTAATACCTTTTTACCTTCCCACTAGAGTATCAGAAGCACTGATAAGGGGAGACAAAGAAAGCTATTTGGGATGCCTTAATTTCAAAGGGCATAGAAGTCTTACATAGAATGAAAAATGTAAAGATCTGATGACATCAATCCAAGATGTACCTAAGCACAACCAGGATTTTTTAGGATGTGCAGGAGGTACTTTTTGGGTTCACGTTTGAACCCTGAGGGGCCAACTAGCTCATTTCATGAAGCTCAAGGTGAAAGAATCTGGAGTTTCATTCTCATTGCACTCCCATCTCTGAGCAAGAGAAACAATCTCTTTTCTTTTTGTAGAAATTTAGTTCCCCAGTGCAAAATGATTTTAATTTTCACCAAACTGAATTAAAATGACATTGGCAAAAAAGTGATGTATTTTGCTCTACTTCAGGCTGTCAACCAGAGAAGAAAATTAGATTTCTTTGGACTTAGATAGAGGAAAGAGGGAAAATGCTCATACAACTCTGTCTCACTCATTTCATCTTCCTGCTAACTCTCAGTTTCTTTATTAGTAAAATAGAAAAAAATATCCTAGCTATTCCATAGGTTTATTACAGAGGCAAAGAGAGTTAATAAATATGAGAGTGCTTTGTGATTAAAAAGGTTCTATAATCATAGTTTATTATCAGTTTTTATTTACATGCTAACTATCCAAATTTCCAAAATCTTTCATGAAACATTGATGTGTGAAGGGAATATCAGTTCTATGAAAGATTGATTCAGACTCTTTTTAGCTTTCATCTGACAAGGTATGAAAACTCCTCTTGAGTTTTGCCAGGTATTAAACAAAATTTCTAGAAGTCAAGTTTCTAGAATTTCTAGAAAGTCAAATTTCTAGAAGTCAAGTAAGTTTGACTCTGTCCCACAAGGAGTGTCTAAAGACAGTGTAGGCCACACCTCAGAGTTATCTTGACCAACACAAAGTAGCTGGAATATTTATTCTCCTGCACCTGTCAATCATTGGTTAAGAATCGCCCCTCATGAGGTATAAACTCCCCTACAATTTGGACTCTTACATTTCTTTGTAATATCCTTCCTTTAGTTTTAGTAGTGCAAGATTCAGTTGTCTAACAGTCACATTCTCCTACATCTAACAGATTTTTGATTTTCAATTCAAGTTTGTGGCACAAAGTATTGGAGAAACAAAGACAGCTTGGACATGAGGACTTTTGGAAGACTCATGCCTTCTGGATAAGAAAGGAAATCTATTTGCAAAACTCCTACTGCTATTGATGTCAGCAGTCACCTTTGTAATTTAGGGTTAAGTGTTCTCTATTCCATTATCCATCTCTCAAATTTTGAAAATTTAATTCAAATCCCTTAAAGAATGAGTTTGTTTGGGTTACTGCCTTTCCTTTAGCATCATTTGGATTCTTGAGTCATGACTCAGGTGAATTCCAGAAGTTCGAAAATCTTTGATTAAACTAATTTTTCCTGAGGATTTCAGAAAATCAAGGTTTGGCAGGAAATATTATTCATGAAGCAAATACTTGGGGATGTTTATAGAAGAGCCTCAAGAAAAGAGAACAAATGATACACAGAGCTTCATGGTTTTCTCCACTTTTGAAATGAAAAAGGAAATCCAGAGGCATGCAATTCATTAGGTGAGGCAAGACCACAGACCTGGATGGTTTACCTACCTACCAAAGCAGCTAGTAGAAAACCTAAATGCTTTACCTGCCTTACCACAAAGCAGCTAGTAGAAAAAAAATTAAAAATTGATTGGAAACTGTAGTTAAGATACACTGTATATTTACCATACAACACATGCAAATATAAAAAATAATTTTTTAAAACTATATTAAATTGGTTGTTAAGCCAAATAAGTCATGTAATATCAAGCCCTTGAATATCTGTTTAGTTAAAAATTTTCAAGCTAAACTTATTAGTTTGTCTCTGTTCAGTTTTCTTGATCTATGAGTGAGGACTTCATGAGTGTATCCTAATTTTATAAGCAAGGTGTTCTCCTAAGCAAGATTTATTTTGCTTTATTTTTATTTATATTCAGCCAGCATTTATTATGTTTCTGCTGTAGATTAGGTACAACAAGAAAAGTTTATGATTATTTCCATATGAAAATGTAAAGGGGCTCTTTAAAAACAGATTTTATAGGAAGCACAACATCATTTTATCAACACCGAATCACGAAATTGCATGAAGAATAGTATGCTAATTTTTAGCTTCCAGGATCTTCAGGTATCCCCAATATATCAGAATGGACCACCTACCTTCTAAAGCAAAATATCTAGGATGAGAGAGAAAATATTTAGAATCATTCGATCATGAGAACTGCCCCTAGCAGAGATCATTGAGAGTAACCCACTGAGGCGAGGCCATCCGTTCAATCATTGAATTGTTAACTAACTCGGCAAATACAAATGGAGGCCCTGTATGTGGCAGAAATTGTTGTTCCAAGAGACAGAACAGTGACTCAGACATAGCCCTTGTCTTCAGTCAGTCAGGTAAATGGGCATTTGTAAGACCTTTATAATGCAATCTGATTCAATGGTGCAACAGTGGTTGGGGTATGGCGTTCAGAGGTGCCCTGCCTGGATGGATGTGGACCCCAGTCTTGGTCTCTTCCTGAGGAATATCTAAGTAATAATAAAGAATTCCTAAGTCAAGTCAATAGTGGTGCAATCCAGGTGATGGGGGAAATGGGAGAAGTACAGCTGCAGGAGAGAATAGCAAAGTCCCAAACTAAGAGAGAGTAGGACACACTCAGACAGGGAGAGAAATTCAGATGCTTGGAGCATGGTATTTGTGAGGCAGGTATTGGCAGTGGTGAGAAATAAAACTGAATTGTTGACAAGGTAGAATGAAGGGTCTTCTTGAGCAAGCTAAGCTTTTGACTTTTATTCTGAGGGCATCAGGGAGCAGCACTCTGAATAATGGAACTGATCACCTCTTTGGTGCCCAGCGCTGTTGAGCACTAGAAATTCTAATAAAGTAGAAGATCTGTGGCTTCTGGAGAACCTTTAAGTTATCTGAGATGATAGGAAACACAAGCAAAATTATTAACCAAGTGTGAGGCCAAGTAGGTGGTCTGACCACCAAGAGTTGGCTGCATGGTTGGGGAGAGCTGAAGAAGGCAGGTAAGTGGGGGTGGATGGAGGAAGTGGGACATCTATATTTAGAGAGTTACATTCCATGTGGTTCATTCTGTTTACTTTTCTTCAAGCCTGATAGCTTAGTATCCTCCAAATATTTTGGTCTGTACAAAACATGATATAAACTCGGTAATACTGCTCATATGAAACTGCCTTCTCTAACTAGTCTAACCAGCTCAGACTATGTGAGGTGTTAAAACATCTATTTAGTGTTTTTTTTTATTGGCTTTGTTTTTAAGTTTTTATTTTCTTTTCATAGAGGAGGGTACAGATCATGTATTTGAAAAATAATTGAATTTGGGTTCCATTCACCATGAAGAGAAGGGGTAAAGGACACAGGGTTTAGGAGGCCCCACGTTATGTGAACAGCTGTTGAGATACTCTCATTATGGCCCTTTGCTTTCTTTTTACCCTGATTCACCACATTTCAATACTATTTTTAAGCCTTTGATTGAACAGAAGCTGCTTTCTGATCAAATTAGTCCTCATTCCTCATGGTGTGACTACCTAATAAAATAGAATACAAGGAAAGTAATTAATCAAAGCCGTGGTGGGGGTCTGGAATGCCTCCAGTCTTGGTTACAATGCCAAGGCAGTCCTTCCAGTAAAAAGGTTATCTCATAGGGAGGGTGTGTGCTCCTACATCCTTAAATTATTCTGTGCTATGCAAGTAAAAACCACCAAATTGCCTCTTTGCAATTACTCAAAAAAAAAAAAAATTGTTCCATTAGAGGACATTTCCATAAGCCCTGATACAACTGTACAGTTTCTTTTTAATCTATTATTTTTGAGGAGGACTTGAGGCATAAGTAAGTCTCATTTAAAATACTCTCTATGGTTTGCATTTTATCTTCTTTGGGTACTTTGGCTCCCTGTTATCAGTCTACTGTTAACCTATTATTTCATTTACGTTTTTTTCTTCATGTATAATTTCTTCATATTTCCCTTAGAAATGCCAATGTTTAATTCTCCTTGATCCATGAAAAGTTTTCTTTCACTTGTAGGAGGAAATAGTCTGAAGTTACCAAAATCATTGAACATAATGCTAATGAAATCTTGAGTTTATAAAGATACCTTCCTAGGAAAGGTTATTATGGCCAGGCTTCATATTAATTTATCTTCTCAACATTACAAGTCAAATTATTATATATTGGCAAGAAACCTCATTTTGTATAAGTTATTCAATATTCCTAATTCTAAATCAGGGATGAGTATGTACATATTAGAGGTATAGAGACCAAAGACTCAGCCCCTTTTCTTTCCAGTTCTAGATGGTAATTTGTGCTCACAAAGGACTGAAAACCCAATAGGAACCTTTATAAATGGCCAAGCAAGTCTCCTTTATTCACCAAAGTGCAGGGTCTCTGGTTGTATTAAAAAAAGTGGAGGGTCCTCCTTCCTGGCTTCCACCTCAAATTGAGGACAGCCAGATAAATGGGGGCAGAGACAGCCTGATTTACTCACCAGCTTACGGATAGAGAAGAGAAGAGAAAAGGTGTGGGGGTGGAGACAGGGAGAGAGAAAGAGAGAGAGAATGAAGGGGGAAGAGAGAGAAAGAGATGTGGGGGTTGGAATGAATAACAGGCTTTTTCTAGAAGGCAGATGGAAAGGCACAGAGTCTGCTCTTTTGTCCTGGATTCTCTCTAAACAATCAGATGAATTACTCCTCCTCCCACACATGGGAAGCAGTGAATAATTGATAAACACAGATGATGGAAATGTCCGCTTTAACATGCCACCGGCAGAGAGAAGAGAGGAAGTTCTATCACCTTTAAATGGAGGTCTAACCCTTTATGGCCCATGTTAAAAGGATTAAAGAATCAGTTCCACTCCTCTGGACCCCGCAGATCCTCATTCTTTTCGCAGGCATGGCAAAGCAATGGAACAATCCCAATCCCCTTGCATTTAAGCAAACGATTTATTTATTTATTTATTTTAAAGATTTTATTTATTTAATTGACAAGCAGAGATCACAAGTAGGCAGAGAGGCAGGCAGACAGAAAGAGGTGGAAGCAGGCTCTCTGCTTAGCAGGGAGCCAGATTCGGGGCTCGATTCCAGGACCTTGGGATCACCACCTGAGCCAAAGACAGAGGTTTTAACCCACTGAGCCACCCAGGCGCCCCAAAAGAATGTATATTACAGGGCACCTGGGTGGCTCAGTTGGGCAAATGTCTGCCTTTGACGTAGGTCATGATCCCAGGATCCTGGGATGCAGCCCTGCATTGGGCTCCCTCCTCAGTGGGGAGCCTGCTTCTCCCTCTCCCTCTGCCACTCCTCCTGCTTGTGTTCTCTTGCTCTCTCTCTGTCAAATAAATAAAAATAAAATCTTTAAAAGAAAGAATGCATATTACAAATACCATATATATTATCAACCTGGTTTTGTCAAACTTGATTTTGAATTTCATTTGAATAGACTATAAGGGGTTTTTTTGTTTGTTTGTTTGTTTGTTTGTTTTTTACTTTTTAAGGGTTGAATCTTTCATATAACATTCATGAGGAAGATTATGGAATGTGATGATCCTGAAATTCCTCAGTTTTCTGTCTCTTTTTGCTCTGACTTGAGGAACACAAGCAGATGAAAATTCCAGTGGAGGAAGTAATGATAATTCAAGAGAAACATTACCTAGATGGCCCTGACAAAGCCTATGGTAGAATGAGATGGAGAGAAAGGTGCTGAATGTTAATTGTGGTAGAACTACATAATAAGTTTAGATTCAACCATAGGCAGAAAAGGGGTCTGCCTACAAAATGATTTTAGGACATTTGTAAAGATCTCTGTGTTTCTTAAACACTACTTCCATCTGTCTGTTCATTGATGTTCTATTAGCGACAAAGACTTACTTGGTGCTTACTTTATGTCAAGTAACATTCTAGAAGTATATATATTTGTGTGTGTGTGTGTGTGTGTGTGTGTGTGTGTGTGTGTATGCATATATGCATACATGCATTCATACATATATAATATATATTCAGTTATCATAACTTTGTATGAAGTTATTCTCATTTTTTGGATGATGCAATTGAGAAATACAACTAGTAAGGAGCAGAACCAAAATTTGAACCCTTAAGACTGACCCATTGTCTAGGCTCTCACCACCTTTAGGTAGTTAAATAAAAATTTCCCCAGGGCAGAGAGCTCTTGGTCTGAGATTCACACCACAGGTAAACAACTTACAGCAACTTCTTCCCAAAGAGAAGGTGTGGATACAGGAGAGGTAGAGCTCTGGGGCATTTGTAGTTCAGTGTCTGTATTTTCTTCCCTTTTTTCTCCCCCCCCCCCCCAGGTTCTGTATTCTCTAATGTCTATTATAATTTCTTTTTTGAGGGATAAATTATCTAGAAATGTGTTTTAAAAATTCTAAATATTTAAAGTTTTAAAAAAGTTATCATTTAAAAAATTAGATTTCAAATTTTATGACCTTGCAATGAAACTGCAATTCTTGGGCTTTATTGGAACTTATGTTGTCGCTGAGAATCTTTTAAAAAAATTTTTTTAAATTAACATATAGTGTATTATTAGCCCCAGGGGTAGAGGTCTGTAAATCATCAGGCTTACACACTTCACAGCACTCACCATATCACATACCCTCCCCAATGTCCGTAACTCAACCACCCTCTCCCTCCCCGACCCCCAGCAATCTTCAGTTTGTTTTGTGAAATTAAGAGTCTCTTATGGTTTGTCTCCCTCCTGATCCCATCTTGTTTCATTTTTTCCTTCCCTACTCCCCAAACCCTCCACCTTGCCTCTCAAATTCCTCATATCAGGGAGATCATATGATAGTTTTCTTTCTCTGATTGACTTATTTCACTCAGCATAATACTCTCTAGTTCTATCCACGTCGTTGCAAATGGCAAGACTTTATTTCTTTTTATGGCTGCATAGTATTCCACTGTGTGTGTGTGTGTGTGTGTGTGTGTGTGTGTGTGTGTGTATGTGTGTGTGTGTGTGTCTACCAGATATTCTTTATCCATTCATCTGTCAATGGACATCTAGGTTTTTTCCAGAGTTTGGCTATTGTGGACATTGCTGCTATAAACATTCGGGTGCATGTGCCCCTTTGGATCACTACATTTGTATCTTTAGGGTAAATACCCAGTAGTGCAACTGCTGAGTCGTAGGGTAGCTCTATTTTCAACTTTTTGAGGAACTTCCATGCTGTTTTCCAGAGTGGTGGCACCAGTTTGCATTCCCACCAACAGTGTAGGAGGGTTCTCCTTTCTCTTCATCCTCACCAGCATCTCTCATTTCCTGACTTACTAATTTTAGCCATTCTGACTGGTGTGAGCTGGTATCTCATTGTGGTTTTGATCTGTATTTCCCTGATGTGGCTGAGAATCTTATTAAGAATTTTATTCTCTATCTATTTATGCAGGTTCCATGCATGTTCATTAGCTCAGGCTTGTCAATCATGCTATGTTAATTGATTATTATGAATAACAATGCCCATATTAATGCCTATAATTTTGGAAGATATGTTAAGTAGCTCTTTTTGTTTGTTAGCCTGAGGAACTCTGAAGTTTAGTTCTTCTTTCATGCATAAAGATGAAATACCCTGATAATCTGATAGAATCATTATCCTAAAACAATACGTATGAATTATTTTTGTCATGTCAGCATGGAATTATTTTTACTTATCCTGCTTGAGACTTGGAATATTCTGAATCTGGTAACTCATTTTTTTTAATTGATTCTAGATAATTCTCAGCTATTGTGTGTTTAAATACACCTCTCCCTTATTCTTTCTTCATGTGTCAGACTCCAATAGATAAAGAAAGGTTAGCATTTTTGTTTCTTCCCTTCATGTCTCTTAATAGTTAAGATTGTAAACTCCAGAGTCTAAATGTCTATGTACCAATTCCAGCTTTTCCAGTTTCTGTAGTGTGACTTTGGGAGGGTATTTCATTTCTTTTTGTCTTAATTCCATCATCTGTAAAATGGGAACAGAAGAGTATCTGGGAGGAAAAAGAGTTAATACAGTTAGAGAATTTTGAACAATACCTGAAACATAAAAAGTACTATATGAAGAGTTGCTATTATTGATTCTGCATTTCATTATGGATAAATTCTTCAGATTTATCTTTCGGTTTACCAACTTTCTCTTGAGCTATATCTCATCTGCTTTTTCAATCATTAAATGAGTTTTTTATTATAATTATTATATTTTTGATTTAAGCATTTTCTTCTTTTTCTAATTATGCTTGATTTGGTGGAATAATGAAGTTCCCTCTCATGTTTTATAGTTTATTTTTTATTTTTTAGACACTTATATTCCCTATATCATCATTCCAGTATCATATTCATGGGGGATTTTATTCTACTGGTTGTTTTCTTTAATTAGTCTCACACATGGCAACATCATATTTCCTCTTTAAATTTTGGATTGAGAGGTCAAGGGCAGTGTGAATTTATCTCTTCCACTATGTGTGGGGAGGAGGGTGTACCCTTAAAGCGGGAATTTATTTGTTCTATCCAATATGCTAAGGGATTACCAACATAAGAATTGGCTTGAGGTTTTTCAGGCCAAGCAAAGAGTGTAAATCTTAACCCCAAACCCCTCTGAGGGCAACTTGTGGTTATGAATTCTCAGAGAAGTTTTCCCTCCTCAGTTAACAGCTAGAGCAGGGCAGATATATTTCAAGGGTAGGCAGGGTTTTTTTTTTTTTTTTTTTTTTTTAGTCTGGGAAGTGTTCCTATAATGGTTAGAAATCTCTGTTCCAGCTCTGTGTCTTCAAAGCGCTCTCATTTGGGAGCCCTCACTTAAAAGGTATCTAATGGGCCATACTGCCCAAAATAGAAATTGTATCTACGATCTCAAAGGGGCACAAAAAGGCAAACCAGGATTCATAAGGAGAAGCTGAAAGTGTCAAACATAATTATCAGCTTCTGTTTTGAATCACGGCTGATCCTGATGGTTTATAAATTCAACAGTTCTGACCTTCAAGCCCATGAAGCACAGGTAAGGGAATGCCTTGTTCATCTGGCATTTTGTAATTATATATTAGGTAGAATTATTGGTTCTTTAGATGGCAGAACACAACACAATGACATTCAAAAGCAGAACGTTTTTGTTCTTTGTAGCTCTAAACAAGAGAAGACTTCCACATAGACGGCTGCCCCTGGGGACAGGGTAACAGCAGACTGGAACTATAGGAGGCAACTTCTGTGGAGAGGTGGGAAGGAGTTATCCAGGTTTTGCAAGAGTTTTTTAAATATTGAATATTTTGACTAGTGCTACGGAGTGAAAGAAGAAGGAGACATCCCTCTGAGTATTTGGAGGCCGCTGACAGTTGAGTATGTGAGTTTTGTGGCCCAGGAGTATTAGGGCCTAAAAGGGGACTAATTGGGTCGGGGTCTTGGTAAACTGCCTGGGAAAAGGAATTGAGAGTCCTAAGTCATGACTTCAAAACTGGGTCAAGATAAGCACTGTGGAATACTATGTTACTTCTAGGAAAGCCACGAAGAGCAGAGCCTCATCTTGGAAGACTCTTAGACAAGGACATACCAGGGAGGATGACAGTATGGAAAAAGTGCAGAGGAGTCAAAGGAATGACATGTTATAAGGATATCAGCCAGCTCACTGAAAGTGTGTGGGGAAGGAGTGGGAAACTGAGACTACGTAAGTGTAGGCACGTGTCATATCAGAAAATGCCTTGTGATCAGTTTACCTTTTATGCTTAGTGAGAGCCCAACTTTTGAGACTAGAGCAAGAGATTCCTGAGTGAGCTGTGGAAACTCAGAACCAAAGGGAAAAGTATAACATATATTTCAGGGCATAAATTTTGGATGAAGATTTGGGAAAGGAAAGCTTTTCAAGATATTAAAACAAACCCGATATAAATGGGGGAAAAAAGGCCATGACCAAAACCAAGAAACCAAAAAACCAAAAAACAAAACAAAACAAAACAAACCTCACATTCAAAGAATTTCACAATTTCATAAATTCCTCATTGTGTTATGAGGTCCCCTTTTCAGGGCCTGTGATGTTTCTTTCCCACCAGGACTCTCCTTTGTCCTGTTATGCTTTTGTATTGTCAGCAGATTGACATCCACTGAGAAAATCGTCAGTGTATCTGTGGTCTTGGAGTTGTTACTTCCCTTGATGAGCAAGGGCTGACTGGCTGAGAGAACCTCAGTGGAGGATATTGCTTCTTGAAACTGAAATCCCCAATCTAGATCTCATTATGTTTTCTTATTTTCTGTGAGCCTTCTGGCCATGCATCATTGACATTTTATGTCATGCCATTTTAATTAATGGAACAACTGACATCTTCCTTTGGCAACTTGAGATCAACTCTAAATCAAACAACCCACATGGGCAACCTAGGGTGACAGGATCCCTAGGGAATGAGGGTCTCTGGTGCTTGTTGTATAAACACTCAGCAAATAAATAATAATGGGGAATAATTACCTTGGGAACAACTAGGATTCACTGCTCTTTAAAAGCTCTGCACAGTGACTTGTGTAGGAGGCAACATGAGGCAGTGGAAAAAAGCTAGAGCAAATAGGTCAGGTTTTGAATCCTGGCTCCATGCTTAATTGATGGACAGTCCTCAGGGAAATTAATTACATAAACTATCCAAACTTTACTTTCCTCATCTGTAAAAAAAGAGATAATCATGAGTCTCTTGTAGAGTTGAAATGAAGAATATATGATAAAATATATAAGAAAGCACCTGGATCACATTAGCTTTTTAATTAAAAAAAACTCTGTTCCAGGATACTCTTTTGGTTAGTTGCATTTCTCTGAGGTGTGTTACTCATTCATCTAGGCCAATGGATATTCTGTAAAACTTTAAGTTGAAACTAGAAAATCCTTAAGGTTTCTTTTGGAATGCATGTACACGCACACACACATATTTCCAAATAGATGGTTAATAGCTATATACCACTATTTTTAGTATAGAGGACTTCATTTTTTCATGATCTGAAGTATCACTAATTAGAAATTATAGGTATGCAGGCTTGCTTCTCAATTCTTTTTTGTAGACTTGACGTATTTGTTTATTTTTGAATAAAAATTATAATTTAAAAATTATCACATCCTGATAATTCTCTTTGGTACCTATTAAGCAAGTGATTACATGTTTTTATTGTGCTTCAACAAAAATTTGGCCCTTTCTGCGCATTTTTCTCTTCTAGGTGAATTTGAGGATCTGTTTACTAAGTTCCACATCCTACTTGTAAACCTGCTGTATCTCCTTAGAGCATCTTTTCTATTCTTCATAAAAGTATTGCACACGTTTACTGGGATTTCTTTTCTACAAGTTTCATAGTTTCTGTTATGATTGTGATTGTGGTCTTTTTGTTCTGTTACATTTCCTAACTGATTACTATGAATTTCAATGAAAAGCAATCAATGCTGTCCACTTTTAAAACTTTCTGATTAGTTCTTACAGAGCTTTAAAAATTATTATTAGATTCTCTTGGGTCTTCCAGGTAGATAATCATATCATTTAAAATAATGAGGTTTTGATTTCACTGTTCCCAAAGTGAATATATACTTTTTATTTTTTTCTTATCTTTTTTATTGGCCAGGATTGCCAACAAAATGTCAAAAGGCAATGGTGGTGGTGGGCATCTTTATAACCATCTGTATCTTGATAAGCATGCTTCAAATATTTTACCATTAGGTAAAATGCTTGCTCTCAGTTTCTGTTGGACAACATTTATAAAATAGGAAAGTTCCTTTTTATTCTTCATTTGCTAATATTATTTTTTTTAAAAAAGAAACACATTGAATTGTATCAAATGCTAAATAGAATCTATTAAGATCTAATAAAATGATTACATGGTTATCTCCTTTAATTTATTAATGGATATAATTAGTTCCATAGTTTTTCTGTTGTTGTTTTGATTTTCCTGATTGTTTGTAGTATCAGAGTTATGGTAATTTTATTTAACAATTGGAAGATATTCTATCAAATTTTTATATGGTGGAACAGCATATAGAAATCGATAGAACTCAAATACTATGTTTTCTATGAAGACTTGTAAAAATCTGGTTATGAAATTATGACTCTGATGTCTTTAAACATTTTATAGTAGTCATTTGACCAACTTTTCATTTTCCTCAGTGTCTATTCCTCTATCCATGTTTTCTACCTCTTATTGAGTTAAATATATGTATTTTAAACTTTCTGAGAACAGCATCCTTTTCATGTATATCTTTAAAAGTATAAGTTTTTTAGAGGTAGGGAGGAGCAGAGGGAGAGAGAGAGAGAATCTTACGCAAGCTCCACCCAGATGGGGGCCCAGAGCGTGATCTCACAACCCTGAGATCATGTCTTGACATGAAATCAAAAGTCAGAAACCCAACTGACTGAGCTACCCAGTGGCCCTTATCTTGTAATTTGAGAAATCTTACCTGTACCAACAGATCAGGTCTCTAAGACCTTGGGTTATTCTGTTGGGAATAGTCCTTTTTCCTGGGGAACCTCTTTTATAGTTGCATGGGTTCTTCAAATGGGAGCCACTCCACTAGAACCAGAACTCTGCCACAAGAATGCAGATTCATAAGGGCAGGGGCGTGGGCCTGCCTGGCACATGGCACATACTAATTAATATTTGTTGAGAGTAAATACTGCAGATTGGTATCAACTGTCCCATCTTCTTCTGACAACTTTTGTGCCTTTTTGGAGACTCAGTGACTGTATTTTTGTATTTCTGTTATGATGGTAATGGGATTTGGGAAAGAGGAACAAGAGTTTAGTAAGGCATCTTGAACTGGCCATCTGTGACTACCACGCAGCAGCTGTGGTGTAGCCCACCGTGAACTCTCTCAGGCGATATTAATACCCAGCCGTGGAAACACACTGTTCCCTCAGGCAGAATTTGTCTTTTCTTTTTCATTATATTCCTCCTCCTCTTCACGATTCTCATGTAGTCACAGAGAAACAAGATCACTCCATTAAAGATCTGTTTAGCATTCCTTCAGCTTAAGCCTGTGTGTGTCGTCCCTGATCATCTTGGCTTTTCCTCATGGTCTTTCTCTCCTTGGAAGTAGGACTCTGGGTCCCCCCCCACCCCAAATTCTCACATTATCTCCCATTCATTTCTTCAAATGCCCTGCTTCCTTTACAATGTGATCAGATCTGGATTTCACATTGAAAACTGCATGTTATTGGATGACAGGCCTCCTCGGTAGCTTCATTCTGAGCACTAAGGAAGAAAACCAAAATTCCTATGTTTAGAATATCGCAAAGGCCACATTGTTCATAAAGAAACAAACAACCAAGAAAGTAAGCAAGCAAACATACCAGAGAAAAATTCACGAAAATATAACTGGTTAATGAATGTAGGCACACCGTGTGTGAGCATTCTCTGTGGCATTCTTACAACTTTCTGTACATTTATAACTCCATCACAATAAAAACTCGCTAAATGCAAGCAAGCTAAAATTGTCCATATGTCCTACATATGCGTGTAGGGAAACACTAGAGTGTATCAGTTATGTGGAAGGACTTTTCTTCCTTATCTCCTCAGCTTATTTCCCTGCCATTTATAACCAGCTGGTACAAGGTAAAAGCAGGTTGGTCCCAGTCTTCAGAGGTGGACAGTGTTAGGTATAACCACTTGGGCTAACACAGAAAACCTTCCTGGGATAACATAGTTAATATTCTCTGACACTCTCCTCTTTGACCTCAGAAATCTTTTCCTCCATTTAATGGAGGAACCTTTTAAAGGTTCTGTGAGAATGCTAATCACCAATGAGAGTCATTTGAAATGAGAGAACACTCTCTTTTTTCCTCTAGGTGTTATTTTTGTATTATAGATCCCTGGGTATCAGAATAGGTTTCCATCCGTTCCCACTCAGTCTTCCTAATTTCAAGGCTGAAGAGTCAGGGCTAATGGCTACGTATGAAGTGTTACAGCAAATAAAACTCTTTAATGACAAAACTGCTGACAGAGGGGGTAACGTCTGTACTATAAACTCGGGGGCATCAAGGCATCTGCCTCCCAGCACACTCAAGGTGTGCTGCATATGTCCACCTTGAGCCAGGGAAGATGCTTAGATATGACGAATAAGCATATAAAAGGGCTTTTGACAGAAGAGAAACAGAAGGGCTGGTGGTCACTGGCTGCTGGGGACCTTATTTCCACAGCTTCCATGTATTAAATCCCCGGAAAGGGGCAGCCCACACAACCATGCCAGCCAACATGAAGGAGAATGAAACAATGGACCCCAGCTACAGTTTCCGAATGAGCAAAGCGCGGCTCTTGTCTGAGGCTGAGCCTTGCGCTCCCGGCCGTTGGTCACATCCACAGTGGGGGCCTGAGCTGGAGACAACCCCAGGAGCTGAGCCACATCCAGCTCTGAGCACGCTGCCTTCCCATCAGATGCCAGGGAGCGTAAAGATGGTGGGCTGTGGGCTCGGTATTGTTAGGACATTCCTTTTCAGGGGAGATCAGGCTCCTGGAGAAAGTTTCATAGAAAAAATATGTATATTCTTTGAAGCCAGACGAAGTGCTGAGGTTCTGTTGAGAGTTTTCTATTGACCTTTTAAGAAGACCGTCCATCGGGCAATGAAGAGCTCCCTTTTTTTCCATGACAAAAGCAACCTGCTCAACAAAAGTGAGACGAAGAAGAGAAAGATCAATTGAGTGCCTAACACTTGCAGAAACAACAAAACAAAACACAGAAGCAAGCACTTAGAAGCTTTTCCTTTTACAGTTTTAGAAGCTGGTTGCTCTGCGCGGGAGCGGTGAACGAATTCACATCTCACTTGTATAAATTTACCCACATTTCACTTGGAATCCACATTCCACTTCATTCTTAGGAATGAAGGATCAGTATCTAAAATTGAGTCGCATAGTTGAACAGTCAGTTACTCTGCTCTCAGGACATGGTAAGTTCTGCGAGGGCCGTGTCTCCTGTGTCTTCTTTGCTGCCGTGTCTTTGGCTCTCAAACAGTATGGATGTATGCAAGGGACAAACAGCTGCAGATGAGTATTGTGCTTGGGGGACCCCACTGAGGCTCTTCTGTCCAGACCGGAGTCAGAGACTGGGACTCCCCCACTGTTTTCATGAGGAGCGGAACTCTGCAAGTCTCAAGAGTTCTCAGAAACATCCATCACAAACCCTCCATCAATCTCCACTTTTCTAATGTTTTTTTCTTTTTTCCTTTTATTGCACAAGTTTTCATTTTGTAGGTGTTAAGAGTCGGCTGATCTTAATCACTTAATCACAGATTTTAACATTGAGGTCCTTTGAATCGAACATTTTCATGCATTAGCTAAAACAGAGACAGAAATTTTCATTATATCATAATATATAGTATCTTAGAAGTTTAATTTGCATTTCACTGTGAGTGACCTGCATTTAAACATACTCATATAGTTCTTGTGGGTGTGTGTTTCTGGGTGTGAATGTTTAAAAACTACCTTTCCATATCTTTGGTCAGATTTTGTATTTTGACCTCCCCTTACTGATTTTTGAAAGCCTTTTATATGTTAAAGAATGAACTCTTTGTCCTGTGTGTCCAAAAGGAACAGAAAATATTTTATTCATGTAACCCCAGGCAGGTACTAGATGCTACATAAATATTTGTTAAATGAATGAAGAATGAATGAATGAATGAATGAATGAATATGTACTGTAAATAGTGTTCACAGGGAGACTTCCATATGTAATTCTTCTCATTTGCATCATGAAACCAGGGCTATTGGCAATATGAGAATAGAGGTAACGACTGTGTACTTTTGAATTAGTAGTCATTACCAATACACAGAAGAGAAAACACTCTTATTAACAGTAAAAATGTTTAACTAACCAATGAACATACTGTAGGGTTTTTTGTTTTTGTTTTTTGGGTTTTCTTTTAGTAGGCTCCACACCCAGCATGGAGCCCAACGTTCTGTAGGTTTTTAGTCATCTGACCCACTTTGAAAAAGCTTGGAGGTGTTTTCTTTTGATCAAATGCATAGCATAGTAATAGCTAGCGCTTACTGGGCATATGTTCTTTGCTAGCCACAGAGCTGAATGTTTTACATGTATAACAAAGAAACTTACTTGGGAGCTTCTCTTAACAGTAAATTGGGTTTCTCATCCTGTTCTTCATTCACTTTTAAGTCCTGGAGAAGAGGGCAACTTGAATTCCACTTCCAGAAGGAGGCTAGGACGTTGCAAGGTCTCAGACAAAGAAGTAAAGAGCCCGTGTGAAGATAACATTATTGCAAAATGGTGTGTTCTTTGAGCTCTCCCTGGATCATTGTTCCAGAGAGGGGCACAGTAAGGAGGGTGTTCCTATGGGATGAAATAAATTTGAGACAAGGGCTTTGATTTTATTCTCTTTTTGACCCTTGGGAAGAGACTGCTGTGTGGTTGGCCCCATATATGTACAAGAGAATGATGGCATAACAAGCGAGAGGATTACTAGCCAGACAAACTAGCTTTCTTGAGCTGCATTCAGCTCCAGGAGGGATTGTGAAGGACCCAGAAGTTCCTACATACCCTTAAGGGGTGGTGATAAGAACAACTAAGAATTTTCTAGGGGCACAGTTGTGAGGACTAAGCAAAATGGGAGTCACAACCAGGTAGCACAGCAAAACTGCACACAGAAGCAGGGCCCAGTAAACAAACCTTTACTGACCCAAAGAAATAGATCACAGATGTGTTAGCTGCAGACTGGAGCAGTGGGCAACAGTAGGCACCCAATAAGGGACCCTATTACTCATCCCTCCACAGAGCTCAGGTCTGAGCAAGAAAACACCCTCCACTCTGCAATAGGGGAAGATCAGTGAATACCAGAGCTTAGTACCTGGCCTTGTCTCCCCCTTCCCTGCTAATGGAAGTCTCCTTGGAAATCCACTTTTCAGAAGAGGGGGCAGGGAGGATTTGAAAAATGATGTTTACATGAAATATGCTATGTTACCCAAAAGAGACTTCCAGGCTGGAAAGGATTGAGACCTTTTAGATAGAGGTTAGTATTTTCTTGTTTTGTAGGTTTTCCCACTTACTCATGGTGAGTGGAGATGGGGATTCTTAAGAAGAAGATTTCAATCACTTCACAGAAATAAGAGCGAATTTTTCTCAGCATATTGAGTAGTAGGGCCTGTAGGCTTATCTGGAATGCTGGTAGACGTGGATTATCTCACTAAATTCTTCTAACAAAGCCTGTTGGCTGGGTATTTTACAAATGAAGATATTGAAATTTAGAGAGATTGTTTCTCTTACGGCCACTCAGGAAGCCAAATAGCTAAATCTCATTTCAAGCAAAAACGGGTGGACTCTTCAGCCCTAGGGTATTTTGTGAACTCTTAGGTGAAGTTTCTGCAACAGGAGGAAATCATTTTTCTAAGGCTTAGGGTGCTTTCGGGGTTAGCCTGGTGAGAGCAGAGTAACAGTCTGTTCAGCTCCGAGGAAGGCTTTGAGTATGAGCTGGGCGCGAATGCAGCATGCGCTGTGGGGTTATATGAATTCCTTCTGGCCAGGCATCAGAGCGGAAATGCGTGGGATGCGCGGCAGGTTGGCCGGGCTCCTACCCTGAATGGTGAATGCGATGCAGATGGTCCTACTGAGGATGAAACGGCTGCCAGGGCGATGTTCAATAGGTTAATTGTGCACGTTCTCGGATGAGTCAGCCCATAATTGCTGACACCAATATGTTTGCTGTTGCTGCCTCGGGGGCTTGGTGCGTGAGTCAGATGATGGAAATTAGGAGAAAGTTGGCCTTGTTTCCTGAAATTTTAGAAACCGAATAATAAGTTTTTGAACTTAGTCTGTGATCAGAATGACATTGGGGAGCAAACTATAAGCCAGAATGAACACTTAACGACTAATACCTCTCTACACATTATGAAGGTAACAGAAGTGAAATAGCTAATTATAATGCAACTGGCCACTAGTCTTTATGAAGGTGAATGCAATTAGCTTAACCTAATTTTAAATCTCGGTTTTCCTTCCCCAAGCACATATTTTCTATTCTCAGCCTCGGAATGCTCCTTAGTAAGCTAAGGGAAGTCCTCAAGCCCACAGGTGATCATAGGTCACCAGTGGCGGAACAGGTGGGTGAATTCAGCCTACTGAAATCTTGTGAATGTTCTCACCCTTTTTGATTTAATTTTATTTGTTTGAATAAGTAAAGCAATTAGGTAATTCAAATACATGAAGAAAGGTATTCCCATAGGATTTTTATTTCCATCCCCATCCCTCCCACCCCACACTCAAACACCCCCCCCATAACCAAGTTCATTTGTTTGATCAAGTTTTTTTAAGAAAATATACACAAAAATAACATGAAAAAGAATAAATAAATATAAGTTAATTAACAATTTTTTTAATTAAAGAAAAAGTAGCATGGAAACAATCCAGGTGTCCATCCACAGGTGAATGGGTAAAGAAAATGTGGCATATACATACAACGCAAGGTCACTCCATCTTAACAAAGAAGGGAATCCTGCCATTCACCACAACATGGATGAACCTGGAGGACATTATCCTAAGTAACGTAAGCGGGCTACAAAAGGGCAAAGACTGCCTGATTCCACTTGTATGAGGTGTGTAAAATAGACTCATAAAAACAGAAAATTCAATAGTGCTTGCTAGGGGCTGGGTGACTGGGGACACAGGGAATTGTTCCTCAATGGGTGGAAATTTTAAGTCATGCTAGATGAATAGATTCTAGTGAACAATATAGTATTGTGCATTTTGAAATTTGTTAAGAGAATAGATCTCAAGAGTTCTTGCCACAGTAAAACAAAAACACATGGGCAAAGAAAAAAACCCTACAACTTTGGGAGGTGACTATGTCAGTTGCCTTGATTGTGGTGACGGTATCAAGGGTGTTTGCATATCCAAACTCTTTAAATTGAAATATGTGCAGTTCTTTTTATATCCACTATAGCTAAATAAAGTTATTTTTAAAAAATCCAAAGTAGCATGCTAATATACATACATGATTTTGTATCTTGCTTTATTAACCTTACAACGGACGTCAGAATCCATGCCATACCTCTTCATAAAGTTCATCCTCAGTTTTTTTTTTTTTTTGCAGTTGCAAATCTCCATTGTGTGGATCACCATAGTTTATTCAACATTTCCCCAATTATTGACTATTTGGATTGTTTTCAATCTTTTACAACTATAAATGATACCTCCATGAAAAACCTTGTGTACATGTTTCCTTTTGTGGACGTATGCCTTCAGGTGGATTCCTACCATTGGGATTGCTAGATCATCGGGTAGAAGCATGAAATTTTGTAAGATACTGCCAACTACCCCCACTTAGGTTTACGCCATTTTGTATAACCCCAGCAATGTATGACTCTAGTGACTTGTCACCTCACAGTCTTGTCAACAGGGTGTTCGTGAAGATTTTGAGTTTTGCCAGTTTGAGAGGTGAGATACCATATCTCAGAGTTATATTGTGCATTTATTTTATTATAAGCAAAATTGGGCATAGTTTCTTCCTTAATGTTAATTTGTGTGACTTCTTAATTTCTGTCCATTTTTATATCAGGTTTTTGGTGTTTCTTTTTTTCTCATTTTTAAGAGTTATAAATTCAGAAGGTTACCCCTTTTGTCTATGTGGCAAATATTTTCTACCAGTTTGTAATTTGTCTATTTTTCTGATGGCATTTTTTTCATGCAAAAAGTTTTCCTCTAAATTTCTGTAAATTTATCCCTTTTCTTTCTTGTTTGCTTGCTTGTTTTCTTTCTTTTTCTTTTCCTTCCTTCTTTCCTTCCAATTTTGGACTTTCTATTCTCTTTAATTCATGTCCCAAGACCATCCTATTTTAAAACATATTTAAATCTGGTAGAAATTGTCCCCTTTCATGGATCTCCTTTTTTCGGGTTTTCCTAGATTTTCTTGAATGGTTAGGAATGCATGTGGAGGAATGTCTGGGTGGCTCATATCGTTAAGCATCTGCCTCCTGCTTACATCATGATCCTAGGGTCCTGGGATCAAGTCCTACATCAAGTAGGGAGCCTGCTTCTCTCTCTGCCTGCCACTCTCCCAGCTTGTGGTTCCTCTTTCTGACAAACGAATAAATAAAATCTGTTTTTTAAAAAATGCATGTAGGCATTAGAATTAACTTACTTAGTTCCAGAAAAAATAAACTTTTAGTTTTTTTTTATTGAGATCTCATTATATTTGTATATTACATTGGGGAAATGGGACAAGCTTATGATGTTAGATGAGTTTGTTCAAGAACTAGAGTGTCTTTCTATTGTTCCAATTAACTTTGTCTTGTTTGGAGAACACTCTGAAGCCCTTCTTATTTGGATTTTCCAAATTCTTGATCAATGTATTTTTTCTTTTCTCTTCCACCCCTCTCTCCCTCTCTCCCTCCTTCCCTCCCTTCTTTCCTTCCTTCGTCTTTCTTTTTTTAATACTGTAAATAAGGTCTGCTCTCCCATGATATGTTCTAGCTGGTTATTGTTTGTGTATATGAAGGTTATTAATAATAATATAAGGTTATTAATAATAATAAACAAGTATACTATTTTATATCTTTCTAGCTTACTGAATTCTTTACTGTTTTTATTAGTTTTGGCGCTGATTCTCTTGGGTTCTCCCAGGATACTATTTCATCATCCACAAAAAAGAAATAATGTTATCTCTTCTTTTCCAATTTCTTTTTTTGTTTTTAGATTTTATTTACTTATTTATTTATTTATTTTTGATGCAAGCAGGGAGAGAGAGTGAAAGAGCACAGCAGGGGAGAGAGGCAGGCAGAGGAAGAAGGAGAAGCAGGCTCCCTGAGGAGCAGGGAGCCTGATGCAGGGCTTGATCCCAGGACCCTGGGATCATGACCTGAGCCAAAAGCAGGATTCTTAGCTAACTGAGCCACTCAGGTTCCCCTCTTCTTTTCCAATTTCTATCTTCCAGTTGCTTGTATAGTGTATATTTTTATTTTTTATTTGAGCTTCTCATGATGAGGCATATGCTTTTTTTAAAAAAAATTATTTATGTGAGTGAGAGAGAGAGAGAGCAGTGCAGGGAGGGGCAGAGGGGGAGAGAGAATCTCAAGCAGTCTCTCAGCATGGAGCCTGACATGGGGCTCCATCTTCTGATCCTGATATCATGACTTGAGCTGAAATCAAGAGTCAGATATTTAACCAACTGAGCCAATTGGGTGTCTCAATGAGACATAGATTTCTAGTCTGCTTTAATCTCCTCTGCTCCTACTAATAAACTCAGCCCACTTCTCTCATTTATATTGCCAGTCTGGCTCCTGAAAGCATTAAAATACTTGACCCCTGTCAACAGTCAACAGCCTTGACATAACCTGAGCGGCTCCTGCCCTTAGAGCATCATTGTGCATTTCTCCTAGCCAATGCAGGATTAGGTGGGTCAAGATGATAAGGGTAGGTCAGCACCATAAACTGGATTAGTCTCGGGGAAGCTATTCACTGTTACCCTTTAGGGATGGATACTCCAGAAAAGTAAAGAAGGAATCCAAAATTAAGCCAGGGAGACTGGAAGCAAAGGCCAAGCCCAAAAGAGAAAGAACAAGAGATAGTTAAGAGTTAAGTACTCCAAGAATTTTGGATCAAAATAAGAGCAGACCAGAATTCTACAGGATGATTTCATTACTCATGGGTAGTTGTTTGGGGTTTTCCTTTACAAGCAAGTGGAAGCCTGGGTGTGTGGGTATGTAGGACTGATTAGAAGTCTCAAGCTCAAGATGAGTAATTGTTACCACTCTAAAAATTTTAATATTGAGTTATAGATAGGTTCTAGATTTTTAAAAAAGACTTTATTTATTTATTTGACACAGAGACAGAGATCACAAGTAGGCAGAGAAGCAGGCAGAGAGAGAGGAGGAAGGAGGCTCCCCGCTGAGCAGAGAGCCCGATGTGGGCCTCGATCCCAGGACCCTGAGATCATGACCTGAGCCAAAGGCAGAGGCTTAACCCACTGAGCCATCCAGGTGTTTCTAGGTTCTAGAATTTTTTTTTTGCCACACTGTTTTATGAGAACAACAACATAGAACCTGTCCTCTAAATCAGCACTATATGTAACTTTCTGTGATGAAAGAAACTTTTATCATGTCTGTTGTTTAATAAGGTAAACATGTGGTTATTGAATACTTTCTATGTGGCCAGTACAACTGAGGAAATTGAATCTTTAACTTTATTTAATTTTAGTTAATCTAAATTTAAATAGAGTGGCTAGTAGCTACTGTCTAGGACAGTGCAATTCTAGAGCTTTATATTAAAAAAAGACAAAGGTAAAATGCATGACTTGTACATGCCTGTGATTTCAGCTCTGCCAGCCACTTGCAGCATGCATTAAACACTTATATGGCCTCTCATTTGTAACTGATTTGTAATAAAATGTGATAATAATATAATGAAATAATAATTTATAATAAAATATTTTATATATTATAAAGCTCTTGTTTATGTTACAATAATATGCTCCTGTAAATTATCATAATCCACATTACATAGCAAGGAAATGTGTTTGGAAAAAAGTGAAATAACTTCCCAAGGACATGAAAATTGTTAGTTTCAAGTGTATGCCTTGAAATAAGGTCTTTAGATTCCAGGTTTAATTCTCATTCTGTAACACAAAGGTGTACTTCTCAGATGTACAAATGAGTCATTAAAAGTGTGTTAGTCTAATGATGTTAAACATATCCTTGCCATATAACCTGGAAATTCTATCCCTAGATAGTTACCTAAGAGAAATGAAATCATATACTTACATAAAAACCTGTACATAAATGTTTATAGAGCCTGTATTCACAATTACCCAAAATTGGAACTAATCCAAAAGGCCTTCAGCTACTTAAAGGAAAAACAAATTGTGGTAATACCCATAATAGAATACTGTTCAGCAACAAAAAGACCCTTTGATACATACTGCCACAGGGAGAAATCTCAAGTGAATTATGCTAAGTGAAAGAAGCCAGATTCAAAAAGTTATGCACGGTATGATTCTATTTATTGGGTATTCTGGAAAATCTCAAACTAGTGACATGTAATAGATCAGTGCTTGCCAGACTACAAAGTGGCAGGAGAAAATTGGGAGGGCCAGTGGAAATGTTCTCTAGCCTTATTATGACAATGGTTGTGTGACTGTATACACCTGTCAAACTCTTAGAGATATTCACTAAAGTGAGTGAATTTTATTATGCAATAGAATATAAAATATACCTCTGTAAACCTGCTGTATATAAAGTAGGTTAGCATTCTATTCTAGGGAAAAGGAGAATAAGATTTGATCAGAGATGATCAAGGCTTAATCAACTGGTGGTGGGTGCTTGGCCAGCTATCTAAAATGCAGTGAGTAAGGTGATGGGACCAGATTTCTAAGAATGTATATCAGGAAGCTATGAGACCTTCAAGACAGTGATGGCACCCAGATGGAAACTTCTTAATGGAGAATAAGAATGGCTACACCTTTTGGTTAAAATAGGACACAGCTAGCTTCATGAACCACAAGAATAGGTTCTGACCCAAGGGAGGGAGGCCTCACCATATGTGAAGCTCTAACCCAGTTCATGAGAACAAGGCAGGACGCCTATATATAACCCTTTGGACTCTCTGGGCTTCCTTCTGTTCTTGTTGTATGTCAAGATGGTCTCCACTTTGGTGCCTATTCCCTGGCATTTCCCCTGCTTGGAGACACTTGGGTAAAACTTCACTGATCAAGTTACCTAAATTAGCCCTCACTCCTCTCTTTTCATTACTTAGTCTGATTCTTCATAGCACCTAATAGTATCTGAGATTTCCTTATTTGTTCATGTCTGATGTATGTGTGAACGGATGGATCGATTTGCTATCTTTATTTAGTGGGAGTGCAAGCTTCATGACACATGGGATCCTACCCATCTCATTCACTATTCTATCCTCAGCCTGTAGCTGAATGCCTGACATTGACTGGTGCTCAGTGAATAATTGCTGAAAGCATAAATGGATTGTCTCAGAAACTGGATGGGACTGAGTTATCTTGTTGCAGGCTATTATGCTTGAAGATGGGATGGCTGAGTAGGAAGATTGACAAGCTCCAATAAATAAAATCCCAGCTGGTGTGTTATTACAGATTGAGGTGAGCATCTTTAGACTGGCATTTCCGGTCTGACTTTCTGTGCTGAAAATCAAACATGATGACAAAAGGCTGACATAACACTTGATCCCAGTGTGCTCCTGTGTATTTAACTCGTGCTCATTTCCCCAGCGTTTCACACATGGAAATCGTCTCTTTCAGGACCAACGGTGTTTTGCAGAGGTGCTGCTTCTGTCCTTTCAGACGTTGGCTCGTTTTCCTACTGGTGCTCATCTCAGTTGCTAAGACAGTTTCCATGGCAAAGGCCCACCAGCTAAATGAGGATTACATACAGTAAATATTTTAAACAGATGAACTTGACATAGGAGCAGCTGTTTTTCACTCAGCAGAAGGCAGGAGTGTACTGAGATCAGACTGGGAACTTAAGCTGCTTTTTAAACCTTTGCTATGGGATACAGTGACTGACTTTGAGGTTTTTGCCATTGGCATTTGTGGTGAAAAAATATTTGAAGTCTTTCCACAGTGAATGTGCATTTAAGAATATTCCGGTTTACCAAAAGGAATATAAGAGCTATTTTACAAAATGGAAGGTTGGCAGACATTTTACAATAAAAGAATGATGTAAAATCAGCTAGTCCTGCTATGGGTTGTATGAAAAAAATGTTAAGAATAAAAAAGGCTGTTACAAGGAAGAAATATGGAAAGGCTAGGCTTGGCTTGATGGTGTATCATGCAGACCAAAGGTTAGGTTCTTTCTACCAAGCACAGGGACCCTAAAGACTTTTCAGTTGGTTTCACTGACAGTTATGGTCATCATGTATTCTCTAGAGCCATAGGCACATCTGCCTACTTTTCTCTATATAATAGAGATTTCAATCTTCACCTGCAAATTTCACATATTTTTTCATGGATGCTGGAAGCCATTCATACATTGGCTAGGCAACCTTCTTCTTGTACAGAGAGATAAGCTTGTCTCAGTTAACATTTGAGAACTTACAACTTGATGTTCAAGCATTCAACTGATATCCTTAACTGTGGCTTATACATACTAAGCCAGCTCTCACCTTCTCTCTAATGTTTTGCTTTCTTTTTTACAGTATTGAGATAAGAGTTGCTTTCTTTATGTCTTACACTTTCTTTTGGAATATTCTAGCAATTTCTAGGACGTCCTGTCATCCCTGCTTGCCTTTACTCCAGAGTTATTCTTTAAGCTCAGTTGTATGAGGACATAACTACTTACAGTTAGAATTCTCCAGCTCATGGCAAGGATCGTATGTTTTCACCTCTCCTTTATCCTTTTCCCATCAACAAATATTTTTTGATCACCTGCTATGTGAACAATAACCACTCTGGATGTTACAGAAGGGCATCTGCGATGGCTTACAATTTATTCCCACTCCAGCAAGTTTTGACAAATATTTCCAGCACTTGGTATACTTTTTAGTCCTTCCAGCATCTCTATAATTACCCATGTTCACTGAGGCCTTCTCTAATATGATGTTATGCCACAAGATGCTGTGTGTGCGTGAGTAAGTCTCAACTTGCATTTTGAGTAAGGTGTCCAGGGAAGTTTAGAATCATAGTTTCTCTCTGTCATGCTTCTGATATTTTTTTCTGATGCTAGGTTTAAATGAATTCTAGGACATCCATACTAGGAAATACAATATAGCCATTTGGAATGAAAATGCAAATGTATTTTAGTGGCATGATATGTATATTGCTGAATGAAGAAAAGTAAGTTACAATATCTGTTTCAGGATAATTCTATTTATAAAAGAATATATAAATAGATGTATGTCTAGTTACATGTGTATATGTATACACTTACATTTACTAAAAAGAAGTCTAGAATATTATAGATAAAATATTCATAATGGTCATTACTGATAGATAGTGTCACAGAAGATTCAAACTTGACATTTCCCCTGAAGAAATTTCTTTTTATTTTATTTATTCTTTTAAAGATTTTTTTCACTCATTTATTTGAGAGAGAGAGTGAGGATGAGCGAGCACAAGCAGATGGGGAGCAGCAGAGAGACAGGGAGAAGCAGGATCCCCACTGAGCAGGGAGCCCTATGCGGGGCTCCACCCTAGGACCCTGGGATCATGACTTGAGCCAAAGGCAGATGCTTAGCTGTCTGAGCCACCTGAACAACCCCGTCCCCAAAGAAATTTCTATAATGAATTTGTATTTTTGTGTAAGGGAGGCATCTGCAGAAAATCAGGTTAAAGATATGGGGACAGGAGCACCTGGGTGGCTCAATGGGTTAAGCCACTGCCTTCAGCTCAGGTCATGATCCCAGGGTCCTGGGATCGAGTCCCGCATTGGGTTCTCTGCTCAGCGGGCAGCCTGCTTCCTCCCCCCTCTCTCTCTGCTTGCCTCTCTGCCCACTTGTGATCTCTCTCAAATAGATACAAGTCTTAAAAAAGAAAAAAAGATAGGGGACATACAGGAATTTGAGAGGGATTCTATGTCACATTGAATCTCTCTGACACATATTTGAGTCCTCCTTAAGACCTTATCCCTAGAGGAAATAAAGACATTAGCATTTCAAAATTTGGTTCTCTTTAATGAAACAATAATATACCCAGTCTTTTCCCAGTAATTACCTTTCTTTCTAAAACTGACTTTTAAAATTCAAAGAATACTACAGTTCTTTCATACTGAATCCTATGTAGGAAAAAAAAAGGAAGTAGCAAAGTGTGAAATGGATAAGACAAGGAAATCCCTCTGAAGCTCTTGCGAAATTTTGTTAAGAGAGCGGCTGCCATGATCTGCCTTGCTCCCAGCTGGGTCTGCTGTTCTAGTAAAGGCCGGCAGTTACGCGAGTTTTCTGCAGTATTCCCAGGTTGCCAGAGGACTTTGAAAGCTGGAAAGGACTCAGCAGCTACAATGGTATTCACAGTAGCAAGTTTTATTTTCCCCCAAGATGATATTCCTGGGTTTGCATACATTTGCTCTTTTCAGTGAACCATGTACTCTAAATGTCACCTTGCTTCCATTCAGCCTGGCCTGTGTTCTGACCATCCAGGGGCCTCCAAGAGCAGCCAGCAGATTGATGGCTTGCTGAAAACTCCCTCATTATCTTTCACTGTAAATTCCTTTCATGAGTAATCTCTTGTGCCCTGGATGCAGAGTTCCTTTATATGCGTGCTGTGAAATAAAATCTCAGATAATGTGTGAGCTAATTTCTAATACTCTCCCCATCATTATCCCTACAATGTGACCTCAGAGCTAATATTTTATTTAATTAGCAAAGCTCAGTTTAAATGACACTAATTGGAGAAGAATTGAAAAGCAAAGGATGTTAGCATGTTTAAGCAAAGAAAAAGTGTGTGTGTGTGTGTGTGTGTGTGTGTGTATGTGAGAAGAACACTTTTGAAAAATGAGTACTGGAAAGTATATGTTATTATTTTCTAAAAGATTGACTTCATTATCCTTTAAAAATGAAAGAAAAGTGCTTTTTTCCTATATCCTTACCCCAAAAATGCTCCCAACGGCCAAATATAATTTTTCAAAAATATAAACATGCAGCTTCTTTAGGGCAACTACTGTTTAAGTTGAATTTGGCACACTCTTCTCCTTACATATGCAAAAATCTTGAGCTCATCCCAGATCTTTTTCCTATAGATGATTTCCTTTTCTGCAGTTCACATCTGAAGGTCTCTGCATACAAAACACCTTGAAGGCGGCTCTGGGCTCCTCTGTCCCTCAACCTGGAGAGGCCACAATTCACATTAGGGCTGTTTTACTGGGTCGTGGTCATTTGGAGAAGTCTGCTGACCACCACCATAAAGGAATTGAACCCAGGGCCAACAAGACAGTGGCTGCTTTGGCTTCTCCCTCTTTTCTCTGTGGATGCTCTCTATCTTTCTCACAAGGATAAAAAAACAGGAGTTGAATAAACAGTGTAACTGACACACCCATGCAGTAAAATATTACTCAGCAGTTAAAAAGAATAAAATACTGGTACCTGATATAACAGGGACGAAATGACTTTATGTTAAGTGAAAAAGCCAGATACAAAAGACCCTATATCATTTGATTCCATTTACATGAAATGTCTAGAGAAAACAATTTATGGAGATAGAAAGTCGATTAGTGCTCGCCTGGGCCTGCAGTGGGAAGGGGAGTGACCACAAATGAGCACAAGGGATCTTTTGAAGGTTATGGAAATGTTCTAGAATTGTATTATAATGATGGTTGCACAAGTCCGTAGGTTCATTAAAACCACTGAATTGAACACTGAAGATGAATGAATTTTAGGGTCTATAACTTATACTCCTAATAAGGCTGTTTTAATAAATTATAAATGAATCTCAAGTGGTAAAAAAGCAAGACCTGGGACCAATCTAATGTGAGGAAATTTCTACAGGGAGGATGCTTGGGACCGGCTTTGCTCTGGCAGGGGGGAAATCCCCAGATCTTGTTGCTTCTTGCTGAACTCATATTGGCTTTAGGAGAAAATAAGTATGTGGTGTCTCAAGATGCTAGGTGCTCAACATACAGGTATTTGATGTCCTTGATTTGTTTCTCATACTTAAGGAAGTCTGTCTTATGGGAAAGTCAGGTACATAAACATTCTGTGACAAATAGGTGGCACTCGGGAGTTCTGAATGCCTTCTCTGAGGAAGGGAGGTCTGAGCTGAGAGTTAATGACTAAGAGGTAGAGAAGGTGGAAAAGGCAGAGAGGAAAGTAGAGGAGAGATATGGTTCTGTTTGCTCCATACGCTACCTCCCTACAGCTTTCACTCTCTATGATTTCACACCCTGACCCCCCAACTCATTTCCACAACGTCCTGTCAAGTTCGGGTCACAAATCACGGTTGATGATGAGGGAAGGTCAAGCCCCTGGCATGGCGTTTGATTCAGGGGTAGGTACAGGGATCAAGCAGTGTTGATCGCTGTTCTTACTGAAATTTAATATAATTGGTTCTCCTTTTTTAGTATCAGAAATCATAATCATGCAGTCTTGTGGAATGATGCTTAATGGCAGAGAGAAGCAGAAAAGTGGTATGTAAAAGTAACAGAAAGGGGGTTTGTTGGTGATGTTGTTCAAACTCTGGCAGAGCCATGCCTTAAGTAATAAACACTACTTTCTACCACCATTTTTTTTTCCTTATAAAATTTATTTCCTTTGGGTTGAGTTTCTCTATAATCTGAAAGTCTCAACTAAAGGGCTTATAATTGGGAAGAACTCTTGGTACATAAGCCTGCAGGCATAATTGGTTGTGGGCTCTTTAGGCAATGGTGAAGTGCAAGTGGACAAAAGGCAGTATCACAATTGCTTCATCTGGGGTTATGGTTGTAAGGGGCTCTGATAGGCCCCATCATTCTTATTCTGTTTAACTTTCTGGAATCTTCTGTTTAAACTACCTGAGTCATTGAGGAAAGGAAGGACCTCATTGCCATGGGAGGAAGTGGGGAAAATATATGATTCTCTCCTGCCTAGCGTGTGGCTCTTCGTGGTAACCATGGCATGCTCCATGGTAGAAATAACACTCGGTTCTCCCAGGACTATTTAGATGCATATGTTCCTTTTCCTTCATGAGTAGATTTAAGAGAGAGCTACCAGGTTTTGTCTTCTCCACAAGCAAGTTGAAAGAGATGAAATTTTCTTCCTGACTGATCTTGGAGAAGTTCATGGCAGAACTCAAAGAAATGTCTTTTACCCTTGACATCAATCCTGTCAAGGGTTGATATGCAAGAAGGCATTGCATATTTCCAAGATAATATGGAACCTAGAAAACCCTAGAACAAGGTGGTGATAAAGTAGCTCTTCAGGTCAGTGTGCAAGTATGACACTTACTCCTTTTATGATCTGAAGGCACAGATGTCTTATCTGTTTTCTGGATTTGCCCTGAGAGGGGTTCCAGGGAGAGCTTTGGATTCAGGGTGGAGATATGTAGCTCTAAACCTGGGTGTTGCTGTATGACATTCTCCTTTCTTAGTTAAGGGGTGATGGCAGCTTTATTATAGATTAGTGAAGAGCTGATAAATAAATGCATAATCACATTTCATCACAGCAGATTTTAGATACTGTACTTGGATTGACCAACATTTGCACTATGGACTGCCTTCATCAGAATCATCAATATCCTTATTAAACTATAGATTCCTGGGGCTTTATCCAAGAACTACTGGAGTGCTTAATATGATTTATAAGAAATACATATTTAGTCATTCAGATTTCTTTTTATATATTTGGTCTTCATCTACTGTTTTTTGTTCAGAGCTCCCAAAACCCTTGGAACGTCCTGAAGGATGTGAGTAACAGAAGCACTTTTGTCATAATATTTAGTCTCTTGTCTTCAGTTCCTGAAATCATTTCAGAGCTATAAAGGTGAAATGGGGGTCTTGCTATTCACAACAAGCCCCTTTCTGCCAAGACTGGCTTTATGTTGATGAGGTGACATTTGGGAAGTAAAAGGACAATGGCTGATTGCCAGGAAAACCAATTCTGAATAGATGGTAGGGATTTTCAGTTCCACACCCCTGAACGGGAAGGGGAGAAGGCTCGAGGTTGAATCAATCACCAATGACCAATGATTTAATCAACCATACCTGTGTAATGAAGACTCCATTAAACCCCAAAGTACTGGGTTAGAGAGTTTCCAAGTTGGTGAACAGTAGAAGTGCAGGGAAAGTGGCACCCTGGAGAGGGTATAAGAGCTCTGTACCCCTTCCTTATATATCTCTTCCATTTGGCTCTTCCTGAGTTATATGCTTTTACTGGTGATCTAGTAAGTAAAATGTTTTTCTGAATTCTGTGAGCTTATTTAGCAAATTAATCAAATCAGAGGAGGGGATCCTGGAACCTCCAGTCTATAGCCCATCAGTCATAAGCTCAGTGATAATCTGGTATCTGAAGTTGGGGAGGAGTGCAATCGTATAAGACTGAGCCCTTAACCAATGGAATCTGATGCTCTCTCTGTGTAGATAGTGTCAGAAATAAGCTGATGGTATCAGAGCATTGCTTGGTGGACTAGGACCTCCACTGCAAACACACAGCAGAGTTGGTGACCAGAATCCTTAGGGTGTATCTTGAAAATACGGATTGTAAACAAACTCTCCAGGTAATTCTTATGCACACTAATATTGAAAGCAACTAACTGAGAACATGATATGAGGTCATGATTCAGGAGAGGAAACTCAAGAGATGTTCTCTGAATAAAAGTTTCTTCTGTTCATTTAACAAAGGGGACTCTCTAGAACCACACCACACCTTTAGTCTGAAAAATGTAAGAAATAGAGGAAAATTGAGAAATGCCCATTATACACCTGTAGAAAGATAGACAATACTTCCATTTTTCAAATAGGATGAAGGGACTTTTTTCTTCAGCAAGCTCAGTCATTGCTGGGAGCCAACTGGTGTGGCTTTTAAAAGTGCACCTGGCATGTTGGCAGTTGAAGAGCCACACAGGTAGCCAGGATGCAACTATTTTAATATTTCAATTTCAAACCTTGGATATTCATGGACGTTTCTGAAATGAAATTTGTTGTCCTAAACACAAATGCTTCACTTTATCCTTTCTCCTTTTCATATCAGGATGTGCAGATATATAAAATCCAGGAACTAGAAAAACAAAAAGTACTGAAATATTATGTAACTATCACTCTCTTATGATTAAGCAGTTTCACAGCATTTTCTGTCCATCAAACAAATGAAGCCCTCTCCATCAAGGTAGTATGCAAACAGCAATTATTTTTGGTTTCTCAAACAGACACATACAAGGCAAGGAAATAACTCCCCTCCCCATGAAGCAGCAGCTAGTCTGATAGTGAAAAAGGCAAACGAATGGCTGTCAGCACTGCCTATTCCCCTGAGTTTGCATTATATATATATTGAATGACTAATGGAGAGGCAACTGCTGCAGCAAATAGAATTTAAAACCCCATTAATATTGGTGACTCATCAGCTGGATTCTTTCCCCATGTCTGAAAATGTCAGGAAATTAAAAAGGTATCATGGCATCTCTGGGAGACAAGTCCCAAGCCAGAGCCGTAACCACTTCTAAATATTCTTGGCCTCATTTGGAAATTGGATATCACCTGGGACTTGGCCTGGTTTTTCGTCCCATCCATGGGGGCAGGACAGACTATCCATCTCACTGAGTAAAGCACTTGGCTCGCCCTTCCGCAGAGCTGGAATTTTGAAGTTGTTGCTTGTAATTAGATGTGATAGCTAGGAATCTACATGTGTTCTGGGCTCAGCTTCCTTAAGAGCAGAAGGAAAGAGGGGAACAGATAATGACTGAAGCTATACTGACCCTTTGTTTGACTGAATATATATATAAGACATAGGTAGAGACGGATCTTTAGAAACATCTGAATAATTCCATTTTGATATTTTATCTTTCCCTGAAGATTGAATGCTAACAATTAGCTTCACAGTCACTTGAAACAAACCTGATAATCCTATTTTAATTCAACTAGATTATTCAGCCTACACTATGGGGAATAGTCACTTGGTATGTATGATGGAAAAAAGGAATCTTTGGAAAATAAATTTCAAACCCTTATTGCAAAACTGGAACGGTAATATCTAGAAAGGTAATGTGGCTTGGATGGTTGTCAGGTTCTTTGCTAAAGTGACCCTTGGCTATAATTCATTTAAATAAAGTTATTTTTTGATTGGGGTCCTGACCAAGAGCATGGACGACATGCATCATTAAGGAGAGTCCCTGTTTAGAAGCATAAGAGATACAGATATTCATATCTGTACCGGGCTGTGGGAATCAGAAGAGGTTTGGGGAAGTCTGTCGCATTTAGGCCATACTTTGATGAAGAGATAGCACCGATGCATACGTTGCTGCTGAGGAAATCTCTCCTGGGCAGAATGCAGAAGGAGAGCCTGAGAACTCAGGAAACAGTCAGGCTGAGAAGTTTGGTATCTAGTGGGGAAATATAAATGAAAAGATGAATTGTTGAAAGCCATGAAAGCTGAAAGGAACAGTTTGTATATCATGTTGCAGTCAATGAGAAGTCAGTGAAAGTGACTTACCAGGGATAAAAAGGTTCTTTTATTTGTTCATTTTTTGAGTGATATTATTGAGTTCCTACTATGTGCATTAATTATAGGTACTGTTGATACAACAGTGAAAAAAATAAAGTGCTGTTATCTCGGATTTGGGGAGGGAGTGCAAGAGACAGATGAGCAAACAGAAAATACACACAATACAGCAAAGCAAAGAAGTGTGCTATTCTAGATGGGACTGTAGTCAGGGAAGGCCTTTTGGAGTTAATGTCATTTGATCAAAGACCTGAAATATAGACGAGTGAATCATGTATGTCCTAGGGGAGTCAATTCCAGCTAATGTCATTCCAGTGATTCCAGCAAACACTGGGCCCCAAAGCAGGAGCTTGTGTTTGAGAAAGATCAAGGAGACTAGTATGCCTACAGTAGATTGAACAGGAATACACAGGAGGAAGAATAAATGAGGTCTGAGACAATTAGGACTCAGATCCCTTAGAGCCTTTTGATGGACTTTGGCTTTCCTCTAAGACAATGGGAGCAATTGAAGGATTCTGAGTACAAAAGCCATTATACGTTTCTAAAACATCCCTCTAGTTTATCTCTTGAGAATAGATTTTAGGGAGACAAAGATAAGATAGGAAAGACAAAGAGAAGGAGGCTACTGTCACAATCCAAGAGAGCAGTGATGTGAGTGGAACCTGGGTAGCAGTGATGAAGGTGGTCAGCAGTCATCAGACGCCAGATATGCTCTGAAGGTGGAACCAACAGATGGACTGGATAGGGGAAGTGACAGAAAGAGAAGTGTCAATAATGACTCCAAAGCTTTGCCTTGAATAATAATTAAATGGGCGCTGTTGAGATAATTGAGTTGAGAAAAGAAACGTATGCAAGGATAAGTTTGGTGGGGGGTGGAAACTAAGAATTTGGCCTGGGCATGTTGGGTAGAATATAACTATTTGCCACCAAAGTAGAGACATGGAGTAGCAGGCAGAGTATTTGGATCAGAAGTTCAGGGGAGAAGTGAAGGCTGTGTATATACCCTCAGGAATAATCATGGCACTTTCAACACAAGTGTGGCAAGTTTGCCTATGGATTTCAGAGATGCAGAGATTCCAAAACTGAACTGGCAATATTCCAAAGTTTAAAGGCTGAGGAAATGAAGCTTATCCATTCCTACGTCCTGAAAAGGAGAATGGTTTAGATAGAAGAGGAACCCAGAATTGGGCGAATTCCTTGAAGAAAGCATTTTTTCATCATCACTTCTTAAAGAAGTCGACCCGAGGGTACAGAGCTTTGTGAGTGGCGTTGCCCATGCTCTTAACATATACTATTCTCCCTGCGATAGAGTGAAGTGTTATCTGCCCAGAGTGGAAACACACAAAAACATTTTGTTTTGTAAGCAGGTTTTTAAACTTCGCAGTCAAAAGCTATGTTTGACTCATGAGTCTGTTTCACTACTGCTGAAAAGGAAGAAGCTCAATAATCCTGATATTTTATGAAGGAGGAAAGAACTCACCTTCAGGTTCCAGCATTAAGGTTTTAACAGGAAAACATATCATAGTATTATTATAGTGTTAGAAAGGAAACCACAGGTCCCAAATAACCATACCAAATCACACCAGGCCTTAATACCTAACAGGAGTTTCAACCTCTCCCAGAAATGTTGTCTTAACCTGTCAATTAGGCATTTTCTGATAAGCACCAACTCTTTCCCTACCTGGGCATGATTACGTCTGTGTTGTCTGTTTGTATCCTATGTCATTTCCACCTGCCAAAGCTCAAACCCAAATATGGCTCCTCCCCTTCTGCTATATTATTTTTCCTTCCTTATCCCTCCCATATCTGCACAGTCACCTGCTCTCCCACATACATCTCCAGCACATCTGCTACAGATGGAATAGGAGTGAATTCTTGACTGGAGGAGCTTCTGAGTCATCTGACAATGAGCATGGAAACGGGGGGGAGTCAGAATTGGGGTCTTTTTTTTTTGTAAATAATCTACTACAGGAAGTAAGTAAATAATAAAGCCCATTTTGGCTATTTTTCTTATGATCTGTATGTATTTAGAAAAGACTCTTCCCATGATTTGATTCTAGTTTCTTGCTCTTTTTACGCATGGAAACCAAGCAGAAAAGATTTTAGCTGTATAAAGTTACTATTTGGTGCATTCTGTCACTTCTAATAGAAATGATGCTGCATTTTTAAAATTATGAAGTGTGTGGGACACCTGGTGGCTCAGTCAGTTAAGCATCTGCCTTCAGCTCAGGTCATGATCCCAGGGTCCTTGGTTCGAGCCCTGCATTGAGCTCCCTGCTCAGCAGGAAGCCTGCTTCTCTCTCTGCCTGATACTCTGCCTGCTTTGTGTTCTCTTTCTCTCCAATAAATAAATGAAATCTTTAAAAAAAAAATTATGAACTGTGAGATGACACAGAGGGAAATTTTCAAGTTCCACTGGGATTTAGATCAGACATACTTCACAGTTGCAATATAAACACAGTGAAAAGTGTACACTTTATCCTTTCACTTCTTGGGAAGACTATCATTATTTCCATTTCACTGTTTTCAAAGGAATGAAAGTGGCCAATTTCATATTTCTCCTTAGTAAACATACTCAATGGAAAATTTCAAATTTAGCCATTTCTCCTGTTTGATAACATTTGTATTGTAAGTCATTGATAGTAAATGAACTGTTTGGACTATTAAGCCAGAGGTTCACAGAATACATGTATCTGTCACATAAGATTTAAATCCCAAATCTCTTTTTTCAAAAAGAGCTCCTAGTTATTTATAATGAAAAAAGTTATATAGTAAGTTCTTCAAAAAACCATAGAACTATAAAGATGAGGCAAAAGTAAAAATGGAAAAAAATATGAACCAATGAAATTACTGTTAAGTTAGCATTAAATTAGGCTTTATGTTTCATAATTAGAAAGAAAATACTGAAAGTTCAATTTATTTTCTAGAGTAGTGATCTTATCCAAAAGTTAATAACACAATAGTATCACAAGTAATTCACTGCTAAAATTGTTGAATTATTTCTTTTTAAAAATATAGATGGAAAGATTTTACTTTTAACCACTTACTTTTCTGAGTGGGAAAGAAAGGTGTGTGTGTACGACTAGGTTGCTGTTATTTATAGAAGTTTCGCTGTGTGTAAAATATAAAAATCATTTGATAGAGTCATCAAAGTGGCAGAACACCTGTAACTCCAAATGGTGGGGATTCTTTACCCATGACTAATTAATGGATATTGATTCGTTGCATTAATTTGAGATGTTGGAAGAGTATTTTGAACTTTCAGAATGTTGCAGCTGTGCAGGGATTTCCTATAAAGGGATGGCAGAATAGCCAGCAGCAGCAGATAGACAAATATTATTGACATCAACACCATCTGAAATAAAATACTTTAAAAATCAAACTTTATTTTTCTAGAGTAGTTTTAAGCTCAAAGCAAAATTAAGAGGAAAGTATAGAGGCTTCTCATATATTCTACACCCCCACACATGCATAGCCTAGTTCATTATTAGTGTCCCCCATCAGAGCAGCACATTTCTTAAAATTGATAAAGCTATATCAACACAGATTACCCATTGTTTACATTAGGGTTCACTCTTTGTGTTGTATATACTATGGATTTGGACAAATTTATAATGACATTGACTTAACCATTATAGTTATCACACAGAGTAGTTTCACTGTTCTAAAATTCCTCTGGTAACCATCTATTCATCTCTCCCCACTCCCTAACCTCCGGCAACCACTGATTTTGTGTGTGTGTGTGTGTCCAAAGTTTTAGCTTTTTCAGAATGTGTGGGATTATACACGGTGTGGACTTTCTAGATTGACTTCTTTCACTTAGTGATATACACTTAAGTTTCCTCCATGTCTTTTTATGACTTAATACCTCATTGTTTTACTGAATAATATTCCATTATCTAGATGTACCACAGTCTATTTATCCACCACCTACTGAATAATGTCTCAGTTGCTTCCAAGTTTTCCAATTATGAATAAAAATGTTATAAATATCTATGTGCGCATTTTTGTGTGGACATAAGTTTTCAACTTCTTGGGCTAAAGAACAAGAAGCACAACTTTTGGACTGTATGGTAAGAGTATGTTTAGTTTTGTAAAAACCCACCCAACTGTTGTCCAAAGTGACTGAACCATTTTGCATTCTCACCAGCAGTGAATGAGAGTTCCTATTGCTCCACATCCTCACCAGCATTTGGTGGTGTTACTGTTTTGGATTTTGGCCATTCCAGTAGGTGCGTATTGATAGCTTATTGTTATTTCAATTTTCATTGAAATATGATGTGGAGCATCTCTTTATATGCTTGTTCACCCTCTATGTATCTACTTTGGTGAGGTGTCTTCTAAAGTCATTAGCCCATTTTTTTTTTTTATTTTAAATTTTTTATTTTTTATAAACATATATTTTTATCCCCAGGGGTACAGGTCTGTGAATCACCAGGTTTACACACTTCACAGCACTCACCAAAGCACATACCCTCCCCAATGTCCATAATCCCACCCCCTTCTCCCAAACCCCCTCCCCCCGGCAACCCTCAGTTTGTTTTGTGAGATTAAGAGTCACTTATGGTTTGTCTCCCTCCCAATCCCATCTTGTTTCATTTATTCTTCTTCTACCCACTTAAGCCTCCATGTTGCATCACCACTTCCTCATATCAGGGAGATCATATGATAGTTGTCTTTCTCTGCTTGACTTATTTCGCTAAGCATGATACGCTCTAGTTCCATTTTTGAATTGCACTATTTGTTTTCTTATTGTTGAGTTTTAAGAGTTCTTTATATATTTTGGATAACAGTCCGTATCAGATATGTCTTTTGCAAATATTTTCTCCTAATTAATGACTTGTTTTTTCATTCTCTTGACAGTGTCTTTTACAGAACAGAATTTTTTTAATTTTAATAAAGTCCAGTTTATTAATTTTTACTTCCTTGGCTTATGCCTTCAGAGTTGTATCTAAAAAGCTATTGCCAAACCCAAGGGCTTCTAGATTTTCTCCCATATTATCTTCTTGGAGTTTTATACTTTTGCATTTTACATTTCGGTTTTCCATCCATTTTGATTTAATTTTTATGAGGGGTATAAAGCCTGTGCCTAAATTTTTTTTTTTCACATAGATGTTCAGTTGTTCCAGCACCATTTGTATAAAATACTCTTTGTTTCATTGTATTCTCCTCAGTTTCTGGTCAAAGATCAGTTGACTATACTTACTTGGGCTTATTTCTACACTCTCTATTTCATCTTATTGACTTTTTTTTAATTTTTAAATTTTTTTATAAACATATAATGTATTATTAGCCCCAGGGATACAGGTCTGTGGATCACCAGGTTTACAAACTTCACAGCACTCACCATAGCACATACCCTCCCCAATGTCCAATTGATGTTTCTTTTTGATAGTTTACCTATTCTTTTGCTAATACCACATTATCTTGGCCACTACAGCTTTCGAGTAAATCTTAAAGTCAGGTGGTGTCCATTTTCAGACTTTGTCCTCTTTCAATATTGTGTTGATTATTCTGGATCTTCTGTTTCTCCATATAAACTTTAGAATCAGTTTTTCAATATCTACAAAACAGCTTTCAGAGATTTTGATTGGGATTGCATTGAATTCATAGATGAAATTGAGAAGTACCGATATTATGATAATGTTGAGTTTTCCTGGGGTGCCTCGGTGGCTCAGAATTGAGCATCTGCCTTTGGCTCAGGTCATGACCTCAGGGTTCTGGGATCAAGCCTGCATCAGGCTCCCTGCTCAAGCTGAAAGCCTGCTTCTCCCAATGCCTGCCACTCCCCTTGCTTGTGTTCTCTCTCTGGCTGTGTCTCTCTCTGTCAAATAAATAAATAAAATCTTTAAAAAACAATTGAGTTTTTCTATCCATGAACATGGAATATCTATTTATTTAGTTCTTTGATTTCTCTCATCAGGATTTTAGAATTTTCCTCATATAGAACTTGTATATATTTTGTTAGATACTTATCCAAGTATTTCATTTTGGAGGGTTACAATGTAAATGGTGTTGTGTTTTTAATTTCAAATTTCACTTATTCATTGCTTTTATACAGGAAAGTGACTGACTTTTTTATATTAATCTTGTATTCTCCAACCTTGTTATGTTTGCTATTTAATTCCACGAGGTTTTTATTAAAAAGATGTTATTTATTTGTTTGTTTATTTGCGAGAGAGAGGGTGCAAGCGTTGAGTGAATGTGAATGAAGGGAAGGGCAGGGTGGAAGGAGAGAGAGAATCTCAAGCAGGCTCAGCACTTGTGTGGAGCCCACTTCCGGGCTGCATCTCATGACCCAGAGATCACAACCTGAGCTGAAACCAAGAGTCAGACACTTTACTGACTGAGCTACCCAGGAGCCCCTGGGAGGTTTTTTTTGATGATTCTTTCAGGTTTTCTACATGGATGATCATGTCATCTGTCAACAAAGTCTGTTTTATTTCTTCATTCCCAATATATTACTAGTTATTTCCTTTTCTTGCTTTATTACATTAGCTAGGACTTTCACAACAATATTGAAAAGCAGTATTTTCTTATTTTAGTGGGAAAGGTTGAGTTTCTTATCATTAAGTATGATATTCACTATAGGTTTTGTAGAAATTCTTTGTCACCTTGAGAAATGGCTCTCTATTCTGTTTACTGAGAGTTTTCCTTGTGAGTAGTATTCAGATTTGTTAAATATTTTCTCTGTAGCTATTGATACAATCACATGATTTTTTTCTTGTTTTTCATCGTATCACACCAGATTAGTTGATGTGATAGATTACATTAATTTATTTTTGACTATTCAACCAGTTTTGCATATCCGAAATAAGTCCTACTTGGTCATGGTTTATAATTCTTTTAACCTGTGGTTGGATTTGATTTGCTAAACTCTTGCTGAGGATTTTGACATCTATGTTAATGGGAAATATTGGTCTGTACATTTTAAATAGTATTTTTGTCTGGTTTTGGCATTAGGATCAGCTGGTAAGGTCAGGTAAGGTCAGGAGATTTCTCTTTTCCTAAGTCAGTTAGGCTCTGATAAAACTCCAGTTGTTTAGGCTCTGGTTTAATAGTTTCTCCTGAAGACAGACCTTGGTAGAAGAACAGAGCATTCTAGTATGTGTCAAAATTGTTCCTTTTCTCCTCCCCCTGGTAGAAGCATAAAGGGATTTTTCTCCGGTATTCATTGTGAGAACATAGTAGAGCTCTAAAAGGCAAAGTGGTATGCTCCCAGGGACTGGGTCCCCTGTTATTTTGTGTGTGTGTGTGTGTATGTGTGTGTGTGTGTGTGTGTGTGTGTGTGTGTTTAATCTATTGGACTTATCCTCACTGAGCCTCCAGCAATTCATCTTAAATTACCTAAATTTAATTACCTAAAATTACAGTTTAGGTTTTTCTACCCCACCGCTGGTTCCTGTAGAGGTTTCAGCTGATGGGTTTCTGCTCCAGTAAGCTGTGATTCGTCATATTTGTCTGTGAGTCACTCCAGTTTTGGAGACAATGGTTTGCCCTATGAACCATTTTTCTTACAGATCTAAGAAGAGTTGTTGATTTTTCAGTTTGTTCAGCTTTTTATTTGTTGTTAAACAGAGTGGCTGCTTCTAAGCTTTTTATATGTCAGACTAGAAACTGGAATATATAGGACACCTTTCAAAAGAGTTTCCTGCTCATTATTTCATCTGATGCTCACAAATCCATAAGTATTTTAGGAAGTTTTTTTTTTTAAATTTAATTAATGATGAATAAGGACCCAAAGACATAGAATACCTTGCAGAAGACAATGCTGTCTTAGGAATGAAAACTAGCCTATTATGGCTCAGGAAATTTCTAGACAGCTCTGAAAAACCTGAATTTACTTTGGTGGAGACCAGAATTCTTCCCTTCATATTCTTCTTGATTGAATTAAACCAATCTTGGGATGCAAGTGGCTGTCACATCCATTTTAAACTGTTAGCCATAAAATTCTGTCAGCAGCTGGTCATGGTGAAGAGTCTCATGGCCCAAGTTGTCTCTCTGCCCTGCATAATGAGCCATTTGCATAAATGCCCGAAGAGACATCCTGAGGATATGCCAGGACTGGACTGGGAGAGATGAGATCTTTCTCCAAAATGCTTGGTCTTGCCCGAGTAACTGACTCTAAAAGCTGACTAATAATTAACAGGGACACTTTTTATGTCATGATGTATTTAGATATCATTACTGAGATGTCATTAGCCTGAAAGAGACTAGAGGACAAAGAATTATGGTTTCTTTATCTTGTTTTTTCTAATGATTCACTGGTCAGATAATTATTGAACTTAAAGCATTTTTAAAGCCCCAAATGAAAAACTTCATTTAAAGCAATAGAAAGCAGATGATCATGTATGAGAGAGTGAACTCAGAGTTATACACATGTATATTATTTTCTATACAGATTACAAATTTGATTACATCTGTGATTTATTTTTAAAATAACATGTCCTTAACATCATGGTATAACACCAAGCTTTTAGAGATAATAAAGCTATTCTTTGTCCTGGAAATAATGCTGCCTTCTACTTACTGAGGAAGTTAAATGACAAACTAGAATGCAATATTCTTTTTTTTTAAATTTTTATTTTTTGTAAACATATATTTTTATCCCCAGGGGTACAGGTCTGTGAATCACCAGGTTTACACACTTCACAGCACTCACCAAAGCACACACCCTCCCCAATGTCCATAATCCCACCCCCTTCTCCCTAGAATGCAATATTCTTAACCAGCATCAAGATTTTCTTAACTGGAGAAAAGCAATGGGATTAATGAGTGTCTGTAAAGATAATCGTTGATACCGAATGTAATAATTCTGAGATTATTTCAAGTATTAGATCTGTTTTTGGGGAGAGGTATAGTGTACTGGTTTAAAGGATAGCCTCTGGCACCAGCCACATTTGAATTTAAATTCTTAAGAACTTAGTGAGATCAGAAAACTATTTAACCTTTTCCTCTTCCAAATGTTTATATTAATGTGTACCTTAAAGGACTGTTATGGGAATTGAGAATTTATAGAGATTATAAAAGTAAATTTCTCACCACAATATTAGGCATGTAGTAAACTCTTTTAATATTTTTTAAAAATTTGTTTGAGAGAGAGAGTGTAAGAGAGCATGAGAGAGAGAACACAAGCAGGAGGGAGGGGCAGAGGGAGAAGGAGACTCCCTGCTTGGCAGGGAGCCTGATGCTGGACTCTATCCCAGGACCCTAGGATCATGACTTGAGCCAAAGGCAGATGCTTAATGGACTGAGCAACACAGGCACCTGCATGTAGTAAACTCTTAACAACTTATAAACTTGCATTTTAAAAAATGCAATCAAAGGATATGGGTAGCTTATTGAGCTATTCTGATTATCACTTGCATTAATTTTGAATATGTTAATTGAAATACAAGATATTCAGGGCTATCATCAAAAAAACAAGACATAATTGCTGACAAGGATGTAGAGGAAAGGGAACATTTCCGAGGTTGTTGCTAGGATTGTAAATCGGTATAGCCATTAAGGAAAACAGTATGGAGGTCCCTCAGAAAATTAAAACTAGGGGCACCTGGGTGGCTCAGTGGGTTAAAGCCTCTGTCATGTTAAAGCCTCAGGTCATGATCCTAGGATCCTGGGATCGGGCCCCACATTGGGCTCTCTGCTCAGCAGAGAACCTGCCTCCTCCTCTCTCTCAGCCTTTCTCTCTGCCTTCTTGTAATCTCTGTCTGTCAAATAAATAAAACCTTAAAAAAAATTAAAACTAGAACTACCGTATGATCCAGGAATTCCACCTCTGGGGTGTATATCTAAAGGGAATTAATATACTGTGCTGAGGAGTAATCTGCACTCCCATGTTCATTACAACATTATGTACAATAGTTAAGACATGGAAACAATCTGAGGTCCATCAACAGATGAATGAATACAGTTCACACACACACACACACACACACACCCCGAAATATTATTCAGCCATAAAAAAGAAAGGAAATCCTGCCATTTGTGACAATAGGGACAGATCTTGAGGGCATTATGCTAAGTGAAATAAATAAGACTTAGACAAATACTGTGTGATTTTAGCTTATCTGTGAGATATAAAAAAAATACCTCACCTAAAGCTAATATTACACTGTATGTTAAATAACTGGAATTTAAATAAAAACTTAGAAAAAAATATCCCTCAAACAAAAAATTCAAAAAAGAGAGCTCAAACTCAGAAAAAGAGATCAGCTTTGAGATTGGGTTACCAAAGGTGGGTTAGGGGAAATTGGAGAAAGTTGGAAAAGATACAAACTTTCAATTATAAGATAAATACTAGGGATGTAATGTACAACATGTTAACTATAGTTAACATTGCTATATGGTATATTTGGAAAGTGTCAAGATGATAGATCCTATGAGTTTTCAATACAAGGAAAATGAATTTCCATTTCTTTGCATCTGTATGCAATGACAGATGTTAACTAAACTTACTGTGATAATCATTCACAATATATGTAAGTGAAATACACCTTAAACTTATACAAAACTGCACATCAAATATATCTCAATAACCTGAACAAAAATAAAAATAAATAAATAAATAAAATGAAACAAAAATAAAATATTTGGGAGAAGTGGGTGGGATTATGGACATTGGGGAGGGTATGTGCTTTGGTGAGTGCTGTGAAGTGTGTAAACCTGGTGATTCACAGACCTGTACCCCTGGGGATAAAAATATATGTTTATATTAAAAAAAAAAAAGAAGGGAATCTTTCTGCCCTTCAACAGATGAATGGATAAGGAAAATGTGGTCCATATACACTATGGAGTATTATGCCTCCATCAGAAAGGATGAATATCCAACTTTTGTAGCAACATGGATGGGACTGGAAAAGATTATGCTGAGTGAAATAAGTCAAGCAGAGAGAGTCAATTATCATATGGTTTCACTTACTTGTGGAGCATAACAAATATCATGGAGGACATGGGGAGTTGGAGAGGAGAAGGGAGTTGGGGGAAATTGGAAGGGGAGGTGAACCATGAGAGACTATGGACTCTGAAAAACAATCTGAGGGGAATGAAGTGGTGGGGGGGGTGGGAGGTTGGGGTACC
>NC_081559.1:32286125-32426022 GCF_022355385.1 Mustela nigripes | reverse complement strand
AGGAGAAGGGAGTTGGGGGAAATTGGAAGGGGAGGTGAACCATGAGAGACTATGGACTCTGAAAAACAATCTGAGGGGAATGAAGTGGTGGGGGGGTGGGAGGTTGGGGTACCAGGTGGTGGGTATTATAGAGGGCACAGATTGCATGGAGCACTGGGTGTGGTGCAAAAATAATGAATACTGTTATGCTGAAAATAAATAAATGTAATTAAAAAAACAAACAAACAAACAAACAAAAAACAAAAATAAAATAAAAATGCTCCAAATAAACAAACAAACAAAATACAAGATATTCAGAAATACTGTGGTATTTAAACTTAGAAATTATGTGATATGCTTAACACCAGTGTATGTTTCATTTTTTGGCACTTCCCATGGTGCCTTCTCCATTTAATGATAGCAAATACAAATTAGAAGATCAAACATGACGATTACTTTTTTCTCAATCTTTTCTTCTCTCTCTCAATCTTTTCCTGATGACAAATGGCATCCAATCTACTAGGTCTGCTTGAACAAAATGCACTATGTCCAAGATTTCAGCAGTTAAAAGCTAAATCTAACAAGAGGCGATTAAGCAGCTGGACTTAGAATTTCAAGCATGAACAGGAATTTCTAAGTCTCCATAATTATCAATGTCTCAGTATCATGATTTTTTTAAAGCCTGTTTCTTTTATGGAGGTGAAAGTCTCCTCAATCAACTAGTTTATACCAAGATTTTGTCCTCCTGTTTTTCCACTGCTGGAGATGGTTCTTTTCCTCTGTCCTATGGTATTTTAAGCGATTACCAGGCAGTATGTTAGTTATTGTTAGACAATTCAGGCATCTAATTTCTGCCCAATTTACTGCTCTGTAAGTGGTAAATGTTCAACAATGAGGGAGCTGGTAAAATCTTTTGGGAAAAACAAACTCAGATATGGAAGTCAGGAGTCTTGGTTTATGTCCTGGCTTTGCCACTCATCGTTTCTGAGATACTAGATTTGTAATTTCCCACCTTTAAATAATAATAACTGAAGTCTTCTTTTTATCACAAATTAGCCATGAGTTGTGTTTACTAGCCATGCACTAGTAAAACTGGGACTCCTGACAAGAATGTTGGGGGAGGGGAATAGCTGCACCATGGGTGAGATAGCATATCTTCAGACCTTTCTCTATGTTGTGACAGACAACAAAAGTCAATGGGTAGGGAACCTAATATCCCTAAGAATTTAGGGTTCAGCAGATTTCATTGAGAAACAGGGCCAGATAGGACCCTCAAAGCTGGCCAAGAAAGTCAGGTGGATGGACCAATGGGTCCATCTTCTCCACAATGCTTCCTCCTTGGCCAGCACAGTTCTGTCTCTCCAAGATTATGCTAGCATTTTAAAGCTGGTTGTTGTTTGCTGTTACCATACTATCTATGAACACTCTTGGATAGTGTTGGCTGTCAAACTAACTTTCTGAACAATCCAGATCAGATGGCAGCTGCAAACTAAAGGATTTTTAGGATAAACAAAGTAAGCAATGTATATCTCATTAACTGTCAATACAGACAAGATGTAACCACATAGTAAGCTGAGTCAGCTATCAGCTGGTGGCCTGCAATTATCATTCTTTTTTTAAAAATCCCCCAGTCATATCATATGTAAACTCATGGAAAATATTAACTAAATCTTACATAGATGAACTATGTATTTTAAATAAACTTTTAGATCTACCACAATCTATTCCCTGATATCTATATACTTCCTAAAATAAGGCAATTCTTCCAACAAATGTTCAGGTGGATTAGCAGATCCCATGCTCATGAATCTACTTTGCAAAGATCTTACCCTCTTAATAACTTTTAACACAAGAAGAAATCCCCATGTAGAATGTTAGTATTAAGAAACACCAGTCTTATAAGCCAAAACAATATATCATAGTTTTTCTTTATGTACTTGCTAAGATTCAAGGGATTCAGTTTTAGCTGTTATATTTCAAAATAATGGCCATAGGTAATAGAATTATGCATTAGGCTCTGGAATTGTTCCTTTAGGTGAATATAATCAGTGAACCATTCCAAGTTTCAAGTTATACAGATTGTAAAAAACTAGTCATATTGACAATATACTCTTGGGATTTGAGGTGAGCTGAGATTGAGAGAAAATTTTCAATTACCTACAATTTATAACACATTGTGGTTATTTACTATTTTGTAAATTTTCACTTATTTTGTTTTTAATTATTTTGCTTACCATTAATTAGCTGGTATCTGCTAGAGTCTGATTAAGTCACCACATTTCTAATGACCCCTACAGACAGGATGCTTCAGAATAACGAGTTATCATGTGTTATACAATACTGATGAAATTTTTGGTAACTAAGATAGCCTTTCTGGATTGAACTGAACAAATAAATAGATGTCTTCAGCTGAAATGAAGGTGGAGTTCCTTCATTCCTAGGTACTCATCCTTTAATAGACAAGCTGTCCACCTTTTGCAAGACACCCTTCTTTTGACCTAAAGGTTTATATTCTTTCTGTTATTCTATCCTCCTGTATGAGATCAAAAGAGAGATAAACCAAGCCAGATATTTGTAGATGGATTTGAAGGACCACTTCCCATTTCTGATGATAGTATCCTATGTAACCTGGAAAGAATATATCTTCATCTCCATCATCTGGACATCTTTATTCTAAGGCAATGAACTCAGTATACTTGACCATCATGGACAAAAGGAAATCAGACACCAATGTACAATTTACGTAGGCCCTAAGAAGGCAAAGAAACAAAATTTTAACCTGGAGAGAAATCTTAGTCACAATCTGGTTAACTTCACTGAGTCCCATAGAGTCTGATAGTTTGTCCAAGGCTCAAGGTGAATTAGCTGATACTCATGATTGGACTCCTAACTCCTCAGCTTTTATAAAGGGATAACAATACCCTAGCTCACTGAGGGGTCCTGATGAGTATGTTTTATCCGCAGCACTTTTACTTGTGTGATAGATTTTTTTCAAACATTCAAGATATTCAAATTAAAACTCAAATATTCCAACATAACTGTTGGGTTCTCTTGGGAAGAGATTATACTTAAGTACATAACGTGTGCATTCCTAACCATGATTATCTGAGCCTCAAATCTCTCATCTGTAAAAGGTGGCTAGTTTGAATAATCTCATGCAATTTAAGAGTATGAAGTAGCATATTATTTGTGAAAACTACAGTAGACTGTAGAGTAAGTTTTCAAATACTGGTTGGTATTGTTATCTCTGTGAGTTCTTATTTAACGTAACCTCAGGTGTCTTCAAGAGAGCATCACCTATCAGTTTAAATTTGGGATACAATCAAGGAATTAGATTGTTAGCAGAAATAATTAACCTAAAAATATACCTCTCTAAAATGGGGAAAGAGATGTTGTTGGGGAAAGAGTACAGTTGAAACAAAATAATACCAGTGTTAAGCTATTTTATAACTAATACCTTCCCTAGGCAATCCTATCGAAGTGTTTGGACATCTCTTCTTCTCCATTGGCCACCATGACATAAAATCTGATTGCTAGAGATTCCCAGGAAATTATTCTCAAAAACAGAGCCAGATACCTGAGTAAAGTAAGACAGGCAAAAATAAGGTGGTTGTCCAGAAATATTTCTTCTTAAAATGAATTCATACATAAATAGAATTAGGATAATTGATTGCTAACATAATACCATGAGTATCAAAAAATATTATGGTATTTTTAAAATATTTGTAAGATAACAAAACTCAGATTATGTCTGTTTAAGCTAGAGATTGAAAAATGTGCTTTGAGAAAGATGGACATGGTTTATTTTGCTTGTTTCTTGCAAAGAGGCTGAAGGAAAAGACCCTGACAGCAGCAAAGCTTTGGGAACTTGTCCAGGTCGAAGGCTATAGCCTTTTAAATATCTGCTTCAATTTGAAATTACTTGATTCTGATAGATATTTTTAATCACTGTTTCCAAAGACAATATCAAGGGTTCTAGTCACACTTCCTATATAAGGACTCTGACTATTAGTTATAGACACAGAGGCATTATACATAAATGTTTTTTGGAATGAGGACAGGTATAAACAAACCAAAAGACCAAAGTGTATATAGTTTTCTCAATCATTGTCCCCACTCTACATATAGTTTCCTTTACTCCCTTCAAAAATATATTCACTGAAATTACAAATGCTTTCTGTTATGAACATATTTATTGAATTTAGTTCAGGATAGCAAGCTAAATAGAAAAGTAGCATTGTGGAAGCTACTGATAATTGTAATCAAATTTGGCCCCATCAGTAACTCCTTAGAAAATTAAACAGTAATTGAACCAATTGAAAAAATGAGCCATCTTCCTCTGATTAGTAGATGTTAAGGAAGGAAAAGAAAACTGACAAAAGCAGTGATTATACTGGCCTTAGATTAGACTGGTGTTCTAATCCTTTACCCAAATGAAATCTATTGACCAACCTGTACTTTCTTTAAAAATCACAGCATGAAATAAAGACAAGAGATGAGTAACAGTCCTGTGTGGTGCTGAACAAACTGGCTTAAGTCATGACTCATGAGATTTTAGTTTTGGGAATTGCAAAGTCTTTTCTTCTTATTCAAAAGTTAAAGGGAAAGAAACAGAATCTTAACTGTGATTCTAAGGACAATAAAAAGGTGATTTTATATTATGTTGATAATTTATATTCTGAATTATATTAAATAAAAGATTAAACTTTATATCCTATTTACTTTAAATCTAAAGGAGATAATTTTCTAGTAGGTCTAGCCCTGAGCTAGAAATTAAAAGTTCAGAAAGACTTACTTATTCAATTTTTAAAATAATTGCCTTTCTTGAAAAGCCTAGGGATACAAGTGCTAAGGCATCATTAAGTATAAAAAATATTTAGGCCAAGAGAGACAGTAGTAATACAAAGAAGAAACCAGGACAGTTGAAAAACAGCACTCAGATAATGATGCCTCATTAGTACATTGAAACAGTCAGATTTTTAAATAATGGTCTAAAAGAGAAAGTAGGCCACTTGGTTCACACTGGGGCAAGGGTTATAAAGACAGGGATCGTCCACAGACAAACATTTTCAGGGCAAAAATCTTGGGTCTATCTCTTTGTATCATAAAAAAAATGGATGGCACAATGCCACAGTAAGAGAAAATTTTGATTTCTGAAGCTGCCAATATTAAAATTAAAGTAGACCTTAAATAAAATCAACAACTGCACTGCATGTATGGAGAGAGTTTTTGACATTCTTTGACTCTGCCCAACATCAAATTCTGATAGTATTCCAATTTCTCCCTGGAGAGTTACCTCTCCCTCATTCTGTGTCTTTTGGTTGGGGGAATTATTTCTTCCTCGTGCCTTCAGCTATAGAGCTGAGAGGTCTGTGGCCATCCTCTTCTCCTCCTTGTGTTTCAATGAAGTAGGTTAATGACATAATTTTGATGGGCTGCTTTCTTCCAAGACTTCAAATTTTGATAGTATGAACCAAGGGAAGAAAAAATGGTTGGATAGAACTATTTATGGTGGCAACTATGGGGAAATTGCCAGATAGATTTTTCTATAAGACATTTGTATGTTTCCAGGTCCTAGCCCTTTTGTGCTCCATTACAATCTGGTTCTTCTATTTTCTTCAATTTTGTGATACTCTGAATTTCCTAATAACTTCCCTTTGCTTAAGAGTCCATTTCTGTTTCTTGCACTATGAAACCACAACTGTTCCACTGTGGAACTTAAATATAGCCAAGTTGCTAAGTTAATCCAAATGTTTCCTTGCAGAGTGGGGGTTATTGCATTTTGGAAACTCATGGAGATATTTTAAAAATGAAAGTACTTTGAAAGGGGATGCATAGTATTAGTATCCATATACCTTTGATGCCTGATAATGCTTCTTATTGGGGATGAATTGTTCCTTAAAAATTTAAGGTCTCCTGACATACTGTATAGCCTAGTCTGTACAGGATTGAGAAGAGAAACCTATCTTTACATCCCAAGAAGTTTACAGAAGAGCATTGTGTTCTTGATTTTATTGTTTTGGTAGATCTTACCCATTCTTTCCACACTTCTTTATTTAAACATCTACATAAAAGTAGCCAAAGATGGGCAGAATGAATCAATACTGTACATTCAAAATTGACTAAAGTCTGGAAATCATGCAGCTCAGCCAACTTCCTTACATTATATTCCTTCTATAACATCTAATCAATTGCACAGTTGATTGAAAACCTTAAGTTTTTTAGTGCTCACTACCTCACAAAGACAGTTGCACTTATTAGAATTTTTCTTTTTACTTTGAGTCCAAAGATATTTTCTTTTACATCATATGTATTTGTTGTTTATAAAATCGATCTATAAAGAGACAAAAAATAGTTAACCTCATATATTTGTTCATGATCCTTTTTTTCTTTTTATATGTGTACCACTAATTAAAGACTAAAAATGGGGCAACACAGATGATATACAAAAACTCCTAAGGAGGCCACTAAAACATGATTAAAATGAATAAACAAGTTCAACTGGATTGAAGGATATAAGATCAATATGCAAAAATCAGTTATATTTCTCTATAGTGGCAGTGGACCTTCCAGAAATTAAATTAAGAAAACATTTCTATTTATAATATCATTAAAATTTTAAAAATACTGAGGATAAATGTGAGAAAATAAAACAAATATTATACACTGAAAATTACAAAAGATTGTTGAAGTAAATGAAAAAGTACCTAAGTATGTCTATGTAGTCTTTTGACATCTCAGTTTTATGGATCAGAAGACTTAATGCTTTTGAGATGACAATATACCCCAAACTGATCTATAGATTCAACATAATCACAATCAAACTGCTAGCTGGCTTTTTATAGAAATTGACAAGCGGATTCCAAAATTCATTTAGAAATGCAAGGGAAGATAGATAGCTGAAACAATATTGAAAAAGAACAAAATTGAAAGACTCATACTTTTTGATATAAAAATGTACTATAAAGCTGCAATAATCAAGATAGTGTGGTATTGGCATAAGGATGGATATATAAATCAATAGAATAAAATTGGGAGTCCAGAAATAATTGGTTATTACATCCCTTACCTTTATGGTCAATTGATTTTCAACAAGAGTGCCAAGAGAATTGAATGGAAAAAAGAAAATCTTTATAACAAACAGTGCTCGTACAAATGATTATCCACATGCAAAAGAAAGAAGTTGGACTCCCACTTTATACCACACAGAAAAATCCACTAAAAATGGACAATAAACTCACATATAGAATTTTAAAGTATAAAAGTTTTAGAAGAAAACATAATTAAAGCATTGTCACCTTAGATTAGGCAATGGTTTCTTAAACGTGAGACAAAAAGCATGTGTGAAAGAAGGAAAAATAGATGTACTGGACATCATCAAAATTAAAACTTTCTGTACTGCAAATGATAGCAACAAGAAAATGAAAAGACAACTAACTATTCAATGGAAGAAAATATTTACAAATCATACAGTTGATAATAAACTTATATCCAGAATACTTAAAGAACTCTTACAACTCAACTATTAAAAGCACTAATTTCCAATTTCAAAAATGGGAAAACAATTTGAAAGTCTATTTCTCCAAAGAAGCTATACAAATGGTCAATAAACACATGAAATTGCTTATATGAATGGTCAATAAACACGTGAAATTGCTTATAAGCCATTAGAGAAATGTAAATCAAAATCACAGTGAGATACCACTTCACACCCACTAAGATGGCTATTATCAAAAAGGTGGATAATCACAAGCATTAGAGAGAATGAAGAGAAACTGGAACCCTCATATATTGATTATGGGAGTGTAAATTAGTGCAACTGCTTTGAAGAACAGTTTAGCAGTCTTTCAAATCTTAACCATGAAGTTGCAATATGACTTAACAATTCTGTTACTAGATGGGTATCCAAAAGAAATATAAACACATGTCCACACAAAAACTAGTCCACAAATGATGATAGTGGCATTACTCATAATAGCTGAAAAGGTGAAACAACCTCATGTCTATCAACTGACAAATAGATAAATAAAATGTGATATATCCATATGATGACATATTGTTTGGCCATAAGAAGGAATGAAGATATTTGTACATCAACATTCACAGAAGCATTATTCATTATAACCAAAAGGGTGGAAACAACCCAAATGTCCCTAGAGAAAAGAATGGATAAACAAAATATGGTATGTATATTCAATGGAATATTGTTCAGTCTTGAAAAGAAATAGAAGTTTGACATGTACTGCAACATGGATGAACCTTGAAAAAATTATGCTAAATGAAACAAGCCAGACACAAAAGACTACATAGTGTACGATTCCATTTATATGAATTGGCAAAAATAACTGACTCTATGGAGACAGAAAGTAGATCAGTGTTTTTCTGGAGGAGTTGGGAGGGAATGGGAAGTGGCTCATAATAGGTATGGATTTTCTTTTTGTAATGATGAAAATATTCCAAGATATGATACTGGGGATGCACAACTCTGTGAATATACCAAAAACCATTGAGTTGCATACTTTGAATGTGCCAATTTTATGGTATGTGAATTATATCTCCATAAAGCTATTTACAAATGTATTAAAACCAAACAAATGAGACAAGGCTAAGAATAGATTGCTGAATATAGAAAAGGATAATTATAGAAAAGGAGTAGCTCCATCACCCTGCATGAGTCCTTTGCAACATTTACCGTATTTTGTAATTATTGTGCTTGTTTTCATATAATTGCCTGTCCTTTTCACTAGCCCCTGAATTCCTTGAGGGTGAGGATTACTTCTGTCCTATTCACCATTGTGTTTTCAACACTAAATACAGAGCCTGGCACTTACAGATATCTAATAAAGATTTGTTATTGTTGGTAAGCCGACTGAAACTTACCTCTAAAGCTGAAACTAATCCATTAAACAAGTCATACAGTAATGTTTCCCAAATGGTTAAGAATCCAATTTTTCAATCTAAACTTTTCTGTGTTGTTCATGAAAATATTTTGAGAGAACACATCAACAGCCATGCAGAAATCTAGTTATTTCATATCCACAGTATTGGACTGCAACATTAATAAAATGGTGAGCTGAGTTGGCATAATGTTCCCAATGAGCCTGAAACAACATAAAACTTCACATGATGGGAATGAGTTTATTAAGAGTGTAATACACTAAGAGTGCATTGAAAAACAAAATTTGCACATAATTCCCAACACATTAACATCCTAATAATATTATCTTTTAAAAAAAGATTTTATATATTTGTTCATTTATTTATTTAATTTAGAGAGAGAGAGAGTGCAAGCAGAGTGGGGGCACAGAGTGAGAGAGAGAGTTTCAAGAAGACCCCACTGAGTGCAGACCCTGACATGGGGCTTGATCCCACGACCTTGAGATCATGACCTGAGCTGAAATCTTCTGTTTACAAGCATCTTTCCCTTGTATCTTCATTTGGCCAATAGTCAAGTAAATGGAGATCTGTCTAGAAATCTAAACAACAGCCTGTGGTTTTTCTGGTAAAAAAGATTCTAAAGATTCTTATCACTGTGTTTAAGAGAAGTACAATGGTATTTAATGTCAGTAAAAGAAAATGTAGTAATAGCCTGTTTTTTACAATTTCAGGGGTACTATAGACTGGAGAGAAATTTCATGCTTCATTCATCCAGAAACATCCTTTTTGTGGTCTTATCTTTAATGGCTTCTGTGTATGGCATCCTTTGATATAGGTCATCTAAACAGGATTATCGTCTCTCAAAGTATTTTTTTAGGATTCATGTCCTACTCACCATCACTGCTATAAGGATATCTTCAGGTTCCTGGAACCCATTGCTGACTCGCCATTATAATGGCTCCAGTCTCCTAGTGGCAGAACTTCTGATCTCCCTGAGTGTCCCTTCTTTGAAGTTATTTAACCATCTATGGAATGATATCAAATAATTTATCTCTTAACTGAATAATGTTGACTTTTAGCTAAGTCAGTCATTAAATTTGTCTCCTTATATTTAATATTAATATCACACTTGACCTTAGCCAAAAGGCTGAGAAGCAATTTTTAATATTAATATCAATAATAATTAGCAAACAGGGGTGAGAAATGGAGAGGAAGTGGATACTAAAGCAGAGATGGATAGCTTTAGTGGATATTAAAGCTATCTTAGTTGGGAGAAAACTAATCAAACTCGAGAAAGAATTGGTGTGTATTCCCATCTCTTAATGAGAAGAAACTTTTGTTTTCTACCTTACAGACTTGTTGATAACTCAATTTTGAGGCATGTCATTGCTTTTACAATTAGTAAAAATATTTAAATATTGCCATTTGGAATATATAAGTACATGAAATGATTAACTGACCCCTATCTTAAGTGTGACAACACAAATGTTGCTTATTCTCAACACCACTTGATTGACTTAGTAAATGTTTCCTATGCCCAAAGGCTTAACTGGTGTAGATGTGTTAGTAAGAAACTCCACAGAAGCCTTCCACATTGTCTTAAAACAATAAGGTTTTACTAAATTATTCACTTCTATATAAATAAATGTTCAAGATCTATAGCTGAAACAGATTTCATACTGATTTCCTTATAAATATTTCAGAGATTAAGCAAGTGTTTTAAATTTCTTGGGAAGTAAAGATGGGGGTCAGACTCAAATCTTTTCTGGATTGTGTTGTTTAGATGGTCATGACTTGTGTTTGGGACAAAAGAGATAAGAATAGTTGGAAGGTTTCTTCTTGATCATAAACCTAAGCAGTATAAAGAATACAGCTTTAATTCAACCCAGATCCTCTGCAAACACATAATAGTCAGGTTTCTCCTTGCTCCCCTTGCTGAATGACTACGGTATAAACAGGAATCAATGAAAGTCCTTGCTGAACAGAATTATTGGTTGGGTGACAGAATAGGAGAAGATATTTGCAAATGACATATCAGATAAAGCCTTAGTATCCAAAATCTATAAAGAACTTATCAGACTCAACAACTAAAGAACAAATAATCCAATCAAGAAATGGGCAGGGGCACCTGGGTGGCTCAGTGGTTTAAGCCTCTGCCTTCAGCTCAGGTCATGGTCTCAAGGTCCTGGGATTGAGCCCCATATCAGGCTCTCTGCTCAGCAGTGAGCCTCTTTCCCCCTCTCTCTCTGCCTGCCTGTGATCTCTCTCTGTCAAATAAATAAATAAAATCTTAAAAAAAAAAAAAAAGAAATGGGCAGAAGACATGAACAGACGTTTCTGCAAAGAAAACATCCAAATGGCCAACAGACACATGAAAAAGTGCTCAACATCACTCAGCATCAGGGAAATACAAATCAAAACCACAGTGAGATACCACCTCACATGAGTCAGAATGGCTAAAATTAACAAGTCAGAAATGACAGATGTTGTTGAGTGGGGTGAGCGGAACACTCCTACACTGTTTGTGGGAATGCAAGCTGGTGTAGCCACTCTGGGAAACAGTATGGAGGTTTCTCAAAAAGTTGAAAATAGAGCTACCCTATGACCCAGCAATTCAACTACTGGGTATTTACCCTAAAGATACAAATGTAGTGATCCGAAGGGGCACGTGCACCTGAATGTCTATAACAGCAATGCTCACAATAGCAAAACTATGGAAAGGGCCTAGATCTCCATCAACACATGAATGGATAAAGAAGATGCAATACACACACACACACACACACACACACACACACACACAGAGGAATACTATGCAGCCATCAGAAAACTGAAATCTTGCCATTTGCAAAGATGTGGATGGAGCTAGAGGGTATTATGCTGAGTGAAATAAGTCAGTCACAGAAAAACAATTATCAAATGATCTCTCTGATATGAGGAATTTGAGAGGCAGGGCAGGGAGTTGTTGGAGGAAAGGAGGGGAAAAAGTGAAACAGGATGGGACCAGGGAGGGAGACAAACCACAGGAGACTCTTAATCTCAGGAAACAAACTGAGGGTTGCAGAGGGGTAGCAGTGGAGGGAAAGGGTGGCTGGGTTATGGACATTGGGGAAGGTATGTGTTATGGTGAGTGCTGTGAGTTGTGTAAGACTGATGATTCACAGACCTGTACCCCGAAGCAAATACACTATATGTTAATAAAATTAAAAAAAAATAATTATTGGTTGGGTAACATTTGTTGTTAAAAAATTTCAACAAAACAATTTTCTTTGCATCATTCTTGTTGATGTGAAAATTGTTTGGTTTTATATAATATTTCTTTCTTTGCATGGTATTTGACTGTATTACCCTTCCAATATTCTATTTCTCTGTCATGGTACTAATATCTCTTTATTTCTAGGGAAAATGTCACCAAGGATAAAATTACTTTAAGTTGTTTCTATGACCTCCAAGTATTAAAAGGGACCTGATTATTTTAGTGCTTGTTTTTGGTATATCACTGTTTCTTTTCCTGAGTTGGTTATTAAATAGTACTTGTGACATTGTTCTCTCTTTCCTTTCATAGCAAATAAAATAATGGCATAAGCTGTAGAAATGAATCCTGGATTTGCGTCAGAAAGGCAGACCTTGAATTCTTGAATACTACCTCTAGCACTTACTAATTGTGCAGACTTGAAAAATCCATTTCAGTTCTCTGCATTCTGGTTTCTTCATCTAGAGAGTGGAAATAGTCCATAAGCCCTGCCTGAAAGAGAGGGGTATTCTCGGAACTCAAATGCAGTAGTGAAAGTTGAATGTCTGGAAACTAGAAAATATAAACAAATATTCTATGACTTTATTATTTTGAACAGGTCACTTTCAGAGGTTCATTTTTCAATTAGTTGTCTAGAACACAGACTACATTATTCACTATGCAGGGAGATTTTCAAATTTACTCGGGTGGAGAAGTACCTGGAAGACATAGTGCTTTTGCAAGACACCATGAAACACTGACATTTAATTCCTTCATAGGAAATAGTAATATTCAGCTAATGAGAAATATGAATTAAGTATATGTATGTAATTTCAAATCACAGCCAAGAGTGCATGTATCCTTGAAAATAATTTTTCCTTTTAAATATCATGTGTTCTTTGTCCAGTCATCATTGATGCTTTGCCATTTGCTGGGCTTAATTGCAGAAAAGAAACAATGGTTGGCATGTAAGAAATATTAATGGAAAGATTTTAAATTGAGAATATATTCCAAGTATATGGATTCTACTCTGCTTCCCCCCTCCCTGCATCTCTCCATACCACTATAACTGATATAGGACTAAACTGTGAATCATCAGTATGTGGAAGAGATTGAGAATCATAAAGGGTGATTCTGAACCCAAGTTAGCTCATCTATGTAATCCATAATGCAGCTGTTCTAACGGTAGTAATGGTATAGGTCATTTATAAACCCAGTGTTTTTAGATTAGAAAATGCTGTTTTTTGAAATGATGAAGAAGGTAAATTCTAATCATCTTTGTGGGTGCTTTTAGGATTAAAGGAAAGCAGCTTATAAAGTTTTTCCTTACATAATAATGAAAAGCACTGAGACTGAAAAGCCCCAGAAAAGATTTTATTGTTGCTCCTGTTAAAAAGAAATATTTTTACTAGTTCAATGGAGACTTGGCTAATGTACAAATTTCAGTTTCTCTTCCCTTTTTGCCTACTAATTCATCTAACAATTTAAAAATGTATGGTATTCCCTGAAACCTGCTGGCCATTTGGTTAAATAATGTACTGAAATAGAAGAATCATACTTAAAAACATGGTCATGGTTTAGAACAATTTAATAATCTAGCTTCTGGGCTTCTGGGTGGCTCAGTCAGTTAAGTGTCTGCCTTTGGTTAGGTCATGATCCCAGGATCCTGGGATTGAGTCCTATATCAGGCTCCCTCTGCTCAGAGAGGAGTCTGCTTCTCCCTCTTGCCCTGCCTGCTGCTTCCCCTGCTTGGGTTCTCTCCCTCTCTCAAATAAACAAATAAAATCTTAAAAAAAAAAAAAATTCTAGCTTCTAGCTTCTATTGACACATACCAATTAATTACCAAATCATGAAAGTGAGAAGTCAAAATGGTTTCTGAAACTGGGACTGTTTCAGTTTCCATGGCTAATGCATGAATACTTCATCAAGCTCTACCTTCTCTTCATGATACACACATCCATCATGGGACAAAGCAGCTAATGTAAAGTTTATAGAACATGGTGTCAGGAGACTGAATTCTGATCCTAATACTGCCTGCTGGACAAGTTAATCTACTTCTGTGGGCATTGACTTCCTCGTCTTTAAAATAAGAAGATGAAAGCAGTGCTGGGGGCTCAGTCAGTAAGCATCTGCCTTCAGCTCAGGTCATGGTCACAGGGTTCTGGGATCGAGTACCGTTATGGGCTCTCTGTTCAGTGGGAAGTCTGCTTCTCCCTCTTCCACTTGCCCTGCTTGTGTTTCCTTTCTTGCTGTGTCTCTGTCAAATAAATATCTTTAAAAAAATAAGATGATGAGATTTAGGGACTCTATCATACTGATCCAGACCTATGTTCCCTCTTACATAAGCACTGGGGCCCTGAGCACGGAAGAGTTTAGCTCTCTTCCTTTGCATTGTCTTCAAAGCCTGGGGTGCATCAAAATGTCCCATCTTCCCTAAATAATTTGCAATCCATGTTTCACCCATGAATTTATCTAATCACTGAAGACCCTAGGCATTTGTGTCTCTGTATGAAATGATTAGTTATACTGATAATATCAAATTTGCCCCCCAAAACCCAGCCCTCATCAGGTGTGCTGAAAAGAGGGAGAATGATAAAGGTGGTAACCTAGTCATGGGCAAATGTATTCATGAGAACCTGTGCAGGTGAAGGATACAGGGTGTCATGTGCTGTCCTCTCCCCCATCAACCTATTTAGGAGCTGCCAATCTTCTGTGATTTTTGTGCAGATGGAAATAGAAGGAAATTAAGAAAAATAGATTTTAAAATGTGAATGATATGGTAAGAAGCTAAGTGTTAAAGCAAAGTGTTAAAGTGTTGAATTATAGTTTGCAATTCTTCATGCATTCTCTATATTAGAATTATGTATCTATGCCCTTTGTTATGTGACTCTGTAGAACCACCCACTTGTGTGGTTGGAATCTATTTCCCCCCCGCAGTGATGTTGTACTGAATTTTGTGGCTGACTTTAACTAATAGAGTGTAAGTGGAATTGACCATGCCAATTCCAGGTTGAGTCCTGAATTCTGTAATGTGTCACAAGAATATACCCCTCACAGTCACTGGTCCAAGAAGAATGGAGAGTCATGTGTAGCATATGTGAACCCAAACTTCAGTTTTTAATAAAACACAGATGACCTAGAAGGCCAATGCAAAGCTATACCAATCATCTCACAAATTCCTAAGCAAGGAAAATAAATGCATAAGGTCTAGAAGCTTGCATTTTAGGGTGGTTTGCTAACTAGACTTTTGTGGCCAAAAGCACTTAGTTAATGTGTTAGAAGATGAAATTAGCAATTAATAAAATGTAATAAATTAATAAAATGTAATAAGTCTACTCATGCTGCCTTTTTCTTCCTCCTTGTCTTCCTGAGCTCTTCCCTTTTCCATTCCTTCCTCTCTTCTCTCCTTTTCTTCTGCAAATATTTATTAAAAGTCAACTCAATGTTCAAAATGCTGCTGGAATGAGGAAGAAGGCTGATACAACCTCTACCTTTATGACACCTAACAGATATAATATGTGTTACGAAGAAGGGCAATGTGATAGAGAGGCATACACTTGAAAAGTTAACATAGTCTGCAGAATTCCCTGTGGGGCAGAAGAGTTCAAGATGAGGGGCAAGAGGAGGAGGGGGTAGAGAAAGGAAATTTCCAGGATATACAAAAATTTCCTGGATGAAGATTCTGGAACAGGGAAAACTAGGTTTTAAATGAGCATTATCATCATCCACAACAACAAAAGTAGAGAACAATAAATGGCAGAGATTAAAAGGGAATGCAATGCCCGACAAAAGGAAGTAAGCAGTTTTGTGGGTTTAGGTAGACATTTTGGACTGTTTCCATAGGAGAATTGGAACTCACTGAGAATTTGAAGCCTGATGTCCTTCAATTTGGGAGTTTTAGAAAGATCCTCTGGCATCAGAACACAGAACTGATTGGAAGAAGGAAAGAATGGGCCCAGAGGGTTGTAGGCTTTTAGTGGAGTATGTGAAGTGTCTTTGGCTTAATACAATTTAAGTAATTATAATTATATAAACAGTGAGATTGATTTAATCCAAAAGGGTAATATAACTCTTTGGGGAGGATAGAAGATGGTTGGAGGACTTGTAAAAAATTAAAATCCCATTAAAAAAATTTAATTCTAATACATTAATAGGCTGTGTTTTATTAGTTTCAGGTATACAGTATAATGATTCAACAATTCGTTATTCAATCTTCATAATGATAAGTGTCTTTTTAATTCCCATCACCGATTTCCCCCACTCCACTACTCACCTCCTTTCTGGCAAACATTAATTTGTTAACTATTGTTATGAGTTTGGTTTTTGGTTTCTCTCTTTTTCTCTTTGTTCATTTGTCTTGTTTCTTAAATTCTACATATGAATAGTTTGAGACTAATGGTATTAACTCTTCTTTATAAGTTTGGTGGAATTTAGCAATGGAGATAACTGGTCCTGGCAAAACTTCATTTTTTTTTTTTTTAAAGAGAGACTTTAAGGGACACCTGGGTGGCTCAGTCGGTTTAAGTGGCTGCCTTTAGCTCAGGTCGTGATCCTGGGGTCTTGGGATCCAGTTCCACATCTGGCTCTTTTCTTGGCAGGGAGCCTGCTTCTCTGTCTGCTTCTGCCTGCCTCTCTGCCTACTTGTGATCTCTCTTTCTCTGATAAATAAATAAATCTTTTAAAAAGAAGAGAGAGGGGCACCTGGGTGGCTCAGTGGGTTAAGCCTCTGCCTTTGGCTCAGGTCATGATCTCAGGGTTCTGGGATGGAGTCCCGCATCCGGTTCTCTGCTCAGCAGGGAGCTTGCTTCCTCCTCTCTCTCTGCCTGCCTCTTGACCTACTTGTGATCTCTGTCAAATAAATAAATAAAAATGTAAAAAAATAAAAAGAAGAGAGATAGAATGTAATAGATAACATATGAGATTGGAAAAGAACACCTTAAATAATATCGACATTAATTTGAAACTCCTGAGGTACCAGAAGAAATAGGTAAAAGAGGCGATAATGAATGTCAACAAAGAGGAATAAGGAGAGAGAATGTGAAGGATACTTTTTTAAGTCATAAACCTGACAATACTTGACTTCTGAAATTATGTGTATGTGTTACTTTTGTCTTAAAAACCTACATTTAAAAAAAGATATAAAAGGAATTATCAGGCTTCTGATAGACACAATTTTCTTTTACTGGAATATTCTGGTTGAACACAAATTTGTAATTGAAATACTCTGACAACGTGTGTTTTAATTATTAATGGTTTCAGTACAGGAATCAGCTTCTATTTGAGAAGGCAAATATGATAGCCAGGACAAACAAGATAACAGCAATCTTCCTTAAAATCAGTCAGAATACCTGCCAGAGACCAACTGCTGTCAGCCAAACACTGGAGCTCACACATCTCCTGCAGCCAGGTCCAATTTCCTCCTCTTTTTACCTACGTATCTGGGAATGTAGCCCAACTGCTCCCTCACTGTCTACCCACTTCTCCACATGGGTCCCACCATGGCCCCTCTGTTGCTCTGACAAAAGGAAAGCTTCTCCAGTTTCCTGTCTCCCTGCTGTCTCTGAATTTAAAAAGGAAACTCTTTTTGGGAAAAGCTTTTAGTATTTTGAGCTCTTTATATCTTCCTTCGCCAAGGAGTCAGGGAAATGACTGAACTGTAAGCGTCTCACAGAGGAACTCCTCACCCAAATTGTCCTGCTTTTCATTAAACAGTAACAGAACTAGGCTTCTTCTCCTACCATTTACTAAGTTCAGTTCTGAAATTGGACCCTAATCTGTGTGCCCTGCAAACTCTTGAGCAGACCTACATCATTCTCTGTTTTGCTATGAAAACAAATGAACTCTTCTTATTTGACACATACTGAGTTATTCATGTGGTTCCAAGTGCACTAGTCTCCTGACCGTCACTACAACACACTGAATACCCTGCCATCTTAGGGTCCTTTCTACTTGGATTGCTCCTCTCATGGATAGCTATGTGATGCAATGCCTCACTTCTTTTAGATCTTTTCTCAAACATTACCTTGTCTATGAGCCTCTTCCTGACCACTCAGTTAAAAATTACAACCCTCTCTGAACACTTCCTATGCCCCACCCTGCTAAACATGTTTCCACACCATGTACTGCCATTTAAAATACTTACATATTTGTTTATTGCCCATCTTTCCCTGTTAGAAGGAAAACCCATGACAACAGGAAATTGTTTGTTTTTTTATCCCATGCTTAGAACAGTTTTTAGCACATGTCTTTAATAAATATTTTTGAATAATAAAATACTAGTTAATAATATACCTTAAACCCACTTCCAGGGAATAGTACAACTTTTTTTTTTTAAATTTTGTTTATTTATTTGACAGACAAAGATCACAAGTAGGCAGAGAGAGAGGGGGAAGCAGACTCCCTGCTGAGCAGAAAGCCCAATGCAGGGCTTGATCCTGAGATCATGACCTGAGCTGAAGGCAGAGGCTTTAACCCACTGAGCCACCCAGGCGCCCCGATAGTACAAATTTTTAAGCACTTTCCAATAAATGAATACCTTAGGTAAATTCAAAATATTAATATTTTTAATGTTAGGTCCAAATATTTGATGCTGCAGGAGGAAAAATGCTTATGTTTATTTTCTAACATAGTAGTGGTGTTCAATAAATATTTATTGGATGAGACTGTGAAAGGCAAAGAACATATTCCAATGTAAAAATATAATCTCAAGTTGCCTCCAAAGACTCCTATACTTCATTATAAGCAATGAGTTTTAGAAGTGGAACAGGAAGGTGTGTGAGGACTGATAGGATGGAGTGATTTAGTCAGTTTTGTGTTTTACAAAGAACTCTTCCTTGTGGGAGTGGGGAAGATGGATAGCCAACCCCACTGACCAGGCCAATCAGGTGATCATCATAGTCCAGGTGGGAGACGATGGGGATCTGAAATAACATTGTTAGATGTGGATCTGAGACACTGATAGTGAGACAGAAAGGAGGGTCTGGAGACCTAAATATTCATCATGTCAAACTCTTGTGCATTCCTGGTGAGACTGTAAAATGGTACAGCAACTTTGGAAAACTTTGACAGCTCCTCAAAATTGTTAACATAGAGTTAGCATATGATCCAGAAATTCCACTCCTAGGCATCTACCCAACAGAACTGAAAACACATGTTCATACAAAAACTGGTACATGGATGTTATTTATAATAACCCCAAAGCAGAAACAACTCAAATGTCCATCAACTGATGAATAAGTAAAGAAAATGTGGAATATTCAAACAATGGAATATTATTTGATATAAAAAGATATGAAGTACTGACACATTCTACAATGTGGATGAACCTTGAATACATTAGGCTAAGTAGAAGAAGCTAGTCACCAAAGACCACATATTGTATGATTCCATTTATGTTGAATATACAGAATAGACAAATCCCAAAGAGAAAATAATGGATTAAAGTTTGTCAGGCATTGGGGGGAATGCAGGGAGAATAACTGCTCATGGCTATGGAGTTTCATTTTGGGATAAAAAAAAAAATGTTCTGGAATTAGAGTGTGGCAATGGTTGTGCAATTCTATGATTTTTAAAAATTACTGACTTGTACACTTTAAAAGAATAATTTTTATGGTATATGAATTATATCTCAATAAAGCTGTTATTTTTAAAAAGATATTCAGCAAGTAAAATGGACAGACTTTGGTGATGTATCAAGTGTTAAGGATTAGTGTTAGAGCAGAAGTACCTGGAGCCTCTCAGTTTATATAACTGAGGAAAGATGAGTATCTTTTCCTAAAATAATTTTAGGATATGAAGAGGGGCTAAGCAGGGAGATGCCAAGAAATAGATAGGAACCTGGACAAAGAATGCCCAGGAGAAGTAAATCTATGGATGGAGTGAACAGTGAATTCTTCTTTGTTTTATTAAATTAATTTAAAAAAATCATCTCAGGAAGTAAGAGACATGATAGAAAGTGTATGCTGCTCTTTAAAAATATAATCAAATGAAGTCAAAGGCAAGTATAAATTGTCCAACCAAAAAATATAAAGATAGAAGTGTCAAACGAAAATGTCATTGGGAGGAACAGGTTTGAAATGGCACGACTTCAGCATAAGGAATTACTGTGGTCCATGAAACTCAGTTTATATGTTACCACATTCCACTGAATAAACTGAATGACCAAAATTGAAAAAGACGTTAACGTAGAAACTGCTCTTTAATGACTTTATGAGTTAGAGGACTAGAAGAAACATTCTCAGGCACAAACATGAAGATCTTATATATTTAGTGCCATTACTATCAACTTTAAAAGCTGGTAAGAGCAAGAATTCGTTGAGTAAACCTGATTTCAAGCTGCATAGTTGTGGTTTAGGCTGTTCCTGAGCCAGCTCCCTGCTATTTGCATCTGCGTAGGGATGGAGCAAAAGGGTTGGAGCTTGGCTTGTCTCCAGTCCCAGACTCTGAGGCCAAGCTGTCCTTTCCAGGACTCTTTCATGTTCACACAGTGTCTTTTAGCCACGAGTACCATCCTCAATTCCTTGTAGTATAAGGACAGTTCATGTAGGAAGATGTTGGAGCTGATATTCCTATTTTTATGCATGAGACCATGTACCTTTCCATCAGATGAGTTCTTCCAAGCACTACAATCCAATACAAAAGCATTGTGGGAGAACCACATCACTTGAAACAATGACTCTGTGGACTGAAGACCTATCTTAAATGAGAACATAGTCAGAAACCCTTTGACGCCAGCCATAGCAACTTCTTACTAGACACATCACAACAGGCAAGGGAAACAAAAGCAAAAATGAACTATTAGGATTTCATCAAGATAGAAACCTTCTACACAGCAAAGAAAACAATCAACACAACTAAAAGGCAGCCTATGGAATGAGAGAAGATATTTGCAATGACATATCTGATAAACGGTTAGTATCCAAAATCTACAAAGAACTTATCAAATTGAACAGCCAAAAAGCAAATAACTCAGTTAAGAAATGGACAGAAGACACAAATAGATGCTTTTCCAAAGAAGACATACAGATAGCTAACAGATACATGAAAAGATGCTCAGCATCACTCATCATCAGGGAAATACAAATCAAACTGTATGGGATGAGATGCCATCCCATACCTGTCAATGTGGCTAAAATTAAAAACACAAGAAGCAGCAGATATTGGCGAGGATGTAGAAAAAGGGTAACGCTCTTGCACTGCTGGTGGGAATGCAAACTGATGCAGCCTTTCTCTCTCTCTCTCTCTCTCTCTCTCTCTCTATATATATATATATATGAGAATATTACTCATCCATCAAGAAGAATGAAATCTTGCCATTTGCAATGACATGGATAGAACTAAAGTGTATTATGGTAAGTGAAATAAGTTAGTTGGAGAAAGACAAATACCAAATGATCTCACTCATACATGGAATTTAAGAAATAAAACAGATGACTATATGGGAAAGGGGAAAAGAAAAAAAGGAGTGAGGGAAACAAGCCATAAGAGACTTTTAATGACAGAAAACAAACTGAGGGTTGGGAGATGGACTAGATGGATGATGGGAGGAGGTGAGAGATGAATTAGTTGGATGATGGGCATTAAGGAGGGCACATGTTATCATGAGCACCGGGCATTGTATGTAAGTGAGGAATTGCTGAATTCTACTCCAGAAACTACTGTAGCACTGTATGTTAACTACCTAAAATTTAAATTTAAAAAAGCAGTATTAACAGTTATCAATGCTTGAATATCTACCACATGTCAAATAGTATATTAAACTGAAGTTCAGTCACTCAACCTGTACAAGCCACATGGCTGGTGAGAAGTAGAATCAGCATTGGACCCAGGGGTACCCATGCCAAATCATATTCCTCAATGCATCACGCTATCGCTCCACTGGGAATCCCCTTTGATAATGGCAAATATTTTGCTGTCTTCAGTATATTTTTGCTGGAGCATTATCCCAAAACAGGGCTGTCATTCTACTCAAATTGGAGGTGGAGACGAACCATGAGAGACTATGGAATCTGAAATACAGTCTGAAGGTTTTGGAGGGGCGGGCGGTGGGAGGTTGGGTGAGCCTGGTGGTGGGTATTAAGGAGGGCACATATTGCATGGAACACGGGTGTGGTACATAAACAATGAATTCTGGAACACTGAAAAGAAATTTTAAAACAACAACAACAACAACCACAACAAAAAAACAGTGTTGTTCTACACCTCCCAGAAACACAGCATTGGTCCCATCGCCCATTAACAGCACTGCCTTTAAGCACTGTAGCATCAAAATCATTGAAGCAGAATTCCACCCTCAGATAGATTGCATCCATCTTTTGAGAAATTGTTTCCTTTTCTTTCCAAAATGCCCTTTGGCAACCCAGCCTTGCATTTCTAACAGCCTTGATGTCTGGTAAAGTGCTGGTAGAGCTGAGCTGACATTTCATTTAGGGCTGAATTTATGCAGGAGCGTTTGAACTCAACTTTGTGACTTTGGAGACATGAAACACAAAGAAGATAACTTGAAGCAATACCTGATTAACACTGAATAATTCAGAAATAATCAAAGTGTATTTTAAGCAGGATGCCTAAGCTAACACATCCTGAATATGAGCCATATGATTACTCAGAGAAAACGAGGAGTTTTTAAGTTCGGATTTAGAATCAGCCTTTTAATTGTAGCAGGACTTCACAGGCTTCTCATTTCCTCTGTCTCCCACAGATGCATTTCCTCCCAAATCCTTATATTTTTATTTTTTTTTTCCTGTGGTAGTAGTTATTTTAAACTGTACTATAATGCAGCTGCTTCTCATTTCTCTACATCAACAGAGAGATATGAAGCAGCACTGCCTTATGACGTTAAGGGTGGGGCCAGAGGCACAATGAGTAACCACTTCTAAGAACAGGAGTTTGTGCAGAGGAAATGCAGCTCCAGAAATGGGTGTGGGAGACTAGGAAAGCAACAGGTAATACAATCTGATAAAAACTGGGGCCCCATAAGGCCCAGTCTGTGAAAGGTATTACATATGAAGAAGTTCCATCAAGCAAACAATAATCATAAAAATAATTATATTATTTATTTATCCATTTTAATAAACTAATGACCAAGGGAACTAATATGATCCATAACCACACTACATAATGTTCCTTTTCTCACGTTACTCCTCATTCTAGAATCCTTTTACTTCCTTCAACTGGGCCCAATATGCTCAACATTGGGTCCAATGTTGAGAAACAACATTGTTTCTCCTTCTACTCATTCTCAATTCTCCTCCCAATACCCAAAGTGCTTGTCAAATGGTGCTTGCTCTTTATTCTTGTCCCTTGTCCTTTTAGTTCTCGAATCCTCTCTTTCTCCCATTCTCTTCTATTTTCCCCAGCTGGAATCACACAGCTACTGCAGCAAAGAGCTGTGCTTCTGGAGATTAAGGGGATGAAGTCCTTACATTATGGGAACTGCCTAGACTTGAGATACCCAATACCATAATTAGTTGACTTTTCCCTACAAGTGGGCAAGGCTTTGTCCTTGCAAATCAACAACTCAAGGGCTTCCAAGAAAACTTTAAGCATCCACTTTCCAGGAAACAAATGAAAGGTTCAAGGCCCTTTTGCTCATGTGATTGCCTGAATCTGTAGCCCATTGATCTGGTCTGAAGCAGAGTGAGGACTCAAGTGGAAGAGAGATGTAACTGAAGCATTTCCTGCATTTTCAAGTAACCCAAGTTTGCCAAACCACACCTGCCAAAACTCAGTAATGGGGTGAATTGAGATTTAAACCAGAAGTTCAAGAAAGCCTTTTTTTATTCCAGTTATGAGCCCATCATATTCTGATCTATTAAAATAATCAGAAATTCATTTAAGATATTTCATATATGGTAAAATAACACCATAAAATCTGGATGAGCATGACTGGGAACTTATGATGCAATTATGAACATGCCTGCCCTAGGGGAAGTATAGTAAAATCAGTTCTTAAGGAATAGATTAGTCACCCATCAGCTGTGCAAATGTTGGGCAAGTAACTTCTCTTGAGTTTCAGTTTTTTGACTTTAAAATGAGGGATTAAATAATCTGGACTCTGCAAATCTTTTCAGCTATAACATTTTGCAATTTTAATTTACCTGGGTTGTTTTCATCTCATTTTCATCTCATCTCTGATAAACTTCTAAAGAATTTCTACTTGCTCCTCTGTACATTTTGGTCAGAAGAAACAAAGAGAATCTTACCTACATTTATCATGTCCAAGAGAAGATCCAGGGACAACTGTATGATTAATTTTTTCTAGTTACTTTAGCAAACATTGTTGATTTCTCCTACTATTTTTCTGGACTACCTCTAGCTTTTTATATTTCCAGTACAATTTCATTTTAAAGAACCTGACATTTTCTAAACTTTTGAAGGTCATATTTTCTGTCCATCTGTGTCATAAAGAATGATTTTTGATTTCATTAGGTGTTCATGCTATTCAGCTAGAAGCATTAATAACAACCTTAACTTTGTATGTTCATGAAGCCTCTTACAAAGGGTCTTGACCCTGTAGTCTGCAGACTGATAGATGAGGTTGCTAAAAGCTGAAATTCTAAATATAAATCTTAGTAAGTTTTACAGTATAATTATGTAAACCCAAAAAGGAAAGTTCTAAAGGTACTCACTGCAGATGTCTCCTTACCCCAGAAAATTATATTGTATTAATGGGTTAATACACTGTATTACTGACATTGTTCTGTCTCTTTTTTCTAATGTGGGAAAATAGTTTATGAAAAGTTATCTCCTAGTTGATCCAACTGAAGGAATAGCAATGGTATGCAAATAATTTATTATCTATATTTTAATAATTTTGTTGCCATTAATTTTCATTTAATGGCAACAAAATTATGGATCTCTTTGACTCTGCAGTCACATGGGATGAACTAGAGTAGACCATATATACACATGCTTGTTTTGATCCAAGCAGTAATTCCACTTACACAAAATACTGCTTCACTTTAGACAGTAGAATGCAACCAGGTACCAGAAAAATTAGGATATTTAAAGATTCTGAGACTCCCAGCCAATTTGCAAGATAGCCTCTGATGCTCTCCTATCTTGGGGGACCCTCTTTTTAAATCTTCAGCACTCTGCTTTATAATATAGGAACGACATTGAGTGACCTTTGGTAGGTTGCAAAAATGACCTCAAATTCTTCCCTTGCCTCTACCCTCACCCTTTGTGATGTGAGTCTGTAGCTCTTTCTAACTAGCAGTGGATTCTATTGCTTCAATCCTTAAATCTGGGCTGGTCTTGTGACTTGCTTTGACCAAGAGATTATTGCAGAAACAACATTGTTCCAGTGCTCGCCTAGAACCCAAAATACCTTTAATGCCTCCACTTGCTCTAAGACCCCATGTACACTATTTCAGTAAACTTGGGCTAGCCTGCTGTAGGATAAGTCCATATGGCTAATTCAGCCCAGTTGATCCAGACAAGGCCCCAGAAATGTGACCTAAAGCAGCCTGAAAGTCCCAAACTAGCTTAGAAAAGAAGAGTCACCCATACTCTATTTTGTCACCCACAGAAATATGAGTTCAACTAATTGCTCTTGTTCATACTTACTAGTTTTGAGGATGTTTTAAAAGCAGCAAGTGATAACTGACATACTGCCAAGTGCCATACAGAGATGGTCTCCCATAGTTTATTTTCACCTAAAGCTTCTCACTTTACAGACTTATATTTCACATTCTTTGTCAACCCAAACTATCTGAATGAGTTAGTTAAAACAAGCTGACAAGGTAAAGTAAGTTCCTGTAAGAGGCAAGTTGCATTTAAAATAAGGAACTCACCCAAAGTAATCTTAATTGTTAGAATTTGGAACTGATACCTCGATTATTCTTTCTCCCCTGAAAACATGTCTCCGGTAGACAAAGACAAGTGGGAAATGGAAGATATTTGCCTCTCTTGTCATTTTGGTTTTTAATTTCTAAATATGTGGTCTCTAGTAGGGAAGGTCTAGAATGCATTTATTATTAACATCCTATTACCTCTTTCACACCTTTTGAAACTAAAGCATCCTTCCAAATTAATGCATTATTTTTAATAAGATGTATTCCTTTTTCACAGATTCATCAAGCACTTATTTTAGGGCAGGTATTATTCTAAACTCATGTATTTGATTCTGTTTATTTCTACAGCAACATTATGAATTATGGCATTATTGTTACCATGTTTGCAGATGAGGATATGGAGCCACAGAGAAGGTAAGTGACATATTGAAAGCATCAACCCAAGCATCAACCCCAGAATTCTACTGTGTACTCTAAAGGTATACCCAGGATCCTACTAAGGAAATGGCCACAGTGTTAGCAGTGCATATTCACTCATCTTTCATATGCTTCAAATTTTCTAATTCCATCCCATCATGGATGGTGTTTGAGCCTAACTTCAACCCACCATGTTACAGACAATGGACGAGGACGTTGTGATTCAGCAGGATCATAAGATCTGCTTAAAGACTGTAGGGACCTGTGTGAACGAGAATGCTATCTTTGCTGTTGGCTCCCTGGTGGACAATTACTTGAGTCTTGTGAACTAAGCACTGGAGCCTACTACCTTGTTTGGTCTTCTTCTTGAAGATGTGAGTATCGTACTTCCAGTGTTGTCCAGACACTCAGTCTGCTTGCTGTAAGGAAGGCAAGGAAGATTTCTCATCCTTGGATAGTTTGGGTTGTCAAAGAATGTGAAATATAAGTCTGTAAAGTGAGAAGCTTTAGGTGAAAATAAACTATGGGAGACCATCTCTGTATGGCACTTGGCAGTATGTCAGTTATCACTTGCTGCTTTTAAAACATCCTCAAAACTAGAGCAAGAGCAATTAGTTGAACTTATATTTCTGTGGGTGACAAAATAGACTATGGGTGACTCTTCTTTTCTAAGCTAGTTTGGCTAGTTTTGGCTCTGCTTACAGGATTGCAGTCACTCCTAGAGTTTTAAAATTGTATGATCTAACCATAAAAGGTCTTTGGCTCTCAAAACAAACACATACTCACTCACAGTTTTAGAAAAACACAATAAAAATATTACAGTATTTAGTACATGACCTTATTTTTTTATACATCCTTTAATAATAGTTTCGTGTAACCTAGATAGTTTCTGGAGCCTTTCTCTATCTACCTTAAAGCTTAATTGTACCTTTAAATGATAGTGGAGTAATAACTCTTTGCTGTGTAAATGTTGGAGGACTGATGGAATGACTATGGCCATAGTATTTCTGAAGAACAGAAAAATACTGTGTTCTATTTCAACACATCTTATTCTTTGTACTATTTTTATCACTGAGATTGAGCAGGAGACAGATAATGAACTCACTCTTAAAATGATGAAACTCAATCATATATTTTAGACAATGAATCACTCAGTCTGTAATGTTCAATGGATAACTTAAATGCAGTTTTCTGCAGAAGGAAACCTCTGCTTTTATGAAAGGAAAAACATTTACCAATAGAATGGACTTTTTACGCAAGAGCTATGAGGCAAAGAGATTCACAACCGTTGTGGCGTCATAATATTTCTCATGAGAAAAAGTAAATTCAGCTAATTGGTTGCATTTACAGCCCATTGAACATCTGCACTTAAATTATTAAACATCACTAATGTTCTAGAACCACCCCTCCCCAAAAGTCAGGAACCAGGATGCTTTGCAGGCCTTCAGTGATGACTCATCTTAGGCCTAATGACAGAGACATAGAAGCAAAAATCTGGTCTCACTGTACCTGCCCTAGGTCCCTGTTGCAGGAGTGATCTGTCTGGGTTAAAAGCAATACCCACCACAAAGATTCATAGAAATTGAAGGCCTTGGCAAAAGCCATCCACATATCCTAGTTGGCAAGATTTTGTGGGAATTTGGAACATTTTATGTTTAAAACAGGACTCTACATGATAGCAGTATTTAGAATGGGCCACATTGCATGGCTGTTCATAATGCCATACCAGACCAGCCCAATTTGTAGGACTGGCTCTGGATGGAACTGGTCTTGTTATGCTTTGTGGCATCTATGAAATGGGAATAATAACAGAACCTACCTCAGAATCCTACCTACTTTGTTTCTATATTAGTGCATGTGAAGTTGTTGGAATAGTATTGAGATGTGGAAATTGACCATTATTTTTTTACTATCATAATTATTCTTATGCACAGAGTGACAGTGATAATGCCTGCACTGCAATGTTGTTTTGAGCATTAGATGAGATGAAATATGTAAATGTCTAACACTGATGCTGAACATGAACTATGCACCCAGTGGGAGTGATAATAACAGCTACCATTTGCTGTGAGCTTACCGCACAGCTGACCTGTGAGAGTATTTTACACATTCTACCAACAACTCTTTGAGGTGTTATTCATAATATTCCTATTTTATTGAGGAAATAATTGAGGTGTAGTAAAGTTAAGTAATTTGACTTCGGTCATGGAAAAACTGAACACATTCAATAAGATAATGTGAGCTACTATAAAGAATAAACCCGGGACACCTGCATGGCTCAGTGGGTTAAAGTCTCTGCCTTTGGCCTAGGTCATGATCCCGGGGTCCTGGGATTGAGCCCTGCATTGGGCTCTCTGCTCAGTGGGGAGCCTGCTTCCTTCCCTCTCTCTGCCTGCCTCTCTGCCTACTTGTGATCTCCATCTGTCAAATAAATAAATAAAATCTTTAAAAAAGAAAGAAAGAAAGAAAAACCCATAGCTCTTAGTGGCTTCAAGTACAGTGTTTACCACATAAAATTCAAAAGGGTGATTGGTGGAGAGTACTCCAAAAACCCAGGTCCTTCTATGTTGTGGTTCTAGAATCTTTTACATGTGGCCTTCAAGGTCACTATGATTCCCATCCCAGGGAGACAGAAGGGGAAAAAAAATTTACACAAGTTTATGGGCAAGACCAATGTACATAGCATTTATGTTCATATTTTATTATTAGACTTTAGTTTTGGCTACATCTGAATGCAAGAGAGGCCAGGATATATCTTATTATGTGCCGAAACAAAACAATCCTCACAGAGTTTAGTAAAAAGCAAGCCATTTCTGCTATGGTGATGAATATGGGACTAACACTTAGAAATTATGACCCCCAAGCAATTGACAGAAAAGCTTTCTGTGTTTATGTCCCCTCTTTTTCCAAATAGGCACTTGGCAACTATAAGACATCATAAAAATGCAAGTTCCCTACTTTTAGCTCAGCTTCCACAGAGCTGAATTCTTTAACCAACAATACTATCAGGTAATTTGAATTAGAAATACAATTGATCCAGACACATGGATTACTCATTCTGTTATGCATCTGACTCTTGATTTTTGCTCAGATCATGATCTCAGGGTTGGGAGATTGGGCCCAGAGTTGGGCTCCACGCTGGACATGGGGCCTGGTTAGGATATTATGCCTCAATCAGAAAGGATGAATACTCAACTTTTGCATCAATATGGATGGGACTGAAGGAGATTATGTTGAGTGAAATAAGTCAAGCAGAGAAAGTCAATTATCATATGGTTCACTTACTTGTGGAGCATAAGGAATAACATGGAGAACATTAGGAGAAGGAAAGGAAAAGTGAGTTGGGGGTAATCAGAGGAGAAGATGAATCACGAGAGACTGAAGTCTCTTAGAAACAAACTGAGGGTCTTGGAGGGGATGGGATGGGGAGTTGGGTGAGCTTGGTGGTGGGTATTAAGGAGGGCATGTATTGCATGGAGCACTGGGGATGGTGCATAAACAATATATCTTAGAACACTGAAAAACATTAAAAAAAAAGATTCTTTCTCTCCCTCTACTTCTCCTTCTGTCTTAATAAAAATAATAAATAATAATACAGTTAATCTTTCTTTTTTTTTAATTTATTTTTTATTTTCAGTATAACAGTATTCATTATTTTTTGCACCACACCCAGTGCTCCATGCAATCCGTGCCCTCTATAATACCCACCACCTAGTACCCGGACCTCCCACCCCCCATCCCTTCAAAACCCTCAGATTGTTTTTCAGAGTCCATAGTCTCTCATGGTTCACCTCCCCTTCCAATTTCCCCCAACTCCCTTCTCCTCTCTAATTCCCCATGTCCTCCATGCTATTTGTTATGCTCCACAAATAAGTGAAACCATATGATAATTGACTCTCTCTGCTTGACTTATTTCACTCAGCATAATCTCTTCCAGTCCCATCCATGTTGCTACAAAAGTTGGGTATTTTATCTTTTCTGATGGAGGCATAATACTCCATAGTGTATATGGACCACGTCTTCCTTATCCATTCGTCCGTTGAAGGGCATCTTGGTTCTTTCCACAGTTTGGCAACTGTGGCCATTGCTGCTATAAACATTGGGGTACAGATGGCCCTTCTTTTCACTACATCTGTATCTTTGGGGTAAATAACCAGTAGTGCAATGGCAGGGTAATAGGGAAGTTCTATTTTTTAATACAGTTAATCTTTGAACACTGTGAGAGGTAGGGGCTCTGACCCCTATGCAGTCAAAAATTCACATAAAACTTAACTACTAATAGTGTACTGCTAGCCAGAAGCCTTACCAATAACATAAACAATTGTTTAACACACATTTTAGGTGTATATGTATCATATTTCATATTACAATAAAGTAAGCTAGAGGAAAAAATGTTAATAAGAAAATCATAAGAAAGAGAAAATTAATTTGTAGTACTGTAATGTATTTAATCTTAAAAAACTCCATGCATAAGTGGACCCATGCAGTTCAAATTCATGTTGTTCAAGAGTCAGCAGTATTTTCCTGTAGCTGGCATCTAAAAGAATAACTTTAATGATCTGTTTCATAAACATTTTATTTATTTGGCTCCTAATACTACTTAGTATTAAATCAATGTCTTCCATTCACCAAAATCCACTCTTTGGATCTGCCATCAACTGGGCATTTCTGTGTATCTCAGTTTGTATCTACCAAACACTAAGTTAACTAAGTTGACCTCATCCAAAATTTCATTTTTTAAAAACTTTAACTGAAAAATAGCAAACAACCAATAGCGACTGAATGTTTTTATTATGTATTTTAGAAGCTTGTACTTCCAGCCTATGACATTTAGGTTTGCCCAGAATTAGATTGTCCTTCAGCTGAAATCGCTTCTTTAAAATTGTTTTGGCCCCAGGCTGCCTCAGCTTGTTTGAACATGCAAAAATGTCTCAAATATCATGGGCAAACCATGTCAGAAATCAAATAAGAACATAATACCCAGCTGCATCTGGTGCCAAATCTCCCCAAATGAATTTTACTTAACAAGGCTCTGCAACATTTATCTGGAGTCTTGTGGGTGAATTTTCAGTCATCTGATTCCTCTAGCTCTTATCTATTACCTTGTGGGAAGAATCAGAACTATCAGAGGTTGATAACTTGTTCTTGGTAGAAGGTCTTTTGGTTACCATTCCACAGAAAAAAAGAGCTTGGGAATATGGAAAATTGCTCCCCTTCCAGTGTGTGACATTTTGGAAAAGGTTACTCCATATGTTACTATACAGCGTAACATTCATTCTCCCAAGGAAGAATAGGCAGGCTCAAAGCTCCATCTAAATAATGAATAAAAGTTTAAAATTAAGGGAACAGATCCTCATAGTTAATCCTAGTCACTGTGGCTGATGGATTTTTTAGAAAAAGAATTAATGATCAGGCAGCATTCAGTCCCACTGAGGGAAGAGATGGAATCATGTGAGGTCAGGAAGACTCTCTCCCACTCAGTGTAGACCAGCTGTTTACCCTAAGTGTATGACCCCTGCTGCTACAGGATATTTACCCTTCTCTAGAATGGGAAGGAAAGAAACCATCTTAGCTATGCTGTGGCTGAGAAGCTTCCTGCCTGTAGTAGGAATTGAGACCAAAAGAGACCTGCCCATACATAAAACATTGACTTTAGGAACAGTGAGAGGAAACAAAAATTACTATGAGAACCAAAGATAATTTTTAGATATGGTATCCTTTTTATCTTCAATTCTTGTCTCCTGAATTGGGCTCTCTGCCTGTTGTCATCACTGTCATTCCACACTTTTTAACAAGGTCAGTGTTACTGTCTCTCAGGAAAATAAGAAAGAGGTGAGATCACCATAAGCAACTCTTAGTTAATTCAGAATTTTTCATTGTTTCCCACTTGAATAATACAATTATTTAATAGCTAATGTTAGCAGGCAATGCACTATGTCTTCTTAGCCACAGCTCATCCTTAGCAAAAACTGGTAGAATGAAAGAATGTGTTAATCACCATTTATTCATCTCTCCCATTTCCTGGCCTGGTCTGACAGACAGACGACCTGTCTATTTTCAGTACTGGCTGTAGTATTATGTGACCTAAATGCCATAAAAGTTTAGTGATGTGTGGTACTAATTGAGGCACAAATATTTACGAAAATATCAGAAAGGATGTCTTGAGGCTGAGATATTTGAGGAGTAATAGTGGAGCCAGAGGACACCTCAAATTGACTCTTCAAATTCATCTCAAATTCATTTGTTCTTCATGGCTCAGGCCATAATCCTGAATGGGTAGCCAATGACTGACTCTCAGATAAAAGCTTTATAATGATATTTGAAGCTAATATTTAGTCATTAAAAACACAAGACCATGTCACAATCTCACTTTTATATTCCATAAAGTGTCATCCTTGTCCTTATGGGGGAAAAAAAAAAAGCAATTCTGTCGAATTGCAATTCTATGCAAATAATGTCTGGTGAAAACAACTGAGCCAAGCTCTGATTCTCTTTTACCTGCTGTTTTGGAAAACTAAGGAAATTCAAAGAAGAGCTCCAAATGACCTGACACTTTAGTATCTTCTTATTAAGATATAATGATCAATTTTTGATTGCACAACTAAGATAAAAATCATTGGAATTTCTCACAATTAGAAATGATCATTTGTAATAGGTACTGTTGTCATGTGCCCCAATCATTTCTTCAGGGCTGTGTACTCATGTCCCAGTTTTTGGAATGTGGCTGCTGAAAGCTCAAAGTTTTGCCCCTCACTTGCAATTGTACTCAGCTGGCAATTGCCTTACCAAGGTTACATTCCCTTTTGGGGGTAGCTCCAGCCAATGGCTGGCTCATGCAGTTGTACAAAGTTCTGGTTCCACTGCCTAAACTTAGAATAACTCTGACTGGTCGTTCCAGTTCCAGAACACCTTATGAAGTCTTTGGAAGCACCCATTGCAACTACATTGTGGTTCAGCTTCTCTGACAATCTAATTCTGCTTCTCTCACTTCCATGCAGATATATCTGAAAGCACTTCCCAATAAACTTTTTTTAAAAATTTTTTCAATTTATTTATTTTCAGAAAAACAGTATTCATTATTTTTTCACCACACCCAGTGCTCCATGCAATCCATGCCCTCTATAATACCCACCACCTGGTACCCCAAACTCCCACCTCTCCCCTCCACTTCAAACCCCTCAGATTGTTTTTCAGAGTCCATAGTCTCTCGTGATTCACCTCCCCTTCCAATTTACCCCAACTTCCATCTCCTCTCTAACACCCCTTGTCCTCCATGATATTTGTTATGCTCCACAAATAAGTGAAACCATATGATAATTGACTCTCTCTGCTTGACTTATTTCACTCAGCATAATCTCTTCCAGTCCCGTCCATGTTGCTACAAAAGTTGGGTATTCATCCTTTCTGATGGAGGCATAAGGGGCGCCTGGGTGGCTCAGTGGGTTAAGCCTCTGTCTTCGGCTCAGGTCATGATCCCAGGGTCCTGGGATCGAGCCCCGCATCGGGCTCTCTGCTCTGCAGAGAGCCTGCTTCCTCCTCTCTCTCTGCCTGCCTCTCTGCATACTTGTGATCTCTATCAGATAAATAAAGAAAAAAATCTTAAAAAAAAAAAACCAATAAACTTTAGAGACAGACAAAATCTGTCTCTAAAAACTCAGTCCAAGAAAACATCCTTTAACATTTTGATATATTTTCCCAGCGTATGTTTTACAAAATTGGGATCACACTAAATGTATAGTTTTGTATTCTGTTTATTTTTTATTTAATGTCATGTTTTGAGCCTTTTTATTTTATTGATTCCTTTTAAAATATGTGTTACTTAGTAATTTCATCACTTTTCAATAAATGATGTGCCATAATGTATTTAATGACTCTTTATTCAATAGGTATATTGTTTCCATTTTTCCCGTATTATAAATAATACTATGATGACATCAAAGAGTTTTATACATAAATCTCTGACCATTTCAGATTATTTCATGAGAATACATTCAATTACTGAGTCCAAGAATATGAACTCTGTTAAGAATCTTCACATATTTTGTTAAATTGTTTTCCAGAAATATTTTTGACATTGTGTTTTTTCATGGCTTTACATTTCCACTATCACTTAAGATTGTATTGGTCTCACTGTGTTCTTGCCAGAGTTGAATACTTATTATTTTACTTAATTCAACTTCTGGCAGTGTTCTTTAACACCAACATGCTATTTCTTGGTTGAAGTCTAAAACTGACCTTTTTTTTCATCCAACTGTATGGTCTCCTTTCAGATTCCTACACACTTTGCTCCCATTGTTCCATTACCCTGTTGGGGGCCATGTCATAAAATGTGCATATCAGTGTCATGCTGAACAGTTCCCTTTCTCTTAGATGAGAATTATTTGTGGTGACTTTGATTATTAATTTCCTGTTCTTATTAATGTCTGTATCTTCCCTAGCACCTAGTATGGGTCCCTGTACATAATACATGTGCAATAAAAAATGCTTTTTAAAATAATTTCTTATCAGTGGTCATTCATCAGTTTGTCAATTCTATAATTTGCCCACTCTGTGGTTCAAAGAACAAGTGTAAGATATACCAGAATAACCCATTAGATAACTACAGTTCTTTTTGCCTTCTAGACGCAACAGAGGCCACTATAAACCATTTTGATGGGCAAGTCCTTTGATGCTAAGGTATTTTGTTTTCTATTTCTGGCCCTGAGGCCAGTTGACTGTTGGTGCTTGAAGAGTTCAAAACAGAAGCAATGAAGAATATGATTTTCTCATTTATTTACTTATTTATCTTAGTATATTCATTTCCATAAATTTATGATCCTAAAGCTATGGCCTTAGACTTATATATTAGTAATAATGAATATATTTTCAATATAGTTGAGTAAATATCTTGTGATATTTGTTTGGCAGTTAAGTAAAATCTATTTTTGAGTGACTCAAGTCTGCCAGTTTATACCTGAATAAGATTAATGAGTTAATGAAATTGTGGTGACTGTGTCCTTTAGGCCACATGGAATTATATTTTAAGTAGCCCAGATTCTCCCTATATGTGTTTCTTATTCAAGGGGAAAATCTAAAAATCTACTCTGTTTACAAGAACATCAAATTGCAATTTCCCACCCTGATTCAGATCTCCAATAGCTAGACACTTATTGAGCTTTTTGTAGAAAATTCATATTGGCTAAAATCAATGAAGCAATTCTAAAACTCCTTCACAATACCCTTTGGTACAAAATAATTAACTCAGGGGCTCTAATGTTTCAGTGAGTAAGCAGACCAATTTTCTCAGGCAATACTCAAATCTCTGAGAGTGTTGGGTAGTAGAAATTCATTTTTGAAAGCCAGTGTTGGATCTAAGGTATTTTTATTTACATATTTAGCAATGGTTTATATAGCACTAAAATGAATTTATAGAGCAAGAATTTCTACCACTTTCAGTCCACGGGGAATATAAAACTCCTGTGGGTCATTCTGTGATAAATTTAAGATAGGTAGGAGTTTAAGAGCAAAGGGAAAGTGAGGAAACTCAAGGATAGGGATTATAATCATTTTCTCAAAGTGACTTCTGTGAGTCTGCAAGCACCAAGATTAAATGTCTTTACTGTAAGCCCCTCAAGGCTCTCTTTCTTGATTTCCATGCAAATAGAAACAGAGGTAACAGAGAAATGAGTTGCTTTCAACAATCAAAACAAATCAAAGTGCTGATGAGAGTAAGGGTAGAAAATACAGAAAGCATCTCCATCCCAGAAGTGTATATGGTTGGAATCATAAAATCAAGAAAAGATTGCACTTTACTAATCTAGGCCTATCAGTAAAAATCTTTTAACACAGATGACTGCAATCTAGTAAGATAAGCCCTAATACTTCAAACTCGTGCATGGAGAAATATGAGGTAAATCCAAAATTGTATTATGAATGCTTGTATATTTCCCCATATTGGTTAGATTTAAGAAAGATGTTTAAAACAAGAATGTGATATGAGTATAGAATGAAAGCTGACTTGTTCTTAGAATCAGACAAGTAGGTAAAAAGTATAGACACCAGATAAATCAATATAGTATTCTGTGGGGGGGATATACCTAAATATGAAATAATATTTAAAAGATTGAGTTATTTCTTAAAGCTTTGACAATTAATAAATAACTGCTGGCTCACATGAAAAATTTATGATATTACTCAAATGAATGATTGATGTTATGATTTTTTTAATCAGTACCCTAGAACATGACCAAAGTTATTCATAACGAACTGTGTCAGAACACATGGACAAAATTGTATTTGGGGGAAATGAATGGCTGATCAATGGCTGATCATGGTGAACTCACTAGATCCTGTATGCTAAATTTGGTTCAAGTTGACTACCACACATTCTGAACCCAACACATTCTGAAATTATAAACTTCTATATTATAGGTGATTCTTTAATATCATTACTATCTCTTTAAAATACATATAAGCCCATTGTTTTTAAGTGTTTCTTATAAGGTAAAACCAAAAAGAAATAAGGGTATTTTAGGGGGAAAAAAATCTTCCTTCTCTCTTAACCTATCAAAATTACAATAAGTATCCACTATTCTCCTAGGAGGAGTTGAAAAAGTTATGTGGATGAAGAAAAATCTAAGTGTCCCAAACTGTCTTTAGAGAGAATGAATTTGAATGATTATAAACTTAGATGTTATCTGAGATGCAGCATTTTCCTGGGTTTGACCTTTCAAGAAACCCAGTAAATGTGCTTCTCCAAAGAGTCAGAATTTTTACTCTGGTGGTTAGGCAGGATTCATCTTTCTTTTCTAATTCCTCTCTTCCAAATTTTCTAAGCTCTGCATTCTACACACACACATACACACATATGAACACCGGGAGAGAGGGGGCTGGGAGAGAGAGATGATATGATGATGATATGAAAAGTGTCTCAATATAAAAAGGTCATATGGGCCAGGAAACCAGAATGAAGATTAGAAAGGAGATTTAAGCGTGGGAATTTGTTTGAGGCCTTCAACTGTCACCTGAGAACACTCTAATATACCTCCAGGCAGGCCTAAAGGCTGGGGCTTGGCAAACTTGCCTTGTCAATCCTATCCTACTCAGTTCTCCACTCAATAGGCTGTTAACAGCCATCAGGAATTAAACTATCTGGAAAGGTTAATTATAAGGCATTAATAACTTTGAATTTAATGGAATAGAGGCTATCGAAGGCAGAAGTAAGGACCCCCAGAAGAAGATGTTCATATCCTAATCCCTGGAACCTATGCATATATTGGGTTATATGGCAAAAGGAAAATAAGGTTGCAGATGACATTGTGATTGCTACTCAGCCAAGCTAAAATAGTGAGAGTATCCTGAATGGTCCCGGTGGGCCCAAAGAAATCACAGGGTTTCTTATACAGGAGAGGGATGCAGATGAGTCAGAGTCAGAGAAGGATGACAGAAGCAAGGTCAGAGGGATGCAATATGAGAAGTACTCAACCCCCGTTGGGAGGTGAAGATGGAAGAGAGGGGTCATGAGCCAGGGAATGAAAGCAGCCACAAGAAGCTAGAATAGATAAGAAACAGATTCTCTGCAAGAATTTCTACAAAGGAACACGTTCTGGCCAAGGCATTGATTTTACACCAGTGAGACAGTCAATCTTCTGACAGACAGAATTGTGAGATGTTAAATTTGTATCATGAAGTCACCAAGCTTGTGGTACTTTGTTCTAGCAGCCACAGGAACTGAAAACAAATCGTTTTTGGTATTGAATGTGGGGTGCTGCTATAACAAATACCTAAAAACATGGAAATGGCCTAGGAATTGGGCGGTGGGAAGAGGCTGAAAGAATTTTGAAAACCACACTAGAAAAATCCCCAGAGTGCCTTGGACTGTGAAGAGAAATATGGAGGCCAATGGCTCTGCTAGTGAATGTGTAAAAGGAAATGAGAAATATCTTCCTGGAGGTGAGAGGAAAGAGGACCCTTGGTATATATACAATGGCAGAATACTCACCAGAGTCGTGTCCTGAAGTTGTGTGGAAAGCAAAACTTACAAATGTTGAAATTCAGGAGACTTCCAAGCATTACACTGATGGTGTGGCCTGTGTGTCACTGTTGCTAGCAGTAAGATTTGAGAGGGAAGACCAAAATGGAGAAACTCCTGTTAAACAAAAAATAAATAAAGCTTGATGTTTGGGAAATTCTGAGCCAATTCTTCCTCTAAGTCATTGTCCAGTCATGCAAAAGGCTATTTGAAGAGAACAAAATTAGATCTTCTCATCCACCTTAGCAAAAGCTAAAAAAGGAGATAAGCTCGTTGAAGAAAGATCCATTGAGAAACCTCTTGTATGATGGAGGGAATCGCTGTGACACACATGGAAAACACACAAGTTTCCCCAAGTTTTTAATCAGCAGAAACATTGCCACCTTGGATTAAGAAAGACAGAGAGAATTCAGTGGCTTCGGGTACAAATGGGCCAAACATTGCAGTAGATGTTTTTTTTTTTTTTTTTAAAGTAGAATTCACCTGGAAATGTCATAGCTTAGTTTGTTCTGCAGGAACTGAAATGTAGAATCAAAGATTCTTGGAAGAGGAAGGAACTAGTAGGTAATAAGAGTTCAGTTCCCTTAAAAAAAAAATGAGACATTGGAGGGGAAAAAATAATAAAAGTAAGTGAGTTTATAAATGTTTGGCTGATTTTATACGAGTACTGTTTCAGATAATAGTGATCCTTATCTGTGGATAAAATATCCATGGAAGTTCTTGCTTTAACCAATATTAATAATTTCTTATATTAGAACAGACCATCCAGGATGGGAGTCTTCTATAATAGTCCAATATGCAAGAATCTAGAATGAAAAAATATTTGTATACATATCAAAGATGTGATGACTTTATGTTGCTAATTTTATCAGTTGATAGACAATCATTGTTTAAAGGGCAATTAAGTAGAAGGTAATTCTTTGAAATAGTTCTACCTGTTTAAACTTCTCCCCTTCCACTCCTTGGGTTCCTAACATAAAAACAGGTAACATTTGTGGTGGATTTATTATATCTCAGACCTGTGCTTTACACAACTTAGATAAATTATTTCATATGTTTTCACAAGACATGAAAAGGTATGTACCATTATCATCCCTATTTTTCGGATGAAATTGAAGCGTAAAGGAGTAAAGTAGCTTGCCCCATGTGGTAAATGGCAAAGCAGAGATTTGAATTCAGCTCTGTATAATTCTGGAAACACAATCCTTAGCTATCAAATTACCCTTTTTTTAAAGTATTTGAACATTAACTATTCATAGAGTTGCCTGATAGGCCTGGAGGCTAGCATGTTTCTTCTAAAGCACAGGTTTCTCAATATGGTGAATACGTACAGTAACTTCTCTATAATATTCCTGCCTGAGTTCAGGGAAACAAACGGAACTAAATAGAGAATGCTCTAAATTGAGATCCATCGTCTATGTGCTTCCTGAAAGGAATAGTAGTAATAGTTAGTACTGATTGTCCATATATATTGCCACCTAAATACTAGGCCAAAGACTTTCTGTACTTCATCTTATTTAACCTTCACTCATGAAGGAACTTATTTTATAAGGGGAAGAAATTGCAGCGTGAAAGGCTTTTCAATCAAATTACAGCATGGAAAGCTGGTCATACAGCTGGTTATAACTGTGAGCCAAGGTTCCAGACCCATACGGAGACCACTGTGATTTCCTGCCGCAGTTGTAGCTACATGTACATATTTTTGCATAGGAAAAAAAAATGGTGAGTTAAACAGTCTGCTCCTTTTTGGTAATATTTAGATGCTGGGTAGGATTCAGGAGAGGCAAAATGTAATTTCTCAGCACATGGAGGGAATGAATGTTTTGTGCCTGAAATATCCTTTGGTAGCTCAAGGCAAATTCCAGATGGTTCCTGACTGGGCTATCACCTCATAATGTTTCAATGTTAAATAAGTTTTTCATGCCTCATTTGCCTGAACCACCTTAAAATCCCGAGACAGTTTCCCCCTCATGTATTTTCAACAGGTTGGTGTTGCTGTCTCCCCAATCTGCTATATTGAAGTACAGCTGGTGCCTCAGATCTATGTGGGTCCCTGAGTCATAAAGAGTGGGTACTTAGCAACCAGATCAGATAAGCACAGGATGTTCCATCTTTAATTGTATGATTTATAGTTCAATATGGCTTTCCATATCATTTGTTAACATTTTAGACTATAAACTGATCTCAGAGCAGTTTAGATTAGGGAATAGACCAGGAAATCATTTCAAATTGTGGTCTGACAAATATTATGGTCTGAAATTCACCCTAACATTTTAGTGTGTGTGTGTGTGTGTGTGTGTGTGTTTTCCACCTTTCCTGGTATTATAAGTGACTTTAGTTGCATAATAACAAATTTTAAAGGTTGCTGAATAGTTTTCTGTTCTTATTTTTCTCTTCATGTTGAGGGAAACAAAAAATGGGTTGTTGCTAGGAAAATACTAATAGTCACTAACTTGTTTCCTGACATTTGAGTGAGTTTAGAAGTCCATCAATAGTACATTATGAATCAAAGCTGGTTCAGATAATTTCAGCCACATCAATCATTGACTGTTCTTGACAAACTACAAAACAGAGAAGACTCATAATATTCTACAGTGTATCTCCCATTTTCCCACCTTGAGAAGCAGACTTTCTGTTGGCTTAAATGCTACTGATGTGTACGCATAAGAAGAGAAACCCTGAGAAAATGTCAATATACATCAAAACTGACTTTTGTAATCAGTAGGTAGACTGGGCAATTTCCTATGTAGTATAATGTAAATGACACCAACAGTGTTTCTTGTCCTGAATTCTTTTCCACGGTTTTGATCACAAGTGGACAATTTCCACATTTCCTATTGGATTAAAATATAGAGGGTATTTGTTAAAACTTAAATGGTTTTAGGAGTAATACATGAAATCATATAATGACAGATACCTATAGAGAGCAAGTGTTCAAGGGAAGGAGATTCAAGACTGTTAAGAGAATCAGGAGAGATATCTCATGGGGAAATGGGCATGGAGGAAGAAAGAGAGGCTGACCTGAGATCAGTGGACAAGTGCAGGCAAGGCTAGGGGCTGTGACAAGAGTGTGAAATGAAGAAAGATGGACAACAGAGGGAGAGACAGGTAGGAGGCAAAAGTTTTGGAAGAAACATTAGACAAACTGGTAAATTCAACATTTTCCCAAGAGTTGAGCTAAAGTTATTAAGTTGATAATGTTTATCAGAAGCTTAAACTTATTTAAGACTTTGATTTATTAATTCTATTTTGAAGATTTGAGTCTGATCTAATAACTCTAAATACAGAAAATATGTATCATTATTTATAATACCAAAAATGTGGCAGCCACCTAAATATCCAATCATACATCAACCACTGAGTGAGCCATGTCTATCTACTCAATTAGACCTTGCAAATACTTTGAAAGTTATGTTTAAAAGAGTATATAATAAAAATGTTTATGAGACAAAATTGAGTTAAATAAGAAAAATACAAAATTGAGTACACAGAGTGATTGTTGTAATAGAAATGCATTAATATATTGATTGGGGCATATCAAAGTGAATGTATTTTCATGAAGGGGATGGTAGATGACTGACCTACCATCCCCTTTCCACCAATTATTTCTTTTAGGAGCACCTGGGTGGCTCAGGTGGTTAGTGTCTGTCTTCAGCTTAAGTTATGATCCCAGGGTCCCTGGATCTAGCCTTGCTCAGCGGGAAGCCTGCTTCTCCCTCTCACACTCCCCTTGTTTGTGTGCCCTCTCTCCCTGTGTGTCCCTCTCTCTCTGCCAAATAAATAAATAAATAAAATCTTTAAAAAAAGAAAAAAATTATTTCTTTTAACAATCTATATTTTCCAGATACTCTTTAATAACTTTTATTATTTTTGTGAGGGAAATTACTTAAGTATCAATATCACTATGATCCCAAGACAAGACCCTAGGGCTAGCTAAACATGTATTCCTTTCCTCTGAAAGCCTTAGCTTAATCAATGACAGCAATCCCAGAGAAAAGACAGATCCCTCGGGTCAAAGATATAGGATTAATTCACCTTCCTCAGCAGAGTCTCTAAACAGGAATAAAAATTTACCTCCAACGTATGGAAAAAAAGAACACATTAAGGTTATTGTATCAGATCAACTAGTTGTGTTCTGTCTGTTAGATGAAAGATATAAATGTAGATTGCAATATCTTCAGAATAATTATTCAAAGTTTGCCTTAAAGTTAGCCAGAAATATAGGCTCTTTTCTAAGGGTAATGTGGGGACACTTGAATCATCTGTCATCTTGAATAGTCCAATACTGGCTAATCTTGATAGTAAGCAGATGAGCAGTTATTGCCACCATAATTGGATTTTGTTAGGATAGGAGACAGAAATAGAGATGGATCTATTTTCTTTCCTTAGAGATTTGACATTTTAAAAGATATCCCTGCCAGTGGAGAATTTGGTGAAGGCTGCTCTTTTATAGTGGAAATCTTAAAGAAAAACATACTGCATGATGATTCATGGGAGGGGTGCCAGCCTATTTAAATGAGGACAGGTATTATTTTAATGCTGAAAGGAGCCTAGGAGTATATCTGGTATTTCAGAAGAAGGCTGTTCACATTTGTAAATTAATTATTCTTTTCAATACTCAACAATGGGTTGGGCCATCATGGAAATGGAAGCAGCATGCAGAGGGTGGTAGACATTGGAATTAGGCAGAGCTGGGTTTGGAACAATTACGCACTGCCTTGGAAAACACATTCCATACCTTTGAGCCTCACTTTGCTTATCTATAAGAAGTATATAATAGTAATAATAACTAGCCACTAAACCGAACACTTTATATTCATTAACTCATTTAATTCTTACATTGACTCCAGGAGGAATACATGCATGTAGGAATACATAAGACCATGTATAAGAGATATAGGGCACATTTCATAGCACATACGGTGAGGGGGACAATAAATTTGATCCTTTTCCCTTGACAGTAAGATTTACGATCCTGGCCCACAATCTACTGACATATGAATATTTAGGGGCTTGTTAGAGTGGTAGCTTTCGTTGTTTCTATCCATTTGGATGAATTTGAATGATTTTCATTCTACTAAAAGCAGATCATGAAACAAGGATTTGGGTACAAGTAGTTTATTTGGGCAGTCGAGAATTAATAATGGGGAAATTGAATTAATAAGTGAGACACAGTTTTGGGCATTTGGGGTTCAATCATACCAGGGCCTTCTGTGTGAATGTTTAAAAATATCTCCAAATCTATTTCCAGGGTGGAAGGTAGGTAGAGAATTTATGTCACTTGTTGGCGGACACCCCTGGGCCATTGCCTGCCCCCCTCTGCTTCTGGTCTTCTGCCTGCTAACTTTGAGCAAGATCCCACAATCAGAAAGGGACCAGGCCAGTGACCTAAAGGGTGAGTAGTCACAGCTTCTGCTATAATTACGTCAGAACCTAATGTAACAGTAAAACATCAAGTTTACTCTGGAAGGAAAGGGTTATCAAATTTCAGTAATTCTACATTTCCTTCATTTGAGTAGCTCAGATTTCTAAAAGTGTATGCCTTGCACAGACTCAGCAGAAATCGCACCACAATTTTGGATTTACATGAGACATAGACGCAGAGGGACCATTTAACAAATTATTCTAGCTGTTTGGAACAAACAATTAAACAAATAGAACCTGCTGCTGCTTGCACCCAGCTGTGCATTCCAGCCAAAGACATGGCTCTGACATATTAGGCAAGAGTGTCATCAAGAAGATACCATCAGCAAAGAAATGGTAGAAATGAAAGAAAGAAACCTATAGCTTAAGACCCCAAAGGCAAATGGAATTCTGGGACCTGGAAGGATCCAGAAAAACAGGCTCTCTTTTAATAGCATAACCATCAAGAGACAAGTTCACTTTCCAAGTAATGCAATGGCCTTAAGGCAATAAATATTTGGAACCAGACAGGTGAACATGCTGAAAACAATGGTTCCTGGTGTCTAACAAACCCTGTGCTACGTATGTCTCAGGGCTGAAGTGGAAAATAATTTGCCAGTACTTTTTTCTACAGGAGATTAAAAAATAATATCCATTACATTGGTCTTCAAGCAGATAGGACATTAAGGGCAAATGCAGTGTTAGGGAATAAGAAGTAATTAAAAGGACAACTAAAGGAGAGATACAGGTCCTGGGGAATGAATTGGCAGTCTAATTCATTCATTGGCTCTTCAGAAAATAATGATATCAGTCTTGCTTTTATTTATTTTTTAAAATTTTATTTATTTATGAGAGAGAGAGAGTGGGCCCATGCCCAAGTAGGGGGAGCAGCAGGCAGAGGAGAGGAAGCAGCAGGCAGAGGAGGAGAAGCAGGCTCTCCGCTGAGGAAGGGCTGAGGGAGAGCCCAAAGCGGGGCTTGATCCCAGGACCCTGTGATCATGACCTGAGCAAAAGGCAGATACTTAACTCACTGAGCCACCCAGGCACCCCTCAGCCTGCTTTTAATAAGCCTATGTTCTAATAGAGTAGACAAATGTGCAGGTAGATAATTTGAATACCCTCTGATAAATGGCACAATACATTGGAAAAGAGGGTACATTGGCATGATAGAGGCACAATTAATTAGCACCATAGAATGTCTGAGAAAGCACCCTCTTGTTGCCAATGCCTTACCAGAGAGGAGAAGGATATTCAGCACCAATACTTAATCTGGCATATGGGATGGATTGAAGCTTGGAAAGAGAAAGAGTAGGAAATACCCAGTGCTGGATAAAATATTCCATTCCTACAGGAAAGGCAAGAATAAGGCAAGGTAGAGCCCTTTTGGAAGTGGGACAACAGCACAGTGGCAAACGAAGTTGAACAGGCTAATATGTGCTACCATGTGCTACCATGGATATAACATAAGCTCACTGTTTAATAAAATTTTTCTTTTTTTTAAGATTTTATGTATTTATTTGAGAGGGAGAGAGAGAGAGAGAGCAAGCAGACAGGAGAGGCAGAGGGAAAGGGAGGACCAGGTTCCCCACTGAGCAGGGAGCCTGAGATCATGACCTGAGCTGACGGCAGATGCTTAACTGACAGCCACCCAGGCACTCCTAAAATTTCTTTATTCATATGTCTAACAGTATGTTTCAAAGAATTTTTGAATATTTTCTAAGGAAAAAGTTGTTGGCTATATTCATTATTATTTTTTCTACATTTGATAAATTCATGCAGACTGCAAGCTTTGGTAATACTCTATGGGAATCCCTCTGTGACCTAAGAATGTGGACTCAAGACAGAAGGAACATTCTCTATCTTCAGTGAGCTTGGCATGTGTGTGTGTTCAGCATCTGGGGACACTTCTTATCAATCTCTTTTTCACTGAAAAACATCTTTTCTCTCCAGAGAACACCCCACTTGCAGGACAACAAACTTGTTATTTAGCCAAACCCACCTTCCCTGATCAGAGAGATGTAAGGAAAGCTGTACACAGGAGAGGGACACATTGGTGCACATTTCAATCAAATGCATCATCTCATGGGTGTTAGGGTGTATTCTAGTCAGCTGGTTGGAGTATGAGGACTCAGTTTCTTTGACAAATAGCAGAGAGTATAAAAGAACCAGGAAATAGCCTGGCTTCAGCTTGAGTGCTTTCTGGTGCTATCAGCCCATTATATGTGGCAAACACAATTATGTCTAAATTTCCCTGGGTTTCTGGGTGGAGGTGTGGAACCTTCAGCCCCAACTTTTTCCTGGGCATTGAAAGTCAGAGCAGCCCACGGAACTGGTTGTTCATTAGGAAGAGCTGAGATTGGACTGGAACAGGGTGAGGGTTGACAATATTAATTTAAGGATATCATAAAACTAATTTGATAAGCTCCGTCATATAGTAGTTTCCCCCAAGTCAATTCAGACCTGTATTTTGGCTGCACTTCATTATTCAGTTTTGTGGTCTGGAATACCCTAACTGTGGATTTGGAGGGAAAAAATGCTTGTAAAAATGTACTTTAAAATTTGTTTAAATATGAAAAAAATCAATAATGAGGAAAGCCAATTCCTTCCTTCTCTGGAAATTGTTCCAAAAAATTGAAATGTATTATTAGTGGCTAGAATAAGGGAATTTTATTATTAAAATGATAGAAGATGTATAAAGAGGCACTAAGCAAGCTTGGGGAAAAACACGAACCCTGCTGAACTTATCTGAAGACCCTAGGTAGTTAGGAAAGGAGGCCAAAACTCTTCAACTGTGGTTCTCAAACTTCAGCGTGTATATGAACTGCCTGGACAACTTGCTGGTGGTAATCCAGTAGGTCATGGGCAGGGCTCAAGAACCTATATTTTTAATGTGGTGGAATTCTAACACTTCTGACTGACTGATGCTGTTGGTAGAGGACCACGCTTTGAGTAACAAGGATCTAAGGTGAGAGCTGGTTTCTGACTCTCCAGCAGGAACTTTCACTTGCTATGTAACTTTGTGACTTTGTGCAGATGTATCTGTTAGAGATAAAGAACTTCGACATCCTTGTGCTAATAGGAATTTCTGCAAAAAATCAATAGCAGAGAGCACAAGGGACTTGTCATCTCTAAGATCTGGGCTTGATTCCTAGCTCTACACTATTGTGTGACCTTGAATGGTTAAATGAATGAGTCATTTAACCTTGCTAAGACTCATTTTCCTCAGGTGTAAGATCTATTCCTACAATCTCTGTCTTCCTACACTTGATGATAGTTTAAAAGATCAAATGATAGTGGCTGATATTAATTGTCTGCTTAGTATTTGCCAGTGACTGTGATAAACCCTTTAAAGACATTAATTCACTTAATCCTCACAACAGCCCAATGAAGGAAATACCATTATTGGAGCCTCCTTGAGGGTGTGTAGGGCCCCCTGTAATTATCCATAATTTGACTTTTAAAATGTATTACGAAGTTCACAAAGAATGTAGTCAAAGATTCAGAAAAAGGTGTAGAGAATACAGAAACCTTCTCTTCAGGTCTCTTATTGTTAGACGTGCCACTCTAGCACTTTAATACCTCCCACCACAGGAAAAGATAGCAATGCCACCTGTATTAATTTTCCATGCTGCATAAAAAACTACCTCAAAATTAACCACTTAAAACAAAACTCATTTATGAAGTCACAGTTCTTGAGGTCAGAAGTTTTGAAACGCATCGCTGAGTTTTGTGCTCAGGTCCCACACCCTGAAACTGGAGTGATAGCTGTGCTATATTCCTTTCTGGAGGATATGGGGACAAAACTACTTCTGCTTCTGTTGTGAGGGTCGCCCCAAAAAAATGTTCCTTGTAGCTGCTGGACTGAGGCTCTCATTTCCATATTGTTGGCTGGTAGTCAGGGGCTCCTCTTGACTCCTAGTGGCCACCCATTCCTCACCATATGGCTCCTTTTATAAGTCCTCTCGCACTTCAAATGATTGATTGATTGGTTTGCCAAGAATCAAGTCACTTTTAATAATTCACCTGACTTAGGTCTGGCTCACAGAGGACAATCTCCTTTTTCAAAAGTCAACTCCACCATATAGCATCTCCTTTTCACAGGAACAAATTAATCATATTCACAGTCCCAGTGATTATGTTAAGTGTGCTCACCAAAGGGTAAAAATTGGGGTGGGGGAAGTTAAAATTTTGTCTATATCATCATGGTCCTGTGGGACTATTTGTATTAAAATAATATAGATCATTTTGCCTTTGCATTTCCACAATGCCATTTGCTCAGTGCTGGTTGTACCATTATTTATTACACTGCATCATCCATGTGCTACCCAAGAAGAGTTATTTCCAATGGTACGCTCAAAAGTTCTTTGCTGACCATAAACACAAATACAAGCCTTGTTCATAATATGTGGAGGAAAATGTGAATGACAGTTCATTTTCTGGATCATTTTAACTTATGTAGAATAAATGTAGAAAATGTATCTTTCAAACATGTCACCTATTGAATCCTTTATCTTGCAATCAATGTATTCCTAGAATGTGAATTCTTTTAGTGTTGACTGCATCCCTGATATGTATATACTATGGAGAAAAAAAAACTGTAAACTATGAGTTAAGACTGACAAGGAGTACATGACACCACATTGGTTGAAGGCAAGAAAAGACATTGATTGATGGGACCCACTGGCATTACAGAGGACTTGCATTAAAAACCCTCAAAGGAGATAGTTACAGCCACCCTCAAAAGCCAGATTGATATGTGAAATGAAGATTATAGAAAGAATAAAATGATTGCCCTGGGTGCCATCAGTGGGGACTCAGAGTTTAAAAAATGCCTGCCACCACCATTGCTACCTTTGGGTGCTATAGACCAAAGATGGTATGACCAAAACACTAATAGGCAAGAACTGATGAATGAGTCCCCATACAGAGATTAAAACTAAAGCTTGAGGGACCCCTGGGTGGCTCAGTGAGTTGAGCATTTGACTCTTGATTTTGGCTCAGGTCATGACCTTGGGCATGTGGGATTGAGCCCTACTTTAGGCTCTGTGCTCAGCCAGGAGTCTACTTGTGATTCTTTCCCTTTGCCTCTCCTCATCTGCCCCACCACCATGCATGTGCAGGTTTTCTCTCTCTCTCTCAAATAAATAAATAAATCTTTTTAAAAAACACCAAACCACAAAAAAGGGGAACAGAGCTTGATAGTGAACCCTCCCTAGTCTAGTGTCCTTACTTTATCTTTTGTTGGATATGCCTGAGAGTCACCCTAAATGACGATACCAGCATCATTCTGGTGGTCCAACCAAAAGAAAATACAGTTTTAGTCAGTGAGAATAATCTATAGGCTGGACATGTCTTCTGGATCTGAAACCCCAGATGCCCCCACTGTTGAAATCCTCAAGTTTCTCAAGGTATCTGGTCAGCCCTATATGCATGCCAGTTCCCTGGAAGAGACAAATGGAATCTGCAGGGTATATAGATCCTAGTCTAGATTTGGAATTCTCTGCCTGATAGCACTGTCAGTCCTGGCCAGTTTCAAGCACTGGAGGTATACTCAGACAGAACATTTTAAAGAACTCACTGGAAAGTGTTCCTTTCTTTTCCCACCCTACACAATGCAGAGTACCCAGCAGAGGCTTTACTTGTCTATTACTGTAGTACTGCTTATTATCATTCTTGTTTTATAGATGAGGATACCAAAGTATGGAGAAATTAAGTAATTTTCCCAAAGTTAAATTGCTATTAAGTATCAGGATGTAAAATCAGAGAATCTGATGTTACAGCACATACTCATAACCAATTTGCTATGTGACCTCTGAAATACTGTAGTGCATGTGAAATCATTCTGTGTGAATGAAAGATATTTCTCTAATTTTCATAGAGTATAACGTGTTTTAAAAATGCATTCTACCTATAAATATAAAATGCTGTGAAGGCTAATTATTAAATAAGAAGAAAGTATGATATCACAGGTTATTAACTCAATTAAAAAAAATAAAAACTTCAGGAATTATATAAGAAGAAATACACAATTGGAAGAGAGTCCTTGCATCATAAACATGAGCTCTGACCCAAGGCAGGATACTCTCTTTTACTTATAGTTGAGTTCCTAATCAGAAAGATTTAAAATAAGACTGAATTACATGATTAAAACATGGCTACTGAAGAGCTAAAGAGCAATTAGACATTGGTATTATTCTTCCTGTTGGAGAGAGAGAGAGAATGAGAGAGACAGAATATGTTAGCAAACCCATTATAGAGAAAACACTGAAGGTAGAGAAGATGGCCTGAACTCAATATCAGACCAATTATACTCATTGATCAAGGGGTGGTTTCCAGAGAGCTGGTGCATGTATGAAGTTTCAGAGTAGCAGCAATAGATTTCTCTTAACATTAGATGCCTCATTTTTATACTTAGAAGAGCTACTGGAAGAGGAGGAGTTCCAGTTCCAATAATGGAAGAAAGCCTGTATCAAACTAGATGTCACATCGATAAAAATTATCAGCAAAAAATATAAAAGAATATTTCTATAGAGATATTGGAAAGTAATCAATGTAGACAAAATTGAAGGGAATATAAGCATTTAAAGAAGGGAAATGCATGAGGCAAATTTTATATTTGTAACAGTTTCCTATGAAGGTTCTGTTTGGTATAAAAATGTAAGGTAGCTAGAATCCATGAAAATGTACACTCTTACTGACTTATGTATCAGGGAACAAAGTTTAAGTTGTTAGAAGACAAGAAATTATTGAATCTACTGATACGCATATAAACTTTCCTCAAATATGTGTGTGCCCCAATAGCTATTGATGTCCAGAGGAGAATTAATGGAGCACAGCAAAAAGCAAAAATTAGATGGCTTAAAAACTAAGTAGAAATTTCAGCTATTGTCTACTACCCAAGTTATCTAGATCACAGTCTGAATGTTCACAAAAAGAATGTCTTAGAAGTAAATATTAATTCTCAGATCTGAATTTAAGGGGAAAATTGAAATAGACCTCTTATTTTTTTAAAGCATTAGCAAAGTGTAAAATCAAGTTTCCACAAGTCCAAGTAGTCAAGGTAAATAAAATCAGAACTATACTTAAGCAAATCAAAAGCAAATAGCTGAAAACAAGAGATAAAGATAAATCTTGAAAATATTTATTGATTCAAAAGCACATCGCAAACTGAAGAACAATGATAAGAATATGGCTAATAGCTCATCATAAACAGTAGTAGCCAGAAGATGATTGAGCAACAGGTTCTCAATAATAAGAAAAAGGTATCAACCCAGAGTTTAATTTCCAGCAAAGATATCCTTCAGAAATGAATGTCAATAAAGATGTTTTCAGATAAACAGAAGCTGAAAGAATTAAATATCAACACACAGATTTATACCAAAAGAAATGATTTTAAAAAAAATTCTTTAGGCTAAATGTAAGGAACATCAAATAGAACCTCAGATCTGCAGAAAGAAATGAAGAGCACAATAAATCATTTGTATGTGGAAAAATCAAATAATATTTTTCTTTTCTTTAAAGATTTTTACTTATTTATTTGAGACAGAGAGAGCACATGACTGGCGGGGGAGGGTCAGAGGGAGAAGCAGACTCCCCACTGAGCTGGGAGCCCAATGCACGCCTCTCTTTTAGGACTCCAGGATCATGAACTGAGCTGAAGGCAGATGCTTAACCAACTGAGCCACCCAGGTGCCCAAAGAATATTTTTCTTTATAAAATTTTCAAGAAGAAACTGCATGTTTATTGCAGGAATTATAATATCATGTTTGAGGTTTTTAACAAAGTTTGATATAAAATATCAACTTAAAGTGGGAGAGTAAGTGAAATTAATAATACTGTTACATGGTTTTTATATTTTATGTGAGGTGCCACAATATTAATTCTAAGTAGAATGTGATAAACTATGGACACATATTTTAATCCCCAGGGCAAGCGTTAAATAAACAAAAGTCATGGTTAAAGCCCCAACAGAAAAATTTAAATGAAATACTAAAAAATATTTTTTTAATTAAGAATAAGACAATAAAATAGTCATAAAAGTAAAAAATCAGGTTGGACCAATGGAAAACAAAAAGTGTCATGTTAGATTTTAATCCAACATAATCATTACTCTCATTAAATAGACGTAGTCTAATCGTTCCACTTAAAATGCAGAGTGGCAGACTAAATAAAAAAGCAAGATTCAATATATACTATCTCCAAAAAATGCACTTTAAAAAAAAATGTAAGGACACTGGTTAAAACCAGACAGGTAAAAATTAGTATTTCCTGCAAAGAATAGTCATAGAAAAGTTGGAATAGTTATCAAACACAGTGGATTGCTTTACAGTCAAGGAATTTTGTCAGAAATAGACATTTCAATGATAAATGGCTCATTTACCAAAAACACACAACAATCCTAAATATGTGAGTTCTACTACAGAGTTTCAAAGATAAAAAGAAAAAATGACAAAACTAGGAGGAGAAATAAATCCATGATTGCTGGAGATTTTCAATATAGCTATTTCTTGCAAATGATGAAGTAGGAAAAAAATCAACAAAAATACAGAAAACTTTGTTTTTTGATCTTAATGAAGTAACTGGAACAGAAATTGCCATCCACCTTAACAACTAGAAAACTGTACACAAAATATCAAACAAATTTATAAATTTAACAAAAGGTAGCACAGGACTAGGATCCCTGTGAGAAGGACAGTCAATGTGATGAGACTTAGAATCACATAGCTTTGTGCCTGGATATGCTTTCTGAATTGGCCTGTGAGGTGGGTTAACTGGAACATTCCAGTGGTCTCACAGAAGAAACAAGTAGAGGGGGTAGGAATTGTGGGAATGAGTCCCAAAGGGAAGAACTTCACAGAGAGAGACAGCTCTATAAATCTGCATAGGGTTTCCCTCAAATCTGCTCCTAAATACCAAGCCACTTGGGCAAAGGATGAAATATCCTGAGGACAAGACAAAGAACAAGTGGGGAGCTCCCAGCTAAATAGTCCCTAGAGCTCTTTCTTACCTAGGACGCATGGAGTTGTGACCAGTGAGAGCAAGATGTCCCACTGATCACTTGGGGCACTCAGTGGAGAGACATCAGGCATCAGTACCAGAACCATACTTGCCCCCAAATAAAAGCTTATCTAGAACCCACCTTAAAAAAACTAAAATCAGAGCCAGAAACAATCAAGCTAATAGGCAAAAAACATAATCGCTGGCAAGTACAAAGTTCAATACCCTTTTAAAATTAGCAACCATAACACTCAACAATGTAAAATCACAATGTTTCAGATCCTGTAAAAAAAAAAAATCTAGAAATACCAAAAAGCTGGTTATTATGATCTATTTCCAGGGGAAAAATTAATCAATCACTACAAACCCAGAAATAAGGCAGTAGTAGAATTATAAGACAAAGATATTTAAATGGCTGTTTAGATAAGCGGAGTCACAGAGAAACTTGATGATAATGTGAAAAGGAATGGAGGGTGAGAAAAGTAAATAGAAATTCTAAAGATGAAAAATTACATGATCTGAAATACAAAATTCACCATATTAAAAGCTTTGACTAAACTCAACATTCGTGATAACATTTCTCATTAAATTAGCAATAAATGGGTACCTTCCTCAACCTGTCATATGGCACCATGAGAAGCTTATAGCTAACATCAGTATTTATGGTGAAGGACCAAATACTTTCCTCATTAAGACTGAGAGAGAGCAAGGACGTTGATTTTCAACACTTTTATTCAACATTACATTGGACATCATAGCGTATGAAATAAATAAATCTGTGACATACTCTTGCACTGCAGTTCCAACTGATTCATGATAAATACCAAAAAGTCATAGACACAGATCATAGACTCAGATGATGTGTCTATCATCATAGACACAGATGTTGCTGAATCCCAATCCTCTCCAGTAGATGAGGGATCTAGGATGTGCCTTATAGCCCCAAGGAAACACGGATCATACATGTTAGAAAGGTAAGGTTTTAAACCATATTTCAGTGTTCTTTTCTTTTTGCATTAGTGTCAGTGTGACCTTCTCCGGCTCCATCCCCATTCTTTCAGAGGCATCCATTTGTCTTGGGAGGATTAGGATCATTAAAGCATAGATACAAAGAGAAAGAGGAGGCAGTCAGCTCTTGCATATAAAGTAGAATTTTTAAGTCTGCAACAATCAAATTGTCTTAGAACCCAGGCTTCATAGAAAGAGAAAGTATTTTTTAAATTCCTTTGGATATCATTAACATATTAGGAGCTAGGCTTGACAGATGAGATCACAGGGTTTTTTCCATAGTGTAGAGAAAAGATTGATTCTGCCATTAAGACTGCACTGTGAGACCTGATGTCCTAGGAAGATGAATGGTGATCGGTGATAGGCTTAAGTACAGTCCATGACAGAAGGGGAGATGAGATGAAAACCTGCCTTTATGTGATGGCAAAGTATGGGAAGGAGACCGTGAGAGATGAATTTGCTTTTGCTACATAACAAGCTGCTGTAAAATTTACTGTCTTAAAACAACAATAATTTATTTAGTTCATGATTCTCCAGGTCACCAAATTTGATTGAGCCCAGCTACGTAGTTCTAGTTTTGGATGGGTTCACTCTTAAGTCTGTGATTGGCTAGTAAAGTTGACAGGCTGGTCTAAGATGGCCTGAGATGGGCCAGCTTGTCTCTACTTTCCAGTGTCTCCCATCCTCCAGCCAGCTAATCTGGGCTTAATTATACGATGGGGGCAGTGTACCAAGAAAAAGGATGGAGACACATAAGGTTTTTTGCAGCCTATAGTCAGAAATGACATGGCATCACCTCTGCTGCATTTTATTGGTCAAAGCAAATCACAAGGCCAGCCTAGTTTCAGGGGGGTAGAGAAAGAGACCCACCTCTTTATGGGAAAGACTTCAAAGTCATAATACATAGGGGATTAATGTCCTTCTTCCTCCTGCTGTTGAAGGACATGCTTGCATAGGATGAAAGGAAATAAAAACCATAAAGCCTGTCCTGATTCACATTTCCATCTCAGTGCTGACTTAGGGAAAGTAGGGGGCAATAACATTAGCAGCATGAGCTGCTGAGTCAGAGGGAGGTTCTGGGTCTAACCCCCTGAATTCTCTCTTGATTCCTTGATGACAATAGTGGAAGGTATCTAAAGTGTCAACCTGCCCTTTGAAGGGACACAGATGACAGCTGGTGGTGCTGGACGGTTCACTGTGCTGGCATCAAAGTGAGCCTGTGCCACAGTCTGCAGGATGATCACCAAGGCCAGGAATCAAGTGAACATCACAACCAGTAGAACTTACAGATTTCTTGTCACTTGCAATTAATAACAAGTCTAATTAAAACAATTTCAGGGTCTGGAGGTGGCAAAGATTTTTTAAATGGAACATAAAATGTATCGACCATAAAAATATGAATAAATTGGACATCTTAAAATTAAGAACCTGATCAAGTTTGTTAAAAGATATTATTTAATAAAGTGAAAAAGTAGCTGGCAGAGGGGGAGAAGATATTTACTATACATAGTGGGATTGATATGGATTCATAGCTGAATATATAAAGATCTAATCTAAATAGATATTAGCAAGAAAACTCAATTAAAAATGCACAAAAGATTAAAAAGACCCTTCACAAGAGAGGATATGTAATTGGCCAATAAACATTACAAAGTTGCTTAACTTTCTTATTTATCAGTAAAATGCAAATTAAAACAATCCTGAAATATTTTTACCAGCCCAGTAGAATAACTAGAATAAAATAGAGACTATCAAGTGTAAAACGAAGGTGGATGGAGTTTTTTAAAAAAACTGATGACTTGGGCGCCTGGGTGGCTCAGTGAGTTAAGCTGCTGCCTTCAGCTCAGGTCATGATCTCAGGGTCCTGGAATCGAGTCCCGTATGGGGCTCTCTGCTCAGCAGGGGGCCTGCTTCCTCCTCTCTCTCTGCCTGCCTCTCTGCCTACTTGTAATCTCTGTCTGTCAAATAAATAAATAACATCTTTAAAAAAAATAAATTAAAAAAAAAAAACTGATGACTTATCCCCAAGTCAAAGATATAACCCAAACATCCTAGTCTGGAGAACATATTTTCACCCAAACATATACTCTAGAATAAATATTGAAGCACTATTTTAGATATCTCCAAACTGGAGGTTATTCATGAGCCATAAACAACTGTGGTATATTCACACAACAGAATACTTCATAGTGATGACAGTTAATGACCTACCAATATTTGTAAAAATATGAATGATTCTCACACACATAATACTGAGTGGAAAAAGCCAGACCCTATATACACTGTATGATTCCATTTGTATAAAGTACAAAAATATTAAAACTAATCTATGTTGTTTGAAGTCACAATATTGGTTACTTTTTGGAGAGCAAGCTAAGAGACTAGAAGGGCAGAAAGGGGTATCTTGGAGCTGAGAATACACCATTTCTGACCTGGAAGTTGGTAACACCAGTGTGTTCAGTTTGTGAAAATTCAGCAATCTTATACATGTAAATGAACTTTATAATAGCTTTACTATATTTCAACAAAATCTTTTTGAAAATCTGGTCTGGGGCTCCTGCGTGGCTCAGTAGGTTAAGCCTCTGCCTTCAGCTCAGGTCATGGTCTCAGAGTCCTGGGATAGAGCCCCACATGGGGAATCTCTACGTGGCAGGGAGCCTCCTTCCTCCTCCCCCTCTGCCTGCCTTTCTGCCTACTTGTGATCGCTCTCTCTCTCTCTCCCTCTCTGTTAAATAAATAAATAAATTCTTAAAGGAGAAGTAAAATGTTAAAAAAAAAAAGTCTTGTCTAGATCAATTGAAAACTATAATCTCATATTTATTCATCCTTTCTCCATCCCAGCTTCTATTAACCTGAGTAGATATGGAGATGTGGTCTACTTTGTCAAGGTACCTGTGCCTCCCTCTCCAGTTCCAACTCTTCTGGAATTGGGGTGAGGCAAGATGAGATGGAAAAGAAACAGACATTTTCCCCCCTTAACTGACCATGTGGCTGCAGTATTGTTGAGAGCCATTGCTTTCTGGCCAGTATATCTTCCCTGATACCCTTAGTGCAGTAGGCAAAATACTGGCTCTTGTGGATACATGTGTATCAGTTTGGAGGTGCTGAGCCTGGGGGTTTCCCAATGCTCAAATTCCCTGGCACAGGAGATCTTATCTGTGATGAACTTTTTCCTTCTTCATCAAGGGTTCTTGATTTGCAGACAGATTTTCCAAATCTGGTTGCCTCTTGCAGTTCTGTTTAACTCACAGACAGGAGGCATCCTGTCCATTTCAAACCACAGAGTGCAGGCTGTTCCCTTTCTCTAGCTTACTATTCATCTCCAATGATCTCCTCCCCTGGTAGCTTAGATTGGATCAGAGTTGTCTAAGATTATGTCCAGTTTGGAAATGATGCCTCTCTGTCTCATAGGCACTCCAGATTCTGATGAATGGTTTTCTTGAACCCTTCTGGGGTAGAGAGAATAACACCTACCAACCCCAAAATTCATCTCTGTTCTACTTCATAGCACCTGTGAATATACATTATATATTACATTATATAATATAATATATTATAACATATTATAATATATTATATTACATTATAAGGCAAGGGAGATTAAATTGCAGATAGATTAATTAGCTGATCTTTAAGATAAGTAGATTTTCCTAGATTATCCAGGTGAGTCTAATGCATTAACAAGCGTTCTTAAATAGGGAAGAGAGAGGTAGGCAATCATTGTCAGAGTGATGTCATGCTGGAAAAACTGGATTGGCCATTGCTAGGAGGGGCCCACAAACCAAAGAATGTAGGCAGCCTCTAGAAGTTTGAAAAGGCAAGAAAGCAGATTTTCTCTGTAGGCACCAGAAAGGAATGCAGGCCTATCAACCCCTTAATCTCAGCCCAATGAGATGCATTGCAGACTTCTGTCTTCCAGAACTGTAAGTTAATAAATTTGTGTTGTTTTAAAGGCTGGGTTTGTGTTTATTTGTCAGAGTAGTGATAGGAAACTAATGCACCTTCTCTCTTAGCTTGGAGGGAGGGCAGAGATCATCCCCTCCACAAAGCTGTGGACTTCGCCCTAAGCAGGGTCAAGTCTTAGGATTCCAATAATGCTTTTCTCTTCCCCGATCCCACCTCCAGACTTCCTCTCCTTTTATCTCCTGAAGGGAATAGAGAGAAAGAAGGTATCAGACCATGGTTGGGGCAGCAGTCTGTTGGGCTACATTTTGGTAAGGGAAGGCTGTCCGGTGCTCATTATTTACAGGTCTTTTTAGGATGCCTTACTTCCAGCCTCTCAAGCCTCACTTTGTCCCTCTGTTTCTAATTCCGAGGCAACAGGGTAAGTCTAGAACATCCTATCGGATCTGCGTCACTGAGTGGTGGGTTGCACATTCCACCTTCTGACTATATATCACCTACATCATCTACACTCCCGAGGCACTTTGTCAAAGCAGCTCTTCACTGACATTAATTTATTTTTATATTTTAGTGATATGTGTACATAGTTTAAAAAGTCTAATACTATTATGAGGCTGATCGTTTGAAACACAAATAACTTGCCTATTTCCCAAAAAAGCTCATTTGATATCCAGCCTGACTGGTATGTACCTGATAGCTGCGCAGGGCAGGGGTCTGGGTATCTGGCTCTTAGGAATTCAGATTTTTACTCTTTACCCTGTTTTCAGCCCAGTGACCCATTGCTCCCTCAGCTTGTTCTTCCAGGAGATTTAACTGACTCAGTGTCTGGGGTGTGAATTGGGGATGTGAGTGCTCAATCCACAACCACACTCCATGTTTTTGGCTCTACTCCATATCCCAGACATCATTTGGAAGATTCTAGTTCCTCCAATCACTTTGCCTTTGAGGATTCTAGCATGAATCAGCCTGCCTATTGTTGCTATTCCTTCCTCCCCCCAACAGACAGTTTGATTTTAGCATTTCTGCTCTGCTAAATCAGTTATGACTCATCTATCTATTTTCCAACCTTCAAAATTCTGTTGACAATCTGGCCTGCTGTCATCCTTCTCCTGCTCTCTTGTCTTGCATAAAGGCTCAAGACTGTCTATCTTATATTCCTTTATTGTTATTGAAAGGGATTCTGGGGTGGAGCAGAGGCAAAAAATATGGGATCTGTCTACTTTATGCATCTGTCAATTTCCTTCCTTTGTTTCTTTAAATCCTTAAGTTGTATATGAATATTACCTTCAGGAAACAGTATAAAATAACAATTCTGTTTCCTTGGATAAAAACAAAGCATTTCTGCCATTTGAACTCCTCCAAAAATGCCCATGATCTAATGCAATTCAATAGCTTTGAAAAGCTTGTGTGTTTCCAGTAGCAATTTAGATAAAAGTGGTAAGTGTGCCCTCCACTAGGGGCAGTTAATAGCACCTGGTTGCCATGGTCACAGGTTCTATAAAACGGAGTAAATAATGAAATACTGTATCCTTCTCCTCAGCACCAGACATTTATAGTATTCAAATATTTACAGATACAATAGACTTACTGAGTTTTCAAAAATATCAAAATGGGTCAGTTTTCTAAAGGGCAAATCTTTGCTACTGGCAGTTAAAGACATAAATAAATGAAATTCTTGCTTTTGAGAAGCAGATACTAGAAGAAAACTAATATATCATCTTCCAGGACTTAATTTTAGTTTGTTTACTTTCCAAGATTGTTTACTTTCCCACAAAAAAGATGGGCATTGTTTTATTAGTTATGGTCAAATCATTTGGTGAATAAAGTACTAAGATACTTTCTCTGCTTGTTTATACTTTATATTAATGATTATGAGCATCAGAGGTAAAATTATTGATGTCAGGACAGATAGTGACTTCAATTTGGGATAAAATTATTTTTCCTTTAATTGTGATAAAAACACTTACTGGAAATCTACCCTTTTAACAGATGTTACTTTCTTTCTTTTCTTTTCTTTCTTTCTTTTTTTTTTTAAAGTAATCCCCTCACCTAACATGGGGCTTAACCTCAAAACCTGGAGATCAAAAGCCAGATGTTCAGTGACTGAGCCAGTCAGTCACCCTTGCTCTGTTAAAAGATTTCTAAGTATATAAGGTATATTCTTAATTGTGGGAACAATGTTGTGGAGCAGATCTCTAGAACTTAGTCATTTGGTATTACTGAAACCTTATACCTATTGGTTAGCTAATTCTTGTTTCCATTGAATGACTTACCAGTCACCAACGAGCCAATCATTTTTCTTTGAAGATCCTTCCTCTAGACTTTGACTCACAGAGCCAAAAAAATTTTGATATGATGCCTTATTAGGCAAATATAATAAAATTTATTATTTTTAAATATATATATGTAATATGATATATCTCATATATCAGAACATGTACAAAGAGAATTAATTTTAGAATTCTGGAAGGTACAAGTGAAAAATGTAATTCTCCCATTAGTTTTTGCTTGTTTCCAATTGGGAGAAATTGGAGAATGAATGTTTTTTTGATTAAAGTTTCTGTGCTGTTTTCAGAGACAACTACAATAGCATAAATCTAAATAAACATCGCAACATTTATCCCAGGCAGAATTTCATAATATCTTTTAATACCAAAATCAGAAGAAAAGTATTATTACTTGGAGCCTATTGGTCTCTAGGTGAAGGGGATATATGGGCTCCCCCTGGTGGTGAATTTGGCAATAATAATAATTGAACAAATATTGTTAAACCCGAAGACCAGATGGAATTTGTCAGCAAGAGATCTGCTCCAAATTACCATTTAGATTCTTCCCCAGGCTCTCGACCTGGGAAATAGACCAACACAGAATATTTATCCCCTTATTTCACTTGAGTTTTCTGGCACTTGAAACAAAAAGCGGACTTCAAAAACCAGGGATATTGTTTTGTCATCTAGAGCCCCTCTGAAATTTTGTGGAAGTGTTCACTTACTCACTGTGTGGAAAAATGTTGGGGTTTGTGGGTGATTAGAGCTGTGGTGTTGAGGAGCTGGTCTTTTTTCCATATTACTATTACCATAGTAATATGGTATTACCATATACCATACTATTACCATAGTTCCTTGCCACACATATATGGTATCCTTGTGGTGGCTGGAGACAGGATTTACTGCCCTCAGCTTCTCTTCTATATTTGTAGCTGAAAGGGTTTTATTCTGTCCTCTTGTCTTTGTATAAAGGCACAAAATTGTATGACTTATGTTTTTTACTGTTATTGAAGTGGGTTCTGTGATGGAACAGAGATTAACATATGTGATCAGTCTGCCTTGGGTATCTTCTTTCCCCATTTTAATTGATAAGGTATTATTATACAATATTACAAAGAGGCTAGGTTTGATATGTACCTTAGCTTTGACTTTGGAAAACATAGATCAAAACATCTAAGACAGGCAGCCTTTCAAAGTAATTGTCTATGGTAAGTGCTCCTCCCCCACCCCATACCAGTTTTCCCTTTTAGTCCCAAATTTAGAGCCTTGGATACATATTCAGTCATTCAGTTATGCCATATACATAAACAAAAAACTAGAATGAAGATTCTAAATTCATAATTACTCAATAATCAATCATTTTATAGCCAAGCTTCTCAGCGAATTTATTTAATTTACCCCAAAGATGCAGCTATGAAAATGTTAATTTTTAAGGATATCATCAAAAGAAAAAAAACAAAAATTTAAAGCACCAACATTTTTCTGAAAACAAAATGTCATTGAGAAGTATATATTGCTTCACAGGATGATTGTTGTTCATAATATGCACTCAATAAATGGTCTCGGTTGTTTTAAAAATTCAAACAGCAAAACCATTCTGGACTACCTTGATGTTTCTTTTTCTCAAAATAACATGTTTAAGTTACAATTTGATTCTGTCTGTATCAGTCAAACAAAAAAATGTGTCTCTGATATTGTTATGATGTGAAGACCTCAGGAAGATGCTATAAAGCTGAGACAGATGCATATGGTATCATATTTTGTTGGAAATATAGAAAGAAAAGAAAGTTATTATCTTTTTAATGTTTTATTTATTTTTTTGAGAGAGAAACAGTGTGATCGAGTGAGAGAGCATGAGCAGGAGGAGGGGCAGAAGGAGAAGCAGATTCCCCATTGAGCAGGGAGCCCAACCTGGGGCTCCATCCCAGGACCCTGGAATCATGACCTAAACTGAAGATAGATGCCTCACTGACAAGCCACCCAGGTGCCCCTAAAGTTATTTTGATCTGAATCAAAATGTGGTCTTCCCTTTATTTTTCCCCTTGTCTGAGTAAGGAAAATTGAGAGGTATATGATTTAAAATTTTAGATACTACAACATATATGTCAGAAAGGTGAACAGTCCGGGCTTGAAGCTGAATTCAATGGTTCCAAGAGCTGGCTGTGTATCAAAATAACCTGGGGAGCTTATAAAATTAGAGAATCCAGACACCAACCCCCTGGAGATTCTAATTCAGTATGTCAGGGCATGGCCAAGGTATCTATGCATTTGACAAGTGCCCCCCAATGATCCTGAAACAAGGGGTTCATTGGACAATATTTAAAAACCATTCCTCTCCATGACTACCTGTCCTTGACAATTTCACTTCAAAAAAACAACAACTGTATTGTTATTGCCACTTTGTCAGAGAGCCCTTTCTTGACCATCCTGACTGAGGGGCTCTCCATTGCCCCTCTCTTCTGTATCAGTCAAGACAGGTTTGACTCTGCTGCAGTAACAAACAACTCCAAATCAATATTGGCTTTAAACCAAAGTTTGTTTGTTTATTTATTTTTACTCACAAAAACGTTCTATTTAGATAAGGTCCTGGCAATTTTTCAGGAAACCACCATCTATGCGGTGACTCAGCATCCCAGGCTCCTTCTTTCTATCTCAGGATACCTTCTGATGTGCTTTCCTGATGGTCACATCAGAGGGAGTAAGAGCTGGAGAGTCACATCCTAGCAGTCCAAAGCTTCAACCTGGTAGTCACATAACTGTTCTACCCACATCTTACCAGACAGAATTCATCAAATGATGATGCATGACTTTAGTGGGGTAGAAAAGTATAACCAATGTATACTCAGAAGTACAGGAGAACCACGTACTGATTAGTAATGTTCGCCATATGCTTAATTTTTGTCTATCATGATCACATGTTCTAATGATTTCCTATATCTCTTATCTATTTGCCTGTATCTATTGTCTGTTCCCATTAGATTGAAAAAAATTTGAGGTCAGAATCTTTATATTATTTACCACGGGTGATGTTAGTAAGCACTCGAACTATGTATGAACAAATGAAGACAGAAATCTCTCTAGTAGGATTTGGGGGGGTGTCATTTCAATTAGGTTAGTAGGGGGGAAAAAAAACAGACATAGTCACTATTTATTCCATTATCCTGGGAGAATTAGATGATTAAATATTTATTGAGTATCTGTACCTTCTAAGCCTTGCAAAACTGATTGTACCAATATAATCACACCTCAGGTTTACAATATCTGCTGGTAAAGAAGATAATAAATTACAAGACTCTTGGCATCTAATGATAAACTGGCAGTGATTATCTGTTTTCTGAAAGCTTATTATTTTTTTTTTTTCAGGACTATTCATAGTAGAACTCTTCTCAATTGCAATCTCTCCAGGAGAACTTAAAATATGATTCAATTTACACACAAGCTCTTAGGAATATATCTATAGAGTCAACCATTATTGCTGTAATGCCTGAGTTCTATAGAAATTCTTAACGGGAGGAAGGAAATCCAGTCGTAGAATTTTATAATCCATTTTGATTCTTTGATCCATTTCATCTCATTTCCAAACTCCCTCTAGTGTCCAAAAAGAATAAAGTCCGTTGACGTTGGTAGTGAATGCTACAACCGTCAATTTGAAAGTAGCAAATGCAACATTTTGAATATGATTTGAAAAGGATAGGAGGAATCTTTTCGTTGTAAACTATGTGTTAAAATATTTTAAGTGTTTTTTTTCTTTTCTCAGCTTTACTGAGGTGTAACTGACAAAATTGTAAGATATTTTAAGTGTGTAACATGAGGATTTGATACTTGTGTACATGGTGAAAGCATTTCCCCCATCAAGTTAACTCATTCATTGCTTCACATATTACCTTTTTGTAAAAAAAAATTAGAACATTTAAGTCCTACTCTAATTTGTTTTCAACATAAAGAAGTATCTGAAAGAAAATATATACAATGGCTCACTAGCTCCCTAATTGTATACAATTTACGAACGTTATGAGAAATTCACAGATAATAGGAAGACACAAAATAAAGACAGGAAGCCTCCTTTCTCTCTGCCTGTCGTCTTGTTCCTCTAAAGGAATTTCTATTAAAGTCTCCCATCAGCTTCAGAAAAAGTGGACAAACAAAATCTTAGGCATTTTCCAGGTGTACATATTTACATGAAATGTTGATTTTAAGAATTTATATGAGAAGAATCAAACTATATGAAGTGTTTTTGCATTTTGCTCTTTCCAGTTGCTCTTATGAATATTTCCAAAATCGCCTTTCTCTTTTTCCCCGCCCCCCTGCTGTGTGCCGCTCACTGTTACTGACCATGTCTTCTCACAAGACTTTCAGGATCAAGTGATTCCTCGCCAAGAAACAAAAGCAGAATCGTCCCATTCCCCAGTGGATTCGGATGAAAACTGGTAATAAAATCAGTTACAAGGGCGCCTGGGTGGCTCAGTTGCTTAAGCAACTGCCTCTGGTTCAGATCATGGTCCCAGAGTCCCAGGATCGAGTCCTGCATCAGGCTCCCAGCTCCATGGGGAGTCTGCTTATCCCTCTGACCTTCTTGCCTATCATGCTCTCTCTCACTGTCTCTCTCTCAAATAAATAAATAAAATCTTAAAAAAAAAAAAATCAGTTACAACTCCAAGAGGAGGCACTGGAGGAGAACCAGGTTGGGTCTCTAAGGCATCCCACATCTTGTGAGGACACCTAATTGGCACCACATATTTAATTAAGCTCCTTGAAGATCATGTGTTCTATTCTGTCACTCTGTAAACACCTTTCTACCTGGCCAATAGATACCTTTTATCAGGGAGATGATTTTTCTGTTACTATAGCTCTGCAAAAGTGGGTTGGTTTGGTAATAAACGTGAGGCCTTTCAGCTGTTAAAAAAAAAGAAAAAAAGAATAGTTCCAAAATTGCACCTAATTTTTTGATCGTTACATAATATTCTTAATTCTTGATTCTAATTTTTGCTAATTATATAGTATTCCTCCACTTAGTTAGAATTTTACTTATTTTTTTTTAACTTTTTTAAAAAATTTAATTCCAGTGTAGTTAACATACAGAGTTACGTCAATTTCGGGTATACAGTATAGAGATTCAACACTTCCATATATTAGTCAGTGCTCATCAAATGTACTTTTAAACCCCTTCACCTATTTCAACCATACCCCCACCCACCTCCCCTCTGGTACCCATCTGTTTGCTCTCTATTGTTAAGAGCCTGGTTTTTGGTTTGTCTCTCTTGTTTTTTTTTTTTTTTCCTTTGTTCATTTGTTTGTTTCTTAAATTCCACGTATGAGTGAAATCATATGGTATTTGTCTTTCTCTGACTGGCTTATTTCACTTAGCATTATACCCTGTAGATCTATCCATGTTATTGCAAATGGCAAGATTTTATTCTTTTTGTATGGATGAGTAATATTCCGTTGTATTATATATATACCACAGCTTCCTTACTCGATCATCTATCCATGGACCCTTGGGCTGTTTCCATAATTTGGTTATTGTAAAAAATGTTGCAATAAACCCAGGGATGCATGTTTCCCTTTGAATTAGTGTTTCTGCATTCTTTGGGTAAATATCCAGCTGTGTGACTAGTGGATCACAGGGCAGTTCTATTTTTGACCTTTCAAGGAACTTCCATACTGTCTTCCACAATGGCTGCATCAGTTTGCACTCCCAACAACAGTGCATGAGGGTTTCTTTTTCTCCACATCCTTGCCAAAACTTGTTTCTTATGTTTTTGATTTTAGTCATTCTGACAGGTGTGAAGTCCTATCTCATTGTCGTTGTGATTTGGATTTCGCTGGTAATGAGTGATGTTGAACATCTTTCCATGTGTCTGTTGCCCATCTACATATGTCTTCTCTGGAAATTGCCCTCTATTTTCATAGTCCCATATTGAAGGCCTTTTTACTACTAGAAATAATACTGCATTGGATATTGTGGTACATATATTCCTTAAAATCATGTTGGGGTATATGCAAGGATGAATAGAACTTTCTGGGTCAAAAGGTAAAAGAATTTATAGTTTTTGAAATATTATCAAATTCCCCTTTAAAGTAACTCAACTAATTCATTCTTCCTGGTATCAACTTCTTATTACCAATTTTGGTATGTTAAAAACGAAATGAATGGTAATGGAGAAATAAAGAAATACCTAGTTTGGGATCAAAAGTAAGGATTTTTTGTTTATAACAAATTTCACTCAAAGTTTTAATAAGAGGAGTCTTACTTTAGGTCATTTATTTAGAATTTAAATATGATACCTGCATAATACCGGGTGATTTCTTGGTGTTATAAGGCTTATGATTTTCTTTATTACTTAAAGGTATAGACATTCTTGATATGGAAAGAAGATTTTTTCACTTTTTAGCAAATATTTGGTTTTACTTTAACTGAAGATATGTTTAAGTAGTGATAAGAAACACAATTTCTAAATATGATGTTTCTCATTTGCATTTTTTCTTACATATCAACATATTCTATTCAAACTAAAAATGCCTGTTCACTGGGAATTTTTAGCTACATAATGTCATATGTACCTCAGAAAATCTTGTTTTAGCAGAAAAACCTAATTTCCTTAGCTGTCCCCAAATGAAATTTCATAGGGCATACCAATTTAGGTCCAATTACCTTTGCTGCTTCCCTGGAAAAAATAAAACACATATTAGTGTTGTATTTATTTTATTTTTTGCTAAAATAGAATGATGATGTAAACTGATATAAACTACATAATCACTACATTAACATTACTAAATCAACTATCAAGATTCACAAGTAAAATGAGGCTAAGTTTTATTTCAAACAGCTATACATAGTTTTTATTCAGAAATATCAACATTACCCACCTGATATAATTATCCACTATACATATTGGAAGTCGGTCTCTGAAAGCAGAAGAATGGTTATTGTTAGAATTTTATACAGACAATACACACATGCTTATGCTCCCAACATACCAATCAAAATCATCAGGACTATTATCATAATAAGCACTAATCATATTTACCAGTTGCCTCAAAATCTCACTTTTATCTCTGAAACCAAAACACTAGAAAATACGTTTTATAAGATATTCATACATGGATCCGTATACACCCAAATTGGTTTTCCAATCGTATTTGTCTGCTCAGGCTGCCCTAATAAAGCACTGGGTTGCTGGTGGCTTAAACAAGATATTTATTTTCTCACAGTTCTGAAGGCTGGAAGCCCAAGGTCAAAGTGTCCTTAAGTTTGGTTTCTCTTGCGGCATCTCTCCTTGGCTCGTAGATGGCTGACTCTTGCTGTGTCCCCAAATGACATGTGTTCTCTGTATGAGCCTTTCTTGGTGTCTCTCTCTGTCTTGATCTCCTCTTCTTATACAAATGCCAGTCAGATCGCATTAGGACCCACTCATCTGACCTCATTTAACCTTAATTCCTTCTTTAAAAGTCCTGATCTCCAAATGTAGTCACATTCTAAGAAACTACAGGTCAAGGCTTCAACATGGTAATTCGAAGGGGAGGGAGAACACAATTTAGTCCATAATACCAATCTCTCAAAATAACCCATAGTGTCACCAATAGTCTGAGGAAAGGGATTTGCCTATACCTATGAGGCTTAGCTCATGTCAATGACCAAGAATGAGCTAGTAGGGACATAATGGGACAGGCTAGGAGAAGATAGGAACCATGTGTACTTGCTTCTTAGAGCGTGTGTGTTTACTACATGATTATATAGTATGCAGTTGACTACACTTTCGAAAGTGGCAGAAAGCCAGGCTCTGGAGTCAGAATTAGAGGGTGAGTTTCAGTTTCACTATTTATTAACTGTGGTCTTGGGCTACATATCATGCAAAACTCTTTCTGCCTCAGCTTCCTCATCTTTTTCTTTTTTTTTTTTTTTTAAGACTTTATTTATTTATATGACAGAAAGAGAGATCACAAGTAGGCAGAGAAGCAAGCAGAAAGAGAGGGGAAGCAGGCTCCCCAGTGAGCAGAGAGCCCGATGTGGGGCTTGATCCCAGGACTCTGAGATCATGCTTTAATCCACTGAGCCACCCAGATGCCCCTTCCTTGTCTTTAAAACCAAGTGAAAATAGGGCCTCCTCATAAGGCTTGTGCAGGATTAAATGAGTTCCTCCATGTACAGTCCTTAAAACAATGTCTCCTATTTGGTACAGGCTTCAAGTCTGCTAATGTTATCATCATTGTTGTTGTTGTCAAGAATCAGTTAACCTTATATTGGATACCTGGAAAATTTCTAGGGATCCAGGAGTGAATTAAGTGGCAAAGGATGAGCAGGGAAGCTAAAGACCAACGCTGTGTCCTTAAGAGAGCGTTTTCTTTGTCAGGTACACGGTGATATTTCGAGGTTAAAATAGTGAGGTCACTAAACCGGAGCAGTCTGACATGCAGGAGGACATTTTGACTGGGTCATTTTGACATGGCATTTTGACAACAATGACATTCTGATGTGATCATTTGATCTTAATTGCATAAAGCAGCTGCTCCCAAATGTAAAAGCTCTGTGTTATTACCAAATAAAGTGTGCGGACCAGACAGTTCTGAACCCTCCCTACCTCTGAGCAGCGTTACCCCTGACATCTCCCCTTGCTTCCCAGGATGTGTGTTTCATTGCTGTGGGTATCCTTATCCTTATTCTTCCTTATTCTTATTCTATCCAATGAGTACTTTTGCCGTTGCAGTAAAAATAGAAAGACACGTTCAAGATCTTTGGCATGCTTTTCACAATGTTTTCTCACACTATACTTTGGAATGGGTGCATTACTAGATGTACACCTGGTTTCCCCTGGTTACCTTATTTATTATTTTTTTTATTTAATAACTCTTCATTATTATACAACGTCTGGTGCATATGTTGCATGATATGAAGTGCTACGTGATTACCTTACTTTGAAACAAGACATTCCAAGGAAGTTGCAGTGGGGCTGCGGTTCAGTTCAAATATAGTAATGCTCTGAACCAAAGATTAATTCTGGATCTAGCCATAAATCAAAACCAAAGACGACCGTGATACCTTTTACAGCAAATTGTCAATTATAGTTTGGCATAGGCAAAAATCATTAAATCAGCATTCTCTCCTCAAAGAAAATATAGTAAGATACAGCTTCGGAAAATGGTACTCATTAGAAATTGGACAAAAGATTGATGGGCAGAATTTATTTAATGATTGATCTGTGGGAAGGTGGTCATATCATTTCTGTGAATTTTTACAGGAAACGAAATAGACCACAGTGTGAATAGTATACACACAAGACGGCATTTTTGGAGGTGTGCACTGCAGTAGTCCTAGTGCAAAATTCCTACACAATAGCTTTAACACCAGATACCTGAGTGTGTCTGCAGACCTTCATCTTCCACATGTCATGTCCTCATGCCCTTGGTAACAGTTTTGAGATGGACAAAGCTGAGCAGTGGTCTAAATGGGAAAGTGCAAATCTCTGGTTTAAGGTGTTGGTGACCCATGTGCTGAGATTTTTCTTTTATGTACTCAACTAAATGGGAATTTTAAAAAAATATTTGCATTTATTTATTTGACAGAGGGAGAGAATACAAGCAGGGAGAGCAGCAGGCGGAGGGAGAAGGAGAACCAGGGGCCCCTAAATGGGAATTTATTTTAATTAAGTAAGGAATGTTTAGGTCAATGTCACTTACTTTTTTTTTTTTAATAAAATCTGTTGATTCCAGAGCCAATTTTATGGCAAAGCTCAGCTGTAATGTTTTTAAAAACTGAAACACACCTCAGGACATTTGCTTCTGCTTCCAGAGAGAGAAAAAAAAAATCTCCTCCTTCCTCCCAAAAAGGACAAGGGAACAAAGCAAGAAAAAAAAAAAACAACAACAACACAGAATGGATTGTCCCCTTGTGTTGAAGTGGAGCAGCCTTGCTCAAGACCCACATCAGGGACAAGAAAGTCAAGCAGATCACCATCTGCACAACTACAGAGGGCTTGTGTCTTGCCTAAAGAAAGAGTTTCATCCTCTAACTACAAAGTCAAGTCACATTCTTTTTTTAAAAAGATTTTATTTATTTAAAGAGAGAGAGAGCATGAGCAGGGGGAGGGGCAGAGGGAGAAGCAAACCTCCTGTTGAGCAGGAAGCATGATGTGGAACTCGAACCCAGGACTCCAGGATCATGACCTGAGCTGAAGGCAGTTGCTCAAGCAACTGAGCCATCCAGGCACCCCTCAAGTCTCTTTCTTTCTTTCTTTCTTTAAAGATTTTATTTATTTGAGAGAGAGAGAGAGAGAGTGAGTGAAAAAGCATGAAAGAGGAGAAGATCAGAGGGAGAAGCAGACTCCCCATGGAGCTAGAAGCCTGATGCCCTTCTTAACCTAACTTAACTGGACAGAAAACTGTCCCTCTCAAATGTGTGGCCCAGCCTCTTCTGGCAGTTGGCCAAAGGTCTGCCCCAGGACCTGGGAGCTGTTGACTCATTTTTCTCTGCTCCTAACTGCTGTCTTGTCACGCACTCCACAGCCACCCCTGTGCCACAGGACCTTGGTGCAAGCCTTGCCTGGCAGGGACCATCACCTCTGAGGGTAACTGTACTGATTGCTGCTGCTTCTGAATCATGATCTCCTTCTTCACATCATAGCTAAAGCCAAGTATAACTTCTAACTGGACTTCCTGAAGGCTGGGAAAGAAAGGGAGAAAGAGTAGAGACAAAGAAAGAGAGAGAGAAGGAAAGGGATAGACAGAGAGAGATGCATGCCACCAAATCCCCATTACCCTTCCCACCAAAGCACACAAATAGCATGAAAAAGAATATCCATATAAGCAATAAAAATATCCCTAACAACAAAGAATCTAGTATGACATGGGCCCCATTATCTAAACATGATAAAATATGTTTAGAAACCAGAAATAAAAAGAAGTTAAAAAAATTTTCAGTGCATTTGTCTTTTTAAAAATCCTACTAAATAATCCATGAGTTAAATAAGAAATGACTACATAGATTATGAAATGCATAACACTAAGTGAATAATATAAAAATCAGCATTTATGAAAAGATAGGAAAGGTAGTCAAAGTAGATCTTATAATTAGCATAAGAAATCCTGTGCAATCAGAAAAGATCAGATGGCAAACAAAACAAAGCTTCTGCCCCATGAAAGAAAGGTGCTATGTTGTTAAAGAGTTTTATGAGTTAGTTTTAATATACTTTCTGGAACTGTTAATTCCTATTTTATACAAATAGTTTCTGAGATCTGCAAAGGTCATACTTATCTCATTCTGTCATTATTTCTTCTTTGAGCCTTTCAATGAACTCTTGTTTTAGAGAAGACATAATTTATCTCATTTCATGGAGAACTAATCATTTCAAACAATGCTGATGTGCATCTTTGTCTTTGCTTATTTTTTTAATTTAAATCCAATTAGCCAACATACAGTGTATCATTAGTTTCAGAGGTACAGTTCAGGGATTCATCAGTTGCATATAACACCCAGTGCTCATCACATGCCCTCCTTAATGCCCATCACCAAGTTACCCCATCCCCCCACCAACCTCTCCTCCAGCAGCCCTCTGAGTGTTTCCTGGAATTAAGAGTCTCTCATGTTTTGTCTCTGCTTATTGTTTTTCTCCTTTTCTCTTGAAATGTTTTTCCTTAAGTCCTAAACTTTTTTGGTTTCATTTGTTTTGTTCTACATTGTTGCTTCTCGCATTTAAATGACATGTTCTTCCTAAAATAAGCTACTTCCAGGAGAGCAGATTTGAAAGAAACCAGAGGGTACCAGCAGCTTGGACTTTGGTCCATTGGTCTTTTCTCTCTGGACTTTTTCCTATGAACAAACCCCAGGGGGTTTGATTCTGCTCAGGACTGGTAGTCTTCTCAGCTTAGATTCAAGTCACATGTGTGACCAGCCTTGACCCGAAGCATGACACCTTCCATTTCTTCACTCTCTTGACACATTGTCAGCCTTCTTATTGCAATGATGCCATGTCTTCATCTCTCTTCTCGCAGCCCCACCTCTCCTACCCTCTGAGAGTCAAGTAGAGTCTGGGGAAATTTTACAGCCTACCTATTCCCCTGATGAAGTCAGAGCCTCAGCCCAAATCTGCAGTGGCAGGTGATGTGTCTTCTCACTCAACCGTGTTCACTCAACTGTGAACTGTCCAGCTTCATTTGTTTGGGGATAGGGGCGGTTCATATTTTTAATAAAGGAGAGATTTCTTTCTTTGTCTTCTGCTCCCCTGGTTGCTTGTGGTTGGCTGCAGTGAGAAAAGGCAAGAAGACATCTTTGTACCACCACCTAAAATGGGGAGATCCCATCATTCCTTTAGTAACCTGGGACTGGAAAGCATACCGAATTTCTAGCCCACAAGATACACAGCCAAGTAATATGTCCTAAGGAACTGGTGACAGAAATTTCACTTTTTGTTTAATTTAAGAAACTAATTTAAGAAATAAGTAGAATAGTGGGGCACCTGGGTGGCTTAGTCAGGTAAGTCCTGGTCCTGGACCTGCTTCTCCCTCTCCTTCTGCCTGCGACTCCACTTACTTGTGCTTTCTCTCTTTCTCTCTCTTTTTTTCTGTCAAATAAATAAATATAATCCTTTTTTTTAAAGAAATAAGTAGAATAGAATAAAATTAGTCCTGGGTGGATATTACTACCATTTTTTTTAAACTACCAATATTTTTAAAAAGCGATCTTAAAGCCAAATCAAAATGTTCTCATAGCTGGGTCAATGTCCTTGACATTAAAGGAGCCACATCAAAACATAGAAGCATCGAAATGTCATGTGCCTGCTGATAAAATGCTGAGCAGATACCATGGAGGGACTGAACTTTACTCTTTAGTGAGCATTAGTGTTTGATGCCAAGGAAATAGGCTCATAAACTCAAGGCAAGTGTCAAAAAGGTTACACATATAAATGTATCCAAACTTCTATTGGATTTGCACGAAGGCTTGAAAAGAACACTAATCAGGACTCTGCTTGAGTTTCACCAGGCCACTAGTGAGGACTGATAGGTTTTTCGGAAATAGTTACAGAAGATATTTAGAACCACAGCTCACTTTCCTACTGCATATCTGCCTATGTGCATGTTGGAGGTCATTTTGTAGAGTTAATGAGAGGCAAGATTGATTAAGGTTGACTTGTGAGTGACGATTAACTACAAACTTGGAAATCAGGATTGCCATTAAGACAGGGGGCTAGTTTTTCATATGAGTGACTTTCAATGAAGAAAGTACCCCTGAATCAAAATCTCTCCCTTACTACATTCCCTCCTTCATCTAGAATCCCAGTGTTGGTCATTCCTTAAATCATAGGCATCTGAAGAGTTTTTTAGTTGAATAAAGGCAAGATACATGGTAAAAAAGAGGAAAGCCTGGCCCCTGGAGTCAAACAGCTCTGAGTTCAAATTCTAACTCTGTGCTTACTAATTGTATAGTCTACAGCATGATACTTAAGCTCTTTGACCTTTAATTTTTCCCTTTGCAAAAATAACGGCATTATTGCAAATTCCCTTTGCAATCATCTTCAAACTTAACATCTTTGAACTTTAATTTTTCCCTTTGCAATAATGGGTGACAATGATGGCAATAATAACAGCTAACTTGTAGGGTTGTCAAAGGAATGAGTCAATGATATAATGAAAGCAGATAGGAAAATGCAGGTGCCCAGAAAATGCGAGCTTTAAAACTCAAAGCATCTGGGAAAGCGTATTAAGCTATGTAACAAAATGTTACCACCCTAGTTTACCAGCTCGTCAGAGAAGGGTATCAGAGCAGTTGGTATAAAACATAAGATTTGGAAAATGAAGAGGAAAAAACTAGTATGAAACACTTTCAACTGTAGGAGTTTCTGACTGTCCATTTAGACTCAGGGTTGTTAGAAGACTTGACTCCCAAGGCAAAATGTGGAAAGCAGCAGAGTACTAAGCATTGACCCAGGAATGAATCAGAATGCTTTGGGGAATGTATGTGAAACAAAACACTGAGTCTAAAGGGAAGGGAATAAGGCAGACAGATTAAATAGGACAAGTTATGAGGATTCAATACTTTTACTATGGGCAACACAGAACTCAATGGAAGAGGTTTGGATGACTCTGCAACAGACGAGTTCTTTCTTTCTTTCTTTCTTTCTTTCTTTTTTTTTTTTTAGATTTTATTTATTTATTTGACAGAGATCACTAGTAGGCAGAGAGGCAGGCAGAGGAAGAGGGAGAAGCAGGTTCCCCACTAAGCAGAAAGCCTGATGCCTGGCTCCATTCCAGGACCCTGGGATCATGACCTGAGCTGAAGGCAGAGGCTTTAATCCACTGAGCCACCCAGGCGCCCCAGTAAGGGACAAGTTCTTGACTGTAAGTTCCACCTCTAGGGTTTGGCAACCCTGATCTAGAAAACATGGCACTTCCAGATCTTCTCTCTCTTCCAAGTTCCACACAGAAGAACAGTTAGGATACACACGGAAACCTATCTAAAATAGAGCCAGCTCATATAAACTGGCTCGCGGATCCATAGGATGTATTCAGGAGATGAGTACTTACTTCATTTCAGATCTACCACTCTAAAGGCACTGAACAGAGGGCACTTAGCAACCTAGAAGCCACATTCTACCTTCCCTGTGAATATCTAGATCTTCACATATCCTGACGTTACTTGAACACAAATGCATATTTAAAACACATACCAACATATACATAATGTAGATTTACATAATAATCTTTTCCATGAAATGCATGTTTTAGAACTGTATTCCTCTATATTCGTAATTATTTTACAATGCATGCTTTTCCCCTATGATTCAGATTCTTGACATGCCCTGGGCTAGAAAAATAACTTTAGTGAAATCTCTTTTCTTCTGTGGTTGTCTATTTCTTCATCTGTAAAGTGAGGTATCTAACACTGTAACTTCCTATCTTCAAACTTGCCTAGCCTGCAAAGCTGAGCTTTATAGTTATGCATGTTCATTCTGGTTAGCCATGAAAATACAGAAGCACAGTCACATAGTATATAGTTAAGAACATAAGCCTTCACGTTGCTATAGTAATAGCAAGGGCACTTTGTACCAAGGCCTGCAAACGCAATTATGTTAGCAAAACACTTCAACATGGTTACACTTTACTTTGAATATATCAAGTCGACGTCTGAAGGTCCTTTGAGTGAAAGTACTAAAAAAATGTCTCCTTTTATTAGAAGAGCACAACCTCCTCCAACTATTCCTCAGAAAAAAATGGGAAGTGATTCAAAATATCAAAACTTTATCACATGTGGCAAAGATAAAATAGACTGTATACTTCTTTTTACCTTGCCTAGAAGAATTAAAAAAGGGGCGGGGGCGGTGAACCAAAAGAGTGAAATTATAAAGTTTGAAATAAGGCTTTAGGGAAATCATCTTTCATCATAATTAATTTTCTCTGAAGCAACTTTCTTTTGCCAGATATACATTCTTCCCTTCAGAAAGCTTACATATATATTGAGAGGAATTTGAGGTTCTAGGCCTATTTAACATACCTAGAACAATGACCATCACATTTAAATATTTACAAAATAGGATTCCCTTTGCATTGACCATTTGACCTTCTTATTTATACTTGACATTTTTTCTGAATAAAATTCTTGAATTCCAATAGAAAAGAAAGTTAAGGAATTCAATCTTCTGGATATATATTTAGTTGGTTGCCTACTAATTAACATTTGTCCATGAAGATCTTTCTAAAAGATCTATCGTAACATCTTAGTAAAACAATAGTGTGAATTTCTTTGAGTTTTAAAACAGAATTGAATTTTGGTAACTGAGTAGTTCCCACAGCACAAACCTTCACTGTAATCCTTATAGCAGTACCTGTTAAGAAGGAAATAAGAGATCTAGAGATAAATGTGCAGTAATGTAAGAAAATACCCTAAAAGTGATAGGATTTTTAAAAATAATAACCTGCAGTTTTCTTCATTGTTCTAAAATTTTTGATGAATTAAAAATAAATTTTATAAATTGAAGGCTCTGATTAATTGGTTTTTAGTTAATTGATGTTTTACTATATCTTAATGGCAAAGTATCTGTTTCATTAGTAGGCATGGCAACAGGAGTAGAGAATGCTAATTAAATCTAAAATAAATTTGGCTTTCAGTTGTCAGAAATATTTATTAACTATTGACTGTGGTTTCTGGAAGAGAAAACAACTCTGGTATTAAAAGAATAGTGTGTATTCAACTTATGTATTATGTTATTGACTGACTTTTTTTTACTATAGTAGAACTTGCATGTAAATAGAAAATGAGAACTAGATCTAATCAAATAGATGAAATACTATTTATAAATATCTCTTAATCCTTGAAGTCAGTGACAACACAGATCTCTAATTCACGCACACCCATATGGATGGTTCAATTAACTAATTTTTTCAAAAGAGTCAATTTTTAAAAGATTAGAAACATTCATGCTTTTTTTTTTTCTGTCAGAAGCTTTGTGTGAACTGGAAACATTTTTCTCTATGAATAAATGAATATGTTGCTAAGGAATACAGAAACACCATAGTGTTACAGTAAACAAACTTTTAACCCTCTTCATGTAAGATATTGAGGAAAAGAGAAGCTTACAAAATATAAATGGAAGTTTTATTAGAATCGGGAGTATCTTATTAAAACCATTTTCAGTCTCTGGCTAGTGGAGGGAAGGAGGGCTTCATCAATCAAGCTCTGTTTAATCTACCAGACTCAGCTATGGTGGGGGCGGATGTAAACGTGGATACAGGAGCATTTCACCATATGTCACTTCTTCAATAACGTCAATTACCTAAACATACACACGAACTAGAAAATGCATCTTGAAAATTCTGAGGACTAGAAATTAAATCACAAAATCCTCTCAATAAAATTCCATTTTGGGGCGCCTGGCTGGCTCAGTGGGTTAAGCCGCTGCCTTCGGCTCAGGTCATGATCTCAGGGTCCTGGGATCGAGTCCCGCATCGGGCTCTCTGCTCGGCAGGGAGCCTGCTTCCTTCTCTCTCTCTCTGCCTGCCTCTCAGTGTACTTGTAATTTCTCTCTGTCAAATAAATAAATAAAATCTTTAAAAAAAAATTCCATTTTACTGCTTACAGTAAAGCTTATTTATTTATTTTCAATTTGATGAAATTCTGACAGTCTTCAAATTATGCACCATAGGAATTTCAGTGGTTAAATGTAATTACTTAATCTTGAGTGGGGTTAAGAAAAAAAAAAAAAGGTGATGATAATAATGGCAATGATGCTTTTCCTTTTCTAATCTGTTCAAAGTTGGTAAACTGAGTTTAGAAATCTGTAAATTTGTCCAATGCCATTCAATCAAATACGTATTAAGCATCTATCTACTCCATGCCAGCTACCCTTTCTGAATTCTTGGGTTTAATCAAAGTAGACAAAAATCCTTGCTTTTGTAAAGTTTACAACTGAGAGAAAACAGAAGATAAATAACAATATAATAAATCAATAACATATTTATTATGTTAGAAAGTAATAAGTTATATAGAAAAAAGAAAGTAAAGTAAGATGGAGGGGAGGTTGTGTGTGTCAAGGCGGGTTGTGATTTTAAGTGGAATATTCAGGGTGGTCCATGGTGACATTTGGGTAGACCTGAAATTCATGAAGAATTAGGTCACATGAAGTTATGGTGGAAAGAGCTAAGGGTAAGGGAACAGCCAGGCAAAGCCCCAAAGACTAGAAAAGCAAGGGCACTTTCGCTGGCATAGATTCTGGGCAGGATGGAGGAATGTCAAGGCAGGTGAAGCTTTGTGGACATCATAAGGACTCTGGTTTTACTCAGTGAAATTGGGGCTTTCAACTCTTTTGAGAGTTTGGAGCCAAGAAGGGGATGATTCAACTTATAATTTTAGATCATTCAAGGATGTTTGTTGAGAATAGATTATAGGATAGAAAGGGCAAAATCGAGAGACTGGTTAGGAAGCTATTGCAATAATCCAGTTGTAATAATCTGTAAAAATATTTACAGATCATGTTGTGACAAAGTCCTTATATTTATGGCATATTTAAAAACTTTCCTAAATATGGGATTCCTGGGTGGCTCAGTTGGTTAAGCATCTGCCTTCAGCTCAGGTCTTGATCTTGCGATCCTGGGATCCCACATCAGGTTCCTTGCTCAGCAGGGATCCTGGTTCTCCCTCTGCCCCTCCCCTGCTCGTGCTCTCTCTCTCTCTAACAAATAAATAAATAAAATCTTTTTAAAAAAACTTTTCTAAACACAAAAACAAGAAAACAAAAAATTCAATTAAATAATAGGCAAAAGACACACTTCACAAAGAAGATACACAGATGGCAAAATAAATACATGAAAATGTATTCAACATTATTAGCTATTAGGGAAATGTAGATGAAAACTTCAGTAAGATTCCAATACTCCTTCTACAATGGCCAAAATAAAAAATTCTGAATAAAAATGTAATAAAAAATATCAACCACTGGCAAGAAATTGCATCCCTCATACATGGCTGGTGGGAGTATAAACTGGTATAGCCATGTTCCAAAGTAGTTTAGCAATTTCTTAAAAAAAACCAAAAAACTGAACATACACTTAGTAGGTTCAGTGGCAATCACTGAACATACAGTGGCAATCACATTCCTGGGTATTTATTTTAAAGAAATAAAAACTTAGATTTACACACAAAAAATGTGCATGAATGTTTATAGTACCATTGTTTGTAATGGCCCAAACTGAAAATTACCCAAATATTCTTCAGCAGGTGAATGACTGAACAAATGATGGCACATATATGCCATGAAATGCTACTAAATAATACAAAGGAAAAACTAATCCTTGAATGGATCTCAAGGATATTATATTGAGTGCAAAAAAGCACATATCAAAGGGTTATATATTGTATGATTCCATTTATAGAGCATTCTCAAAATCATAAAATTATAATGAGGGAGAAGAAAGTAGGGGTTTCTAAGCACTAAGTTTCAGAAAGCACTGTGACTATTAAGAGTTAATATAAAGGAGGTGTGTGTGTGTGTGTGTGTGTGTGTGTGTGGTGATGGACTAGGTCTCTATCCTGACCATGTTGAAGGTGATTTGAATCTACATACAATACAATTTCATGAAACTACATACCAAATTTTTTTAAAAGAGTGCATGAAAAAACTGATGAATTGAGGTCTATACCTGAGTTAATAATACTGTACCAACACCAATTTTCTGGTTTTAATAATGTGCTGTGGTTATGGTCCTGTAAGATATTATCATTAGGAGAAGCTGAATGAAAGGTACATGGGAACTCTTTGTACTTTTGTGAATCTTAAAATATTTAAAAATAGATGTTGCCTTTTAGCTCCTAAAGATCAAGGGGCATATAGGAACTCACTGCACTTTCTGGCCGATTTTTCTGTGAACCTAAAATTACTCCAAAAATTAAAATAAAATAAAGGTAAGAATAAAGCTCCAGCAACAGCTTAAAAAATGGTCCCATGAAGAACTTTCTCCCTACAACAGTGAATGCTGATAAAACATGTTTGTCTTTTATATTGCTCCAAGAAAAGGCTCAGATTATACATGAATATATGTCACAGGAGATTGTCTTCTAATATATCATCCAGGACACATGAACATAAAATTCTTCCCAACATGGCAAGTGTCTTATGTCAGATTGCGTTTTCCAGAATATCTGCAGATTGACTTAGACTAGCAACCTTGGCATGGAGTAAGATTCAGTGATGCAGTGTGTGGATTCTAAAACTCAAGTACATCTTGAGAAAGTATTCCTTTCCAGTCTACTCAAGTGAAGTCTGAGAATTAGTGTAGCTATTTATAGAACCTAATACTGGGAGATCTTGGTTAGTCATGTGGCTATAAAATCCAAATTTATATCCTAGTTAGCCAAGGATTCTTCATGATTTATAATGATTCCTGAGAAATGGCCACAATTACAAGATTGAAGGCACATCTTCTTAGAGATATCTTTCACAATATTTCCTCAGGGGAAATTTGCCAAGATTGTTTAGATTTCCATGCATCTTTCTGAATTATACTGATCACAGGGCTACTGGTGTGAGAAGTTATTTTGTGAGAGTACTCAGCTTGGCATCTTTTCAGGAAGTTTCCACCGGTTAACATGAGAGGTAATAAAAAAGCTTTGTCAAAAATCTGGCTGTCTCAAGACATATTCACATCATTATAGCAGGTTGCCCATCCATTTCCCAAAGAACCTATCAAAGCATTTCAGATCTAAGAGAAGGAAGTAAAATTCTACCAGGATCCAACAAATTAATCAGTTTATTTGAAAGCTAGAACCATAACTTTGCCTGAAGGAGAAAATATGGGAGAAAAATTTAAGCACATTTATCATGCAAGGTGCCCTTGAGTTCTTACACAGACCTAAGTTGCTATACAAATCATGCTGGTGCTGAAGCTTAATATTAAAGAAAAACTTTCCAGGAACTACTAAAGTCGACACTTATTTCAAGTGTCCACAGTCAATATTGTGCTGGGTCAGAAGTTCTTAGAGAGCTTAACCCTACCTAAACTTGGTAGTCATTGGGGTTTAAGGTTACTGCTCTACACAGACATGCAAAAGCCAACCATCGGACAACAATGAAAGGAAAGCATGTTCGGTTCTCAAATCTCTATCATGTTGCATAGATCCCGAATTCAGGGACCCAGGTGTGGTAGCAGTTTTCAGAGTTGAGAAAGCCCTTCAAAAATAGTTCACGTCATTTTTAAATATCAGGTTTCTGTAAGTGAAAAAGATAAAAACGAAGTCAAAATTTCTAGCGCCAATTTTTTCAACTCTTTCATAGATGTTGGGGCAAAATTCTTCAAAAATTAAAAAAAAATCAGACCTTTTTAGGGATACTCAGTATATTCTCTGTTTTTGCTCTCTCCAAAATAGTATTTACTCAGATACATCCTCATCTGCTGGAAAACGATGCTTCATAATCCTAGAGCCACCATCATGGAGATATTTTCTCCCAATATTTAAGTAATTGATTCCTCTCTTAAAGGAGTTGTTGACAACCAAATATTTACCATTATGTTATGATAGACATGAGCTACTCTTTCTTATTCTCTTATGAATAAGATATTTCTTAGAAATAACATATTTCTTATGAAAATATTTGCAGTTACATAGATCTCACAAAGATGTTGTGCCCAAAATACATTAAGAACTCTTACAACTCAAAAGTCTGTTTTGTAAACAGATTCTTCACAAAATAAATTAAATACGTGGTTACTGAGGACATGAAAAGATATTCAACATCACCAGTCATTAGAAAAATGCATGTTATAACTGTACGTAGCATATCACACACATTAGAATGACTAAAATTTAAAAGATTAATATCAAATGTTGGCAAAGATTGGAAGATCTGAAAATCTTATTTCTGTCAAGGGTGTAAATAAAAATTTTTGCTGAAAAACTGTAATCTATTTCTTAAAAAGTTAAGTTTTTTTCCATCTTTAGGGGCTTACCCCAGAGAAATAAAAATACATGTCCACAGAAGTTCTTATACGTGCATGTTAATTATAACTTTGTTACTACCCTAAACTAGAAACAATCCAAATGCCTATCAACAGATGAATAGACAGACAAATTGTGATATAGTCATATAATGGAATACTTCTCAGTAATAAAAATTTAAAAATTGCTGATATATGAAACAGCATGATTTCACAGACAGTATATTGAGCTAAAGAAACAAAATATCAAATAGTACAAGTTATATAATTTCATTGTTATGATTATTAGGATAGGAAAATCACCTATTGTTATAGAAATTATATTAGTGGGTCTTGCAGAAGCGGGTGGGGGTGAAAATGTAGTAATTAGTTATAGAGTCATAAGAGGACTTTATGGGATGAGTAAGTGTGGCCTATATGTTGACCAGGCTGGGGCTGTATGTGTATATGTAGCTCAGATCTCATCACACCTTGTACTTAAAATATGTACAATTTATTATATGTAAATTATACCTCAATGTAGTTTAACAAATGAAAAATAAAAATTAAGCACAGAAACTGACACACAGTACTAATAAGTATTTAGTAATTTAATGACTTCCTTAGGCCTTTTCTAGAGTCTTGGGAGATAAGAAGTTAGAAAAAAAACTGTTCGTTGTTCTAAGTCTCTCCAATTCTAAAAGTTTTGGGCCTAAAATGTTGGCATACATTCTAGGAGGTGCTATTCTCACAATGTCAAGAGTTATACAGACCCAAAGTAAGAGAGCACTCAGGAAAGCTGCCAGAACAGCCCTAATCCAGATTTCACTGAGAGTTGCTACCAAATGCATTAGCAACAATGATTGATTCAGGTGGCACAAGTCAGAGAGTCCAGCATATAATAGGGTCGATGACTTTTAGTGAATGAATGCCCGCCTGAATGAGTGATAGTCCATACAGCTAATATTAACTCTTGATCTAGTAAATCAAAGCCACACTAAGTAGGCCAAATTCCCAAACCCTATTGGGGCATGTGTCTAAGACTTTAATCAATTTAGCTATATTCCTGACTATTTGTTGCTGAGAAGAAGAGCAGCAAAGCCAAATTTTTCCTTTGGTAGATTGTCATGGCCTGCTCCATGGCCCCTATAGAGTATTACCATATCACATATGTCCTTGTTGCCAACTTGCTTTGAATGGTAGCTTTCAGAACAGACCACAAAGACGAATTCCACAGATGAAAATCCTTGGCCTCAAAAAGGAACTTGGTTGGGATTATAAAACATATTGATAGAAAACTCAGTTCTGTTAAACTTCTAGTTTCGTACTTTTGCTGACCGAAAACACTCACCAATTAAGAAAAAAGGAATCTTCAAGGAAGGAAGGAGAGGAAATAAAAGAGAGCAAGTGAGCGAGCAAACCCTTCCTTGGCTTGCCAAGACTGTCACAAAGATAGAAAGAATCAAAGGCCCAGGGAAGAGAAAAGCAGCGGCCACACCACAGTCTAGTTTTCACATGTTTTTCTTGTTTCCTGCTGCTTTCCTTTCAGACTAGTTCAAATCCCCTTCAGTCCTGTGTGACTGTGCTAATTAATTGTTAACTTGAGCCTTCTATTAACAATCCGCAGGACTGGAAGCCGAAAGAGGAGTGTTAAAATATTTAAAAGCCCTTAAGCCTGGGGCGCAAGCTGATCAGGGCAGGAAGCAGAGAGACTATTTCCCCTGGTGCAGAGTGGCTAAATTAAGGAAACCGAGTTTGCTGTACTCCTTTTGAAACCCTCTTTCTGACTTGCTTCCAGTTTCAAAGGCTAGACATCAAAGAATCAGGGCCCATTGGTCAGCGCCTTTCTGAATCATTCTGTTCCTTATCGTATATACACACAGTTGCCTTGAGAATGACGTGAGTTATTTCCAAATGAGACCAAGATTCATTAGATTAAGGGAAAATCTTGGGCCGAGATTTATTTAATGTCACCTTTCCCACATAGCGGAAGTATAATTGAAGTCCGGGAAGACCAACTAATTAGGCTCAAATGTGGCCAGTCTAACCAGTGGTGGATATTACCAAATGACAATAGATTGAGTCTGATTAATTAACTAGGAATGCCATTTCTCTTCTTGCTGGCTGGCGAGCTATAGATCAGAGGAAATTTGGGCAGAGGAAGAGAAACAGAAAATGATTTAGCAAAGACAGTTTGATGCCCTTTGTTCTCATCGACTAACATGTTTTGAAAATTGTGTTGGGGACTAAGGGAGATATTTCAATAATATTAAAATGTTGACTGGGGAGAGTCATTGTTCTCTGAGTGCCATTAAAAGCCAGTGGGTGGAAATATACAATGTGCCTCTTGCCAGAGACAAAAGACTTAGAGAACTTAGTAAGTCAGTCCCACTTGTTCTAAAAACCAAGGGAAAGAAAACTATTCGATTCTGAAACTAGTATGTGTTATGTTCTCAAAAAGAATTTCTATGAACATTCTAATCTCACTTTTGACAATACCTCTCCAATGGTGTTCTGAGGGCATTTGTAATTATCCAGTGGATGAAAGCTAGTTTATTTTCCAAATGGAGACAGAGTCACTTTGATTTGGGGTACTGGAATAGAGGGGAGCAATTTTCTTATGAAACAAATTACTCCAGTTAACTATAAGCCATAAGAACTTCTAAGACGCATCTCTGAGAAGTATCTTTAAGGCATTGCGTATGTCAGTTTCTAGGCAATAAATAGGTTGTTGACTCATTATGAATCTACCGTGTAACCCATGCTTTGTCATACAATGTATGGCAGAAACTGATTTAAGTGCTTTACAAATAGTAAGTCATTTAATTTTCATAATATTCCTATGACATGAGAACTACTGAATCCCATTCCACAGACTATACTGAACTTTGTGGATAATGAACTTATATACATCACACAGCTAGTAAGATTGAAATTGGAATTCAGACTAGCCTCACCAGCTTGAGTCCATGTTGCCTTTTTTTTTTTAATTTAAGATTTTATTTATTTACCTGAAAGAGTGAGAAAGAGAATGAGCACAAGCAAGGGGAGGCAGAGGGAGAAGCTGACTCCCCACTGAACAGGGAGCCCGATGTTGGGCTGTATACCAGGACCCCAGGGAGCATGACCAGAACAGAAGGCAGATACTTAACTGACTGAGCTGACCAGTCACCCCTCAGTCCATATTTTTAAGTACAACACCTTCCCCATGCCAACTTGGCAGATTAGGAAATTAGGTTGGACAGAAAGATGCTCCTTGCATTGACAAACTTTAAATCCTGAATGCCAATGATGCCGAGCTATTTTTAAAATTTCTCATGCAGATCTAGATTACTAAATGTTTGAGCTCCTACTTATCCATTGGTAACATAGGATAACAACACCTATGCTAAAATACTATTGAAAAGATTAAATAATTTAGTGTGTATGTGAAGTGCATGGAACTTATTTTACCAAATCTTGATGTTTGTTATAAGCCTACTAGATGTTGGGGATACAAAGCCGAGTAAGACAGAGCTGCTAAGAACTTGCTTCCAATGGTCATTAGACAAGCACCAGCAGAATTACCAGAGAGACTTGCTAAATATGCACAATCTCAGCTATTACCCCAGAACTGTAACCCAAACCTGCATTTTAACACCACTCCAAGTGGCTTGTGTACACACTAACTTCGTGAGAGGTACTACATAATGCACACACAATTCACAAGCATGCCAGATTGGTTCCCCTTTTTCCCATGTGTCCAATGGCCGCTCCAACAGGATTCTGTGGAAAAGTCTTAATATTAAATACTTCTTCCTTTTGTTAGACTATGGGTGTTGTCAGACCATGTGCTCTGGTCTCATGTTTGGAAAATGTGTATATGTTTTGTGTCTCAACATTTTCCAATTTTTCTATGCTACAAAAATGCCTTTAATCTTAACTAATAATTCCATCATCTGCTCCATCTGTCTTGGTTCTGCTTGTCCGCATTCCTGAGGGGTTGTTCTGGGGGCAGGCTGTGGGACACACTGCCAGATCTCACAGGGAGTTGAACAATGCAAAAGTCTTTGCAGTATTCATTTCTGCCCCCCTCCCCCGAACCCCTCAAAGGGGCAGGGAAGCCTCAATTAGAATATAGACAGAATTTCAAAAGTTAAAATTTAGATGTAAGTTGAAATACCTACTCATTATCATTAAGAAATACAGTTGGCTAAGATGATTAAGAGGCAAAAAGGGAACCACAGAAATAGGTCTGTAATAGGGGATGGAATCTTGAGATCATCTGTGAGGCTGCTTTAAGGCACAGTTTCTTAGGAAAAAGAAACAAATGCAGTTTTCTGGTGGGCAAAGGCATAAATCAGAACAAAATGAAAATCACAAGGTACTTTTTGGAGGTTAACTTGCCCCATGAATGGTTTGTTCTTGGGGTATTGTAGTAAAAAAAAAAAAAGATATCTGAAAATTACTCATGGCAATAAATTGCAATGAATGACAGGTCCGCAGACGAATGCACCAAATCCTATAGTCCATCCATGCTTCATTCCCCTCTTGCACCTTTAAAGTACCACTGAACATAGCAGTCTGGTGCAAAGAGCACAGGCCTGGGAGTCAGGGACCTTGATTCATTCATGGCTCTGCCTTCATCCAGATTTCAACTTCATTAGGTCTTGGTGTTGTCATCTCTTAAACATGACAATTTTGACAAGTTAATTTATAAGATTGCTCCAATTCTATGGTTCTCAGATTTAAAGATTTCACAGTCCCCCTTCCCTGCAGGGTGCTGCAAAGCCTTGGAGCCAGGAAAGCTTCTTGCTAATGAACTACACCTGTTGTCCACATCTGCTCATTTTCTGCTCGGAGTACTTGGCAACAGAGTGGCACCAGCACTGTTCTTTGACTGCATCTCCAGCTTGTTAGAAGACTCGAGCTCCTGTAACAGGCAAGAAGTGAGAAAATCTGTCAAGTCTTTGGGGGGAGGAGAGAGAATTGGCATTAGGAGAAGGGAATGAGGAGAGAGGGAGAAAAGTAGAAATAGTAATCAGGGCATTCCCAAGAACTGTGCCCCTCATCAGGGGAACAGGATTACCTTTGGAAGGAAAGAAAGGGAGGGAAGAAAGGAGGGAGCAGGAGAATGAGAGGAATGGAAAAGAGGGAGGAAGGAGAGAAGGAAGAAACGAAGGCACCAGATTGGCAAAGAGGAAGGGAGAAAAGATAATCAGGAGCATGGCCATGTAGGGAGTAGCCATTTATTTTATTCCATCCTCTTTCCACACCCAGAGCAGGTGTACACCTCAAAACCCCAAAAGATCAAGATGTTAGAAGACAGTGACCCAAACAATGATGTTGCTTCATACAGACCAAAATGGCTTCCTCTGTCTGATGTCCCGTTCAGTGAAATAGCCCAATTTTGCTTTTGAAGACAAGGCCAACCTCCCTTCTCCCTCCCAAGAGAATTTGCTGTTTTCATCGGGTATCTTGAGTAGTCCTTGGCTGCTACAAAAGGCAGAGTTCACATTTATTCAAGAAAAGTGCTTATTTTATGTGGTTTGACAAAGAATGGTGTTTTGAGCTGGAAGCCCAGAGCCCCAATCAATTTCAAGGAAACCTGGTGGTATTGACAGACTGCTTCTTGCTGTGTTTTCTAGAAGCAAGAAATTCAGCCAAAAACAAGATGTGCCAGTATCTATCAAAGGAGCAGATAGCAAAGAAACTGAAATATGAGGGAGGAACCAAGATCTGAGATCCAATCCATGCTTTGACTTAAAGTTATTGTTTGCTCTTGAGAGAGTCAAACTCGCTGTGCATTAGTTTTCACACAAAAAGATGGACACATATCAGTATTTTTTTCCTCAAGGATATTGCAATTTTCCATCAATCTCCTTAGAAACACATGTTGTTTTAGTACCTGTGACTTTCTCCTTCCTGACATTTCCCATCAAATAAGAAGAAATACTTTCCCTGCTTTTCAGAGGCTTGAAAATTGTTTTACCTTGATATGCCATTTCCAATTCAATTTGAAGAAAATCAAATATATTTCAATACTATAAGGAAAAATTGGGAGGAAAAAAAAAAGACCTTGGAACTCTTCTTGGTCTTCAAGAAAGACTAATTAGAATTGACACAAAGGTTACATTATAGGATCTCAGAGGAAGAAAATTGGCTTTTTTTCTTTTATATTTCACTACTACTAGGCTTTGCCCAATAGAATATTCAACTGACATAGAATAACAATTTCGTACCTATATTGGTACTTCTAAAATATTTTAAATCAGTTGATTATTTAAAAATCCTTGTTTACATGATCATTTTACTTAGTAAATCCTCCCCCACCCAACTTTCTTTCAGACTAAAAGCAGCACAAGGATATCAGGCAGTAGTTTGGAGAAATTATTATAAATTTTTAATGTAGAGTCTGAATTCCCACTAGTTATGGGATTTGGTGAGAAGTGGGAAGTGGGAAGAGATTTTAGAGAAACTTTTTTACTCAATTTAAATCCACAAAGCCATGTTAATTTCCTTTAGTTACATAAACAATTAGTGGAAAGGTCAGAATTTGAGGTCCCTTTTCATTAGACTCTCCTGTCTTTCTCATTAAAGATGTTCATTATTGCTATTGAGCAAAATTGATATTTCCATTGATAGTTCCAAGGTGATTTGGACAATACAATGACTGTAGTCGACTTGGCATCAGCCAGGAATCGGTAATAGGTTACTTTGCATTGGTCAAGGATAAAACTAAAGAAAAATTGCTTAACTGTGGAAAAAGGATTTTGGTAGGGGAGACATTGTTGGCTCTTTTCCTCATTACTTGCTGTTTGTGCCCTCCCCATGTTAACAATGCAGGACTTTAACTTCTCACGAAGGCAATGCCTCCTCCAGTGCTTACTTTCAACTTCTGTACCATCTAGAGCTTCCAGCAACTCATGTTTTTGTTGGAGTCACACCTTTCTAGTTCATCTTCTTGGTAGAGGTTCGATGTAGGATAACTGTAGGCAATCTCTATTCTAAAGGTCCATATCTGGTAGCAGGGAATCACACATCTAGTCCACTTGGAGTAGATGTACAACTCATTCAATCCCAATGCAGCCATCTCTTTGTTCACACATCACCAACCAGCCTCCTGCCTTCTCCCATCTGGAGTAGAAACAGCACGACCTGTGTCCCCCAAACTCAGTGTAAAACTCTCTGAGAAGTGCTCTTGATGCTTTCTCCCTCACTCCACTCACCATGAGAAGGATGCATACTCTCATCTCCCTGGAGGCAAGGTTGCTCTGCTTGCTGAAAGCCTACTCTATAAAGTCCTCATTGTAGAACACGAATGCCTCTTTTCCTTAACGACCCTGAGCTTCAACTTTCCAGTTTACAAAATGAGAATAGCCATATCATCACACTTTCAGAAATGTTGTAAGAATTTAATGTGACTGTTCTCTGAAAATCAGAACATGTTGGACATGTTCAATTACTACTATAACATTAGTTAATTTTCACTGTAAACTCATCTAAAAATTCAGGTAATTTTGAATCCAACATAAACCCAATTTTGCCTCTAAATCTCTCTCCATCACTTTACTGACATTCTTCCTTCATTCTTGTTCTTCCGCCCCCCCTAGAATTCAATCCCATTTTAAATGCTCTAATGGTTGAAGTATAAAGATATGGATGTACCTAAATAGTCTGTCATTTGCAAATCCCTGCATAAATTTATGATTTCAGGGTTTCCTAACCAAGCCAACAAAATTAGCATACTTCTTTGGCACAGTCGGGCTCAGCCTGGGACTAATCATTTTTCCCTTCTTTATATAACATTGATGGGATTTCAGAATAGAAAAAAAAATGTTATTGTGATTTCAATTGTTACAGATGGTGTTTTCTTCACTCTTTCAAAATAATTTTGGTTTTGGAATTGAAAAAAAAAACCACAATATAGCATTACCCAATATGGCATGATAAAGAAGAAATCTAGTACTTTCTTTTATGGGGTAATAGGAGGGACAAGTAAATTGAGGAGAAAAGCCAATAGTTATGTAATACATTGGTATTTTGCTTTTAAGGAAAAAATGTAAGAGAAACTGGTTTTATATTCACAGACTAATCAATATTTAACTATACAGAGCCTTTAAAATATAGATGGGTGCCTTTAGACTCCATCTTAACCACTGAACCCCAGTAGAATAGCTTGAACAAAGAAGCTTCTATTTAATTCTTGTTGACCACCAAAGTTGTGGAACCAAAGTGATTATCATTACCCAGTTGCTGGCAAACTTCATCCTTTTATTCAGCTTTGGGTAGTGGTTAATAGCACAGGTTCCAAAGACATACTGCCTGACTCAAATCTTGGTTTACTACCTGTGTGACCTCAGACAAATTCCTTAACTTCTCTGTGTCTTGACATCTTTATCTGTTTATTGGGATTATTTTATCTGTAAAATAGGATTGCTCTGACTATTAAACTGAGTTAGTGCACAGAAGGCACTCATAAAAATGTCTTCTACACTGTCTGTGCACATTAAATATTATGAATAAGTATTGAACAACTTATGAGTTCAGTGCTGGGCTTGACTTGGACATAAAATGATGAAAGGTAAAACATCAGGCTATCTTCTCCTGGTACTTACAGACAGGTAGGGAGATAGATATTAAGGCTCACATATATGTAAAATGTTTAATATTTGTTAAAAGAAAAGATATAATGAGATAAAAATGGAAATGATCAGAGCAAGGAAGTTAGGGCAATGTCTTCTATGTGCTGATTTAGCCAAGATCTGAAAGACCAGGAGTTGGAGGAGAGAACATTTTAGGTGGGAGGCACAGCCTGTGCAGAAGTTCATGTGTAAGAATGTGAGAATGTGACAGCCCTGATGGAACATAATGGACTAAGGTAAGGGCAGGAAGAAGAAAGGAAATAGAAAGAAGTCACTGATGGGATAGATATTTAGAGGTAAAATTTGGGGGACCATATAGGGCAAGATTGTATAGGGGGAAGAAAGGACTTTTTCTAAGACTCTGAAATGTAAACCAAGTCAATGGTGAAACCACTCATAATAAAGTGAAAAGTGATGCCTTAAATTTTTAACCTCTTATTTATTTTCAAAAAGTATATGTTATGTTAGTCACCATACAGTACATCATTTTTATATCATCTTAACATTTCCCCTTCTTGATGTTGTACCATGACTCAGGTAAATTGCCTTTGTTTTATTCTTTGTATAATGTACAATCAAGTTTTCTCCCTTTAATTATATTATATTGCTTTATTGTACTTCTAGATAAGCAGGAAAGTGTTGGGAGCATGAAAATCAGGAGATTATATAAAGGAAATCTGATTGATTTCAAGTTATAAAATTAAATTCTATACCAATCTAAAAAAAAAAAAGGTGTATGTTGAGACTATGTCCCATCTGTTATACATGGCCATTACTACCCGTGGTGGGGATATGATGATTAACATTATTACACTTCCTTACATGGCTTGGGGGATATATTTGCTCTTGTCTCACACAGGAATGGCACAACTTTGGGTAGGAGAAAATTGAAGAAACTATGGCTTTTTTAGGTAAGGGACTGATTTCACGTAGTAAGAAGTATTGAGAAAATGACCCTAGTTTGTCTCCAGCTGTCCAAGAACCAAGATCCTTCCAGGTTCTCTCTGTGCTATTGTGTGGTTTTATACTCATAGTTCCAAAATGGCTACTCTACCTCCAGACATCATATCTTCTTCACCAAATGGGAAGAAAGAGGTACAACCGAAAATTTTGTTGTTTTAGTTGAGAAGGGAAGCCCTTCCTGGGAGATTTTCACATACAAATGTGAAAGGTAGTTAGAAAAGAAGATTCGAACAACATTGGATTGGCCAACCAGCAGTTTTTGCCACAGTTCTTTTGTTACTTAACTTAACCTTTAGTATTGTCTCAATACATATTTGTAAATTGAGGCTTACAGATTTTAAGTAAGTTGCTTGAACTCAACCACAAAATAAATCAGAGAGTCTGGGCTCAAACCTTAGCACTCTTCAACCCCAAGGCCCATATGCTTCCAATCACACTTCACTGCACTTTCTTACATCTTAAAAAAAATTCTAGATCAAGTAAGTTATAAAACAGAAGCAAATTATTTTATACCATAATGTGTGGAGACCATTTACAGGTGTAATCACAAGAGTATGTGATTTTTTCCCCATAGTCTAAGTGCACACATACCCATATTAAGTACAATGCATAAAGATCCTGAAAAGCTATCAGTGAGATTAGCAAGGTAACTTTGATGGCTTCTGTTTTATCATTTATTTAGGAAAGAGACACATTGTTAATAACCCAGCATAATAAAAAGACCTTAAAAATAGCAATAATATTTAGAACTGAAGAGCAACTCCTTGAAGAGCATAAATTGCTAAAATAATAATAGCAATAATAATAATAACGTATGAAAATGGGAGATTTAAAAGAAAAAGCAGACTTATACATGGGAAAGGAAGTACATATTTACTCCATGTGTTTTGTGACCTTTCAGGATCTGCTTTTTCTTTCAGATTTATAGAAACCAGGGCTTGCCTTTAGCTTCTTTATGTAAAACCTAAAAAGTACAAATCACATTGTGAAGCTAATGTCTGACTTGAATATATATTTTGAAAACTAAATTTGTCTCCACATCTTCTACCTGACTGTATTCGTGGTTTAAATCAGAAGGAATATTTGGCCCATTTATCCCAGCTGCTGTATGTTACCATCCCTGCCAGAAGAAAAAATATATATGCTATCAGGAATAATCCAATTTGTTTTGCTCCTATTTTTTTTTCCTTTAAATGAAGGCATTACCAAGGAGGAAACAGGATGAGAAGGGAGATTTGCCAGTCGCTATCCAAAATCAGTTTGACTCCACAGAGCTGTAATATTTCTTTCTGTAAATATGTAGGTATCTAGAACATAATCTACATAGGAACCTGCCCAAACCTTATCCCATGAAGATAAAGTTTTTGTAGGTGAAATTGGAAACTTTTAATAAAGGTCTGAAAATACCAATAGGTCAAATTTTGTCTCGAGAAATATAATTTCAAAAAGTCATTCGTCATTCTGCCAATAAACTTTTCTTCCAAGTTTTATTCCAAAGTGAAGAAGTTTCTTGCTATGTTCTAGTTACTGCAGCTCCTAGTTTATCCCCTTTTCATTAATAGCAAAATTGAGTCTGAGGTATGTGATTTATTCAAAGTTATACGATTCATTTGGCCAAGTACTAAAAATTGATCTAAGGTCTAGATGACGCTAAACCATTTTGCATAAGTTAGCCTCAGAAAATTCACAACCTTCCTTGGGAAAGACTGAGAAGTAAATGTTATAAGGGTGAGAGTTAACAAAGCTAAGGTATTAGAAAAATGGGAGCTGTCTTAAGGATGGTGGTCAAAGATATCTGAGGTCAGGACTCTGGACAGCTCTGAGGTGCTTTGGAAGTTTCCTTCTGATTTCATTTTCTCTCCAAACTCAGTCTGTTTTGTTATCTTTTTACCACAACAGCTCTCACCATCACTTAAATTTTTCAAATGGTATTTGGACATAAATAATTGTATTTGAATATGCCATATAATTGCAACATGGGGTGGCAACATGCTATATTGGATATGAAATCCAAATTGGGTTTAAGCCTGAATCTCTAATTTATAATGAGATATGAAGCAAATCACATAATCTGATTTTGTCTCCTCTTCCCCATGAATAAAAAACATTTATTAATTAATAAAATGATAGTGTCTAGTTTTATGCCCAGCAGACATAGTTACTTAGAACAATACTACTTTCTCCTGCCCTCACCCATCTTTTTCAAGGAAAAGTCTATGCATCAGACAGGGTTCATTTAGTTACAAGTGATGGAAAAACAGAAAGACAGCTCACCCTAGAGTAAGCCAAACACAGAACTTCTTGGTTCATATAGCTGAAAAGTCGAAAGGGAATATTTATCTTTAGGCATAGTTCAGTCTAGGGATTCATGGCTCTTGTGCTCTCCATCTCTCAAATAGGGTCATTCCATGTGAGGAATCTTTTATGATTATTCTAGGACAAAAGGCAGGATTGTAATTAGGATTTCCTCACTGTCTGCATTTCCAAACCTTGCAGAAGTTTTGGTTAATAGTCATTCCTTTACTCATCATCCATGAATGGTGAATTATGTCTACCAAGAAATCAGTTTCTTACAGCAGTTCTGATCCCTGTGTAAGTCACATAAAATGGGTTCCACAAAGAGAAAAAAAATGGGAAAAGAAACTCAGTTGCTAGAGGAAGGGGAAAGACATGGTAGGCAGATAGAAACAACAGCTGATCACTTCAAAGTCTCCCTGTGTAATTCTGATCCTTTAGAATATGGGTTAGGTTCAGGAAAAAGAAAAATCAATATCTATTGACTATTTCAGATTTTTAAAAAATTTATCTGTGATATAGTCAATAAATATTTGAATGAGTAAATTATTTAAGTCTCCAGAGCCCAAAAGCACACTATTATTTCAGTGAAGTCAGACCCTAGTAGAAGGATGATGTGAACTGCATAGGAAAGACATAGCCAGTGCTCTTACCCCTGAGGTCCTCTGTTGCAAGGACCATGTCTTATGAAGAGTCAGGCCCTGATGAATACCAGTTAGCCAGACCACAGCAAGTGATCCAAGCTCTTCTCATTGTGGACTGTATACTGTGATCCCATTTTGGCCATATTCCGTAGGAAGAAAAAGTGCAGGCTAAGAAATCCTGAGATGAGCAATAATACCTAAAATGCAAAGCCTACTATCTGGCATATAGTTAAGGGCTCAGTAAACTTTAGCTCCTTCTTCTACAAAGCTATGGAATCGTTATAATTTACTCTTGGCCAGCAATTAGCCTTTATGACATCATAGAGAGAGCAGGCTATAAAGTATGCCTTAGCTATCACCATCTGTGAGTGTGAAGTATCTTCCTGATACAGATGGTCTTGGAAACAAAGTTCTCACCACTAATTCTTATTTTGGGGGTGCACTGCCTCCACCCACTGATCGGATAAGTCATTATAGCAAGAATACATTTTTTATTTTAACATTTTTAGTTTTCTGTTCTTTTGATCACGTTTTGCAAACTTTTTAAAAAATGTAAGCCAAGTCAAAGAAGAACAGTTATTACATTTCACTTATGAGTTACCTAATATAGTCAAACTCACAGACGCAAAGAATGGGATGGTGGTTACCAGGGGCGGGAGGAAGAGGAAATGGAGAAGAATTGTTCAGCTGATGTATTCTTCCAGCTATGCAAGAAGACTAAGTTTAGAGGTTTGCTCTAGTGCATAAGGTCTATAGTCAATAATACTGTATGGTGCACTTAAATTGTTAAGATGGTGGAGATCTCATGGTAACTGTTCTTATGCTCCCTGAACCCCAACACAGACGAACATATACACACAAACAACAACAACAAAGGGACTCAAGGAAACAAGCAGAGATGTGGGTATGTTTATTACCTTCATTGTGATTATGGTGCATGCATATGTCCAAACTCACTGAATTGTATACATTAAATGTGTACAGTTTTGTATAGCAATTATACCTGATAAGGCTGTTAAAAATGAATTCAGATATCTTAAAAAAGAGTTAAGTACATAAGATTATATCTAGGTCCCCATACTAAGCAGCTATTCTTATATTATCATTTTGGATACATTTTCAGGTTGCAATTCACAAGTTTCCACAATGGACTTGCCCTTTGATGAGTTTACAAAGTATCTGCCAGTTTTCAGGTATTTTTCTTGGGTACCCTTTTCCAATTATCTCTCCACCTGTTAGCTCAGATTCCTAATTCATTCTTTTTTTTTTTTTTTTTTGCTATACCGATATATTTATTTATAAATATTAGGAACACAGTTTATAAAAGAATAAAACTCCTCTTTAGAACGTAAGACAATAGAACAAAGATAGCTGCTATTATATAAATGGTGAATGAGTGAACATAAGACTGTGATTTTCAAACACATTTATATTACACACAGTTTTAAAAACTATCAAATCTTTGAAACTAGTATTGATAGAGGATTGTATTTCAGTATTAGTTTGGAGACTTATAAAGCAATTTTATGGGTGATATTTAATATGTGGAGAGAAGAAACTGCTCACTATGTAGAAATACCATGTTTCAAGGGACATGACTTAACTGTAAAGTTTTTATTATATTTTATATTAGTTGTATTTTATATTAGTTATTTTAGAAATACTAGGTAACCTAATTCATTCTTGATGCTATTGTTCTCCAAATCTCGGAAATAGAAAATTATGTCAATTTCTCACCATCCATCAACTTGTCAGCCGTCTATCTCTATCCACTGGAAACAAATTAATAATAACACACATAATATGACATTAGATATAGGAGTTGGAGGCAATCCAAATATTCTTTGATGTCTGTTTAATCTACTGAGGCTTGAGGTTGTCAGGGAGATGTCACTCGGTCTCAGACCCTTCTGCAGCTGTGGGAGGGAACTCAGCAGACACTCTCCAGCTGTCAACAACGTCAGCCTCTTCACCGACATCAGAGGTTTTTGTGCAAAGATATATTTCCCCAGAGCCACCTGCATCTTATCCAGTGCAGGGCACTCTGATGGTCAGTACTCGCTCCAGAGCCCCCCATCTGCTTACCAAAATTTTACTGGGTCTGCATCACTGTTCAACTTCACCCACTATCCAATTCTTCCTTTCTCTTCTCTTCTCAGGCTTTGATGCCTATTTTTTTCACTCCTCACTCCCACTCAGTGTCTGTTTCTGCTGAATGCAACTGCAGCAAACCTCCATCCTCTAAGCCACCTAACCAAAACATCACAATACACAAATAATCCCTGTAACTTCCAGTAAGCTTAATGAGATTCCATTATTTTTAACAAGGCACTGTAATAAATCCTATAGTATTTGCTATATGAAAACTTTATCCATATTTGGTAGTATGGCATCTGTTTGGTAAAGTCATTCTATTCTTTCGGTGTAGAAATCCTTAAAAGGTAAGGCATGGGGAGTGGTACAGTTAACACTTGTATGTTGTGTGGTGCCAAACAAACAAATATTCAAACCATGACTCTTTCAAATTAATCATCTTTTGAGTGATGATGAGAAACAAAGATTCATCGTCTCCATTATCAGCATATGATATTTCAGTTAAATGTCTTAAGAGCCATAACTACAAAAGAAAGCACAAATGTTTTTATCCATATTTCTGCAATGATTTTTGTCCAGATATTACCCCAGGGCAACATATTATTTCTGCTAGGAACCTAATGTCTCTTTTCCAGTTTTCAGTGATGAATACAGAAGTGATCATGCTAAACCTGAGCAGTTTGCCCATCATGAGGTAATGGAAGCCAATCTCATCACAATAGATGAGATATCTAGATATCTAAACATATCACAATAAACATAGTAAAAATGGAAAAAAAAATCCAAACAGGAAAAATAATTTGGAAGCCATGGATTGTTCATCTCATTTAAAAAAAGAAAAAAAAAAAGAGTGTGTCTTTAAAACAGAGGATCCCTGAGGTCACAGGCTTTGGCCACCTAAGAATTCCTTTTCAGCTTTTGAATTGGGTTCACTGTATCATTTAGCCTCTGTAATTATGCCAACTTTGATGGCTTCTAAACATTTACTTAACTATGATGAGCACTGCTAATAATAAGAAGGAAATAATGCTAATCACTTATATGGGGCTGTGTAATTTATATTTTCACAAATATTACATCATTTGATTTTTTTGGTGGGGTGGGGGGCTTGAAATTCATCCAGCTCCTTGCTTGCCTCACCACAACACTTACCCAAAGAGGCGATAAAAGTGTTCTTCACGTTCACAGAGTTTTTCTAGATCATAGGTCCCTGCTCCCTTCCCAGAACTACCACGGGAATTAAGGAAGGCTCAATTTATTCTTTCTTTTCATCATTTACTTCCTGGCGTGGCAACTTAAAGGGTACACTGAGTTTCCTCACTTTGAAGGTGAGGAAGCGTAGAAGGAGCAGAATTCTACCCCTGGATTAAAGGACAGGGCTTTATAGCTCTTTTCTGTTTACTAATGCTGAGCTCATTATAGGAGCTTGAACCACATTTCGCCATCTTCCTTAACCCAACTGCCCATTTTTTTTATTCAGGATGCTTCTTTAAGGACTTCTTGTATAAAGATTACTGAATGCAATACCCCAGAACTGTCCTGTCATGTTGTTGACCCATTTCCCCCTACACTGTTGACATTTAGCATAGTGACTATTCACTGTCCACACCACTGGCAGAGCAAAGAGCAAACTACGTGGTGAAAAACATGTTGCTTTTACCATTCTCTCCCTGAGTGATGGATGTTGTAAAGAAATGAATAATTTTATTATTTGTCATTTGGTGTATTACGGAAGAGAAATAAATCAATAATTTAGTAGCCACATATTAAATTTTAAAAATATGTTAAAGTTTCATCTCTCTTGTGGATTTATGGCATTTGGTGAGTGGTTTTTTTGGACATGGATTTCAACTGATGGCAAACAGAAAAATATTCAGGTAAATCAAGGTTGTACCTAAAGATAGAAATGGAGAAACATCCCATAAATGCATATAATATACAATTTAAGTAGGAATGACGATCCCTCCTAAGTGCACATTTTTGTTAGCTGTCCTTAGCATCTGAGGTAGAAGTCCCTCCAGGGATCTGGACTCTCTGAAGCATTCTCCCCATTGACACTTTCTTCGCCTACCCATCCCGAGCTACACCCTCAGGAACATCATTTCACCATCCGCATAACAAAATGGTACAGCCTTAGGTTCTTCACGACACATTCCTCCCATGAAACATGATTTGCCAGCAAGACCCTACTCTCCAACCTGTCCTCTTTCCTGGAATGTAGCCTTCTCACTGCCCATGATAGAGAAGGAGGATGACTTTGCCCTTCCCCAGTGTATTGTGTGGTTGAAGGTTTCCATGATTTGTCCTACATAACTGATTACCCACACCTGCATGTATGCAGGCAGATTAAGGAATGTTGTTTGTGAGACTTGTGCAACACAAGTGACCTCAGGAGCCTGGTTAGTTGACATTAGCTGGCCTCCAGGTCAGAACTGGCCCTTCTGGTCTGGGTGCCGCGAGCTGTTCAATTTGCCATACATCCCCCCAGCTCCAGGCTGGGGTGGCCCCCCAGAGTGGAATCTGGGAGGGGAGGCAAGCATACCTAGCCCAGTTTCCTTGAAGATGAAAAGGCATGATAACATAGAAATGAAGCTTGCTCCCAACTGCACACAGGTAAACAAATGTTTAACTTCAAACCCTGTCATTTGCCCTATAAATATGGCCTTTATGGGGATGCTCAGTTGGAAGTCTAACCTGTGGGACGGATGCTCAGCCCAGGCCTCTCAACTGGGACTCCAGCCTGCCTGTCTGCACAGGGCTTCCCCATTCCCCTGGATGTCGTAAAACCTGATTTGAGGTAACTCTGTCTTGTTTTTTACTGCTTACTATTGCCCTTGTCTATGCAGAGATTTCCCTTTTCTTCTGTTTCTTTTAGATTTTTATAATATCAATAGAGTTATTCCCCCTTCAAAACAGAGTACAGTTGCTGTGAATCTTTTCTTTAGAACACCCAGGATGGCATCCAAATAATTATTCCTCCACATTCATATGGAGGAATTCACATTCAAACCCTATAGGTTTCATGAGGCACCTGGGTGGTTCAGTGGGTTAAGCATCTGCCTTTGGCTCAGGTCATGATCCTGGGGTCTTGGGATACAGCCCCACACTGGGCTCCCTGCTCAGCAAGGAATCTGGTTCTCCCTCTTCCTCTGACCCTCCCCTGCTTGTGTTCTCTCTCACTATCTCTCAAGTAAAAATAAAATCTTTAAAAAAAAAAGAAACCCCATATTCCTTTGATGCTTGTGCCACCAACTATCCCTTAATTGGAGTGTGGGCACCTTGTCAACAGTTTTCTTCCACATCCCAATTCTTGCCATTTCTCTGGATGCTTTGATCACTTCAATCTGTGGCAATGACTTTTTTTTTTCTTTCAGATTGCCAAATGGCATTATTTGAAATAAAACAGCATCCTTAAAAAAACAGCATACAGTATTTTCAGACAGCAAGGTCTTCAAAGCTTTACTTGTCTCAGTTGTCTCATGGAACTGATCAGTATACATTGTACAACTATTGCATTTCAGTTAGATTTGGAAACTACACAGTATCAAAATGAGCATAAGTGTGCACATATGCACAGACACATCCAGCTGTTGGGAGCTACTCAGTTAGCGCAGACTGTAAATATTTTATTTGCAAATTCTGATCTTTCCTAAGGACCCTCTCCACAATCATTCTGTACAATACAAGGGCTTTCACAATACTCATTCATTTTTGGCAGCAGCTACACCCAGTCTTTTGAGGATACCAGATCCCTGGCATTATTAAGAGTTCTGGCCTCATATACAAGAAATACAAGGTCTTCATTATACCAGAGTTTAATACTCACAGCCGGAGGCTTTATATATATTGTACATACAGAATCTCTGTCTTGCCTTCAGACTGAACAACTGACCCCCCATCCTGTGGTGTGTTGAAAAACTGCCATAATTACACGGACAGTTACACGGACTGCCATAATCATATTCAGAATCAAAACAGACAAACCAATTAAATACATTTCACAAAACAACTTTCACAATGAGTCTAATCTACCAAAATGGCCTTAGATATCCACATAGTGACAATGACTTTTTATTCTGATTAAGAGAGCCTTTGTTGTTGTTGTTGTTACTGTAATTGAAAACAATGACGTCTTGATATTTACAATGACATGGTTGGAACTAGAAGCTATTGGGATAAGCAAAATAAGTCAATCATAGAAAGACAAATGTCATATGATTTCACTCATGTGTGGAATTTAAGAAACAAAACAGATGAACACAGGGGAATAAAAGGAAAAATAAAATAAGACGAAAATAGAGAGGGAGGCAAACCATAAGAGATGCTGAACTCTAGGAAGCAAACTGAAGGTTGCTGGAGATGAGGTGGGTGGAGGGAAGAGATAGTTGGGAGATGGGCATTAAGGAGGGCCCTTGATAGAATAAACACTGGGTGTTAGATGCAACTGATGAATCACTGAATTCTCCTGAAATGAATAATACTCTATATGTTAACTAAATTGATTTTTTTAAGAAGGAAGAAATACTTGATTTTATGCTATAAGTGTTCTTGGGTGTGCTTTATATATTTTTTCAATTGAATCCTTGCCAAATGTACTGGCCAAGGAAACCTGACTTCTAAGTAGGAGTAAAGGGATGCCCTCCCCCCTACACCTGCTGCCTTGTCCTGGCTTAGTCATTATCACTTTCATCCCAAATCCACATCCAGAACTAAGTCACCATGTCCCATGTGGTGGAAAAAGTGGCTAGGAAACCTCTCTCACTATAGAAGATCACAAACCTGGTGGAGCATTATCTATTCTCTCCACCCCCCAAAGCCATTTTTACATTATTGGAAAATAGATGTATAATAACCATATTGAAAGGCATTAAATATCCATTTCTAACTCAACTGAATTCAGGAAACTTTCAATTAAAAGCTGGCAGTTTGTATACCGATATAAGGGAATGCATATAGTTGGAGTCCTTGGTAAAACCTTATGTAATGCTAATGTGTTACGGTTCTGGGTATGTCATCTGACATTTTTTAATCTTAACTATTATTTTTCTTTGGCCAGTATGCAGAGACAGCAAAAATCTCACAGTAGGTATATTCAAGATTCTTTTTTAAAATTTAAGTTAAATTAGCTAGCATATAATCCATCATTAGTTTTTCATATAATGTTCAGATTCATTAGTTATGGATAGCACCCGGTGCTCATCACGTCATGTGCCCTCTTTAATGCAAGATTCTTAGCTAGCAATCACAGTCTGCCCTCTGGCTCTAGTTGGTCCCATCTCTCCCACGGGCAAAAGACTCTCATTCCCCTTCCAAGATACCCAAATCTCAACCTATTACAGTCTCTGGCTCATGCTTGATATTTAGAATCTTGTCATCTAAATCAGCCCAGGTGTCAATATGACTCTTCAATATGCTTCTTTCAATATAGCTTCTTTAGTGAAGCTGTCCATCTCAGCCCTGAGAAGTTAAGAGACAAGCTCTCTGCTCTCCATACACTCAACATGCAATGCTTAAGCATGCTGGAACAGCAATGAACAGACATTCCTATTCAAAAAAGAGTCTTCCGACTAGAGGCATGTTGCAGTCACTGACCCATAGTAATTCTAGAATTTAGCAGGTGAATGTTACTATGTCTTCGAATCATGCTCAGTTCTTCTCCCTTATGGTAATTCTTGGTGTCTCTTAGCTTTGCCCTCTGGTCTCTTGGCGCTGTTCTTCTGAGTCATCCTCCATTTTTTATAAGAAATACCTGTGTTTTGAACTGAGTAGTTTGCTCAGCTTTCTCCACAACTGTAAAAGGTTTCAGGCATTCAAGCCTTTTTTCATTTTCAACCCTCTTTGTTTTTTGTCTGTCCAGGAAGGAGGTACCAAAAAAAAAAAAAAAATTGAAAAAAATTGCTATTTTCAAAAGATGTATTAAAGTAGGTATCACAGAGAAAGTTCTTTATTAGATTTCCAAGCCCTTCTTTCAAAGTTTAGTGTTATTTATTATTTGTATTTCCTACAAGTAAAAACCACAATTTCTTTCTTCTATAAATTATGAATTACTTAGATACACAAAATATAAAGACATCACGGTTTATCTGCCACTCATTTTAATAAATATGTATACAAATATAGATGAGGCATCCTCTGTTTATGTCTTCCCAACTTAATTCTTGCTTTCCTTATTCGTAGTATATGTTAGTAGTTAAAACTAAAATGATTACATTCCAGATTTGCCTCTTCCAAGCTGTGTAGTCTTGCACAAACTATGTAATCTCTTTGTGCCTCAGTTTCTTTAGTTATAGCATGAGAATAATGTTTAAATTTCCTAGATAAATTAATATATGTAATTCATAATATGTATATATATGGCACTGGCACTCAAAAAGTACTATATAGGCGTCTGGATATTAGCTGCTGTTATTTTTCAGTATTCAGTACAGCTAAAGGTTCCCAACCTGGCCCTATTAATGAGCTAAGAATTCCTTTCCCAAATAGCCAGTGGGGAGCTGGAAAGGAGCAAGTTTATTTGTCTTTTACCACATACTCTTCCCAGTTCTATACCTCATGGTCTGCTTATAGGTATTAATTACCCCCACTGAATAGTCAGAATCACTTCTGAAGTGATTCTTGATGTAGAAGAGGAAAGTTGGAGCTCTCACTAACTTGTACTTACCCTGAAGACCCAAAGGGAATATAACCCTGACTTAGGCCCATCAGTCTCCACCCCTTTCCCTTAGGATGATCTGTCCTTTCCCCTAGGAGAGAGCTTAGTCCCTAAATCCATATTATTCCCTCCGTCTCCATGCAAAGTTCCAGGTCTGGGTCATTTAATCTAGAGCAGCACCCTAATAATTTAGACAGATGTCTGCTCAGTGATGATTATGTCACCAAACAGTCAGTGGGAGGAAGAACTCTAGGATGGTGAGGAGCTCCTTGAATACTTTTTCCTTTCAAAACGCACATCACTATGGCTTGTAGGACTACCTGTTTTGTAAAGTAGTAGACTTCTTAGATTAGCTTACATACACCTCTGACATGGAAAGTCAATTTCTGAATGATCTACATCTAAATCCACCCTGGAAAACAAAGTTATTTCTTCGATTAGATTGGCTACTCCTTTGACTGGAATTTATTTTTTAAAAAAAAAAATCTGGTAGTAATTTACAGAGATAGCATCTCTTGTAAAATTCATTTAATGTGTAATTCCTGGGCAAACCATATAGCAAAAGTTGAGTCCAAAAGGCCAAAATGTCTCAGGATGTCATTGATTTGGTAAATTTTTTCAGAAAAGTACCTTTAAAACAGAGTAAAGTATTAATAGTGTTTGTAAATGGAGAATGACTGTGGAAATATATTTCCTACCGAGATATTTGCTGGTTATCACAAGTAGTCTAGTATAATGATTAAGAACTGGGGGTCCAGAGCCATATAGTTTGGGTTTAATTCTGGTTAGGCCACTTACTATGTCACCTACTGTAGCAAATACTGACAATGCTGCACTCAGATACTTATATAGTTTTGAAAGGTTTTGTGTAGATCTCCTCCAGTTTCTATGGGCTTTTCTTTTAAAGTCATGTACCTGGGATTCCCTTCAGAGGAAGATCCCATGGGGACTACAAAGGTCATTTACCAGAACTGATTGAAACTTGCCTGAGAGTTGATCCTTCTAGGTGGCATGGCCATTACTGAGTGGACCAGATTGTAAAAGCTCAGATCTATTGCCTTGTAGTTGGACAAACTCTGCAATCGGTGTTCAGGAGATCAGGCTGAGGCAGAGACTACTGAGATGACACGACTTGCTTGGCTTCTCTTCTCTTTCCTGCTCCTCCTACTTTCTTACCCATGAATCCTGGGAATACGTTCTTAATAAATCACTTAAAGGAACAAATCCTCATCTTGGGGTCTCCTTTTGAAAAATCTGACCCCAAACACTCTGTCGTTGATCTTGGGCAAGGAACTTAAACCTTATGTTAAATCCAGTTTCCTCAACTTGGAAAATAAGGATGACCAAAGGGTATTAGGAAGAATGGTATGAGTTGAAGTGTATAGAGAACACAGTGCACTGACGAAATGTTAACCGCTAATTTCGTGGCAAAGCACTTAAAGGTTATGTAGCTTAAACATGAATCATGAATTTCTTTTTCTCAAAAAGATTAGTATTCAAAATCTTCTGACCTTTTCTATGATGAACAAATAGCTTCTAGCAGTATGTTACCTTGAAGTATTTCTGAAAAATACAAACACAATCCGTCTTTTCAAGGTAAAGATGACATTTTAACAGAAAGAGAAAAACTGAAGTAATAGAAAGATCATTTTGAAAAAGAATATGTGAAATATTTTTATCATAATGCTGGAAGTAATGTGAAATGTCACTCATAAAAACATTCCTATCTGAATACTTACAAATTGGAACAGAATTTTCTGTTTTACAATTTTCCAAAGAGTTTTAGTGGCTTTGTCACTCAATTTTAAAAATATAAAAATGTAATTCCTTCGGATAAGTGCTCAAGAACAACTGATTGACATCATGCCAAAGAAATTCCAGAATTTTAAGCAAAAAACAAAAGCAAACACCTCTAATTTAATGTGAGAATTAAAAGGAACATCATTATTCAGCAAGCACAATCAATAATGCATTTTTACCTGTTTGTATCTAAATTTCTTCACGAAATACAATTTTTAGCTATATATTCATTAAAATCATTATTATATATATTTCTGGAACTTAAGTTCAAGTTGTAATATCAAAAGTATTATTCCAAGATTTTCAAAAAGATGTATTTAATACTTTTACTTAAAAATACTTAATATTATTTTAGTGAAAACAAAAACTTCTATAATATGAAATATAATTCAATGTTTCAGAAATATTTTATTTAATCTTTTTCCAGTTCTTACTAAACTTAGTTGTTGTATATGGTTTATAATTTTAATATAGTTATTCAAGTATAACTCACAAATTATTTATACTGATAGTTGAATAAATAAAGAGAAAGATAAAAATGCATGCATAAAGTTTTTTTTAATCCCTCAAATTTCATGTGATTAAAGTTTGGTTGGCTAGACTGTTTCTAATATTCTAAAATAATGATCTAAATACATCAGTGAAAAAACGGATTGTCAGAGTGGATCATAAAACAAATTCCAATTATATGTATTCTACAAGAAATCCACTTTAAATATAGAAACTTATATAGCTTAAAAATAAAGCAATGGAGAAAGATATACCATGGCAACACTAATTGAAATCTGGATTAACTATGTTAATTTTAGTCAAAGCAGCCTTCAGAATAAGAAAAATCACTAGGAGTAAGATGATATTACATAATGTTAAAAAAGCCAGTTCTGTAAGATTATATTATAATTCTAAATTTATATATACCTATCAAGAAAGCATCAAAATAATATAAAGCAAAACTGATTGAACTGAAAGAAAAAATAGAAAAATCCACTATTTTAATAGAGACTATAACAGTTAGAGACTTCAACATCTCTTTGTCAGTAATTGACAGATCAAACAGGCAGAAAATCAGTAAGGGTACGACTTAAACATTACTAACAACCAACTTGATCTAGTTGACATTTAAGGCTACTCCATCCTGTTAGACAGCATCCAGCTCTCTGCTCACTAGGGAGCCTGCTTCCTCCTCTCTCTCTGTCTACTTGTGATCTCTGTCAAATAAATAAATAAAATCTTTAAAAATAAATAAATAAATAACCCGTGGAACAAAGATGTCTTAGGAAAAATTTAAAATATTTTGAACTGAGTGAAAATAAAAATACACAAATTATTAAAGTTATAGGGTGTGCAAGCACTTGTTAGAGGGAAATTTATAATATGTAACTAATACACTAGAAAAGAAAAAATATCTAAGATTAATAACAATTTTCTACCTTAGGAAACAAGAGAAAGAATACCTTAAGCATAACTTATGCAAAAGAAAAGATAAAATAAAACTAGATTAGAAATTAATGAAATCAGTAAGAGGTAAACAACAGAGAAAATTAATGAAATTAATACCAGGTTCTTTGAAACATCAATGAAATTGATAAACTTTTAACTAGACTAACCAAAAAAAAAGAGAAGGCATAAGTTATCATATCATAAATGAAAGAGGGGTTGTGACACTTATCCTATAAACATTTAAAAGTGACACTTATCCTATAAACATTTAAAAGTATAAAAGTATAAGTGAATAAATTTATACCCACAAATTAGATAATTTAACTTAAATTTAACTTAACTTTAACTTAAATTTAACTTAAATTAGATAATTTAACTTAAATAAATTTATATCCACAAATTAGATAATTTGACTTAAATTCCTTGATAAAGAGAAACTATCAAAATGCATACAAGGAGAAATAGATAACCTGAAAAGCTTTGTATGTATTATAGAAATTGAACCAATAATTAAAAATCTTCTAAAAAAAAAAAACTCGATAACTTCACTGGTGAATTCTACTGAACATTTATTGAAAGAAATAATACCAATTCTCTACAATTTCTTCCAGAAAATAGAAACATAAGAAATAACTTAAAATTAATTTTATGAGCCACCATTACCCTATTACCAAAATCAAATAAAGACATTATAACACAGGAATAGAGACTAATATTTCTCATGAACAGATACAGAAATTCCTCATCAAATTTTTAACAAATCAGATAAAGCAGTATATGAAAGAAATTATTCCATGACCAAGTGAGTTTTATACTAATTTGAAAATAAATGTAGTCACCAGAAAAATAGACTAAAGAAAAAAAATCATATGATCATATCAATTAATGCAGAGAAATCTTTTGACAAAATTCAATATCCTGTCATGATAAAAGCTCTCAAAACATCAGGAATAGAAGAGAACTTAATAAAAAACAACTATTAAAAAACCCTAGAACCAACAACATGGTTAATGATGCAGAGCTGGACACTTTTTTCCCAAAGATCAGGATCAAGGCAAGGATATCCTTTCTTAATATTCCTATCCGTTACTGTGCAGAAGTCCTAGCTACTGCAATAAGGTAAGAAAAAAAAAGATATACATATTAGAAAGAAAGAAGTAAAACTACTCTTATTCACAAATGACATGATTGTATGTAGAGTACCACAGACAATCAACAACAAATCCTGGAAATAATAAATGAATCACAGGGTACAAGGCAAGATCACAGGATAAGAATTTAGTAAACAAAAGTCAATTGTTCTCTTATATATGAGCAATGAGTAATTGCAATTGAAAGCAAAAAAAAAAAAAAAAAAATTGCAATAACACCAAAAAAGCAAATGGAAGGAAGGAAGGAATACTTACGTATAAATCTAGCAATCTAGCAAAACATGTACAGGACCTGAATGCAGGAAAAAAAAAAAAAAAACACAAAACTGATGAAAGAAATCAAACAAAATCTAAACAATTGCACAGATATTCTATATTCACATGATTTGGGACAAGAATATTTAGTCAATAGAAGACTAAATATTGTTAAGATGTCAATCTGTAGATTCAAAGGAATCCCAAAGTTTCAGCAAGAAATTCCATAAATATCATCAAAATGATTCTAAAATTTATGTGGAAAGACAGAGCACCAAAAATATCCAACACATTACTGAAGAATGAAGTTGAAGGATTCACAATAGCTGATTTCAAGACTTAATGTTAGGATTATATGATAAAGATATATGATTATATGATGTTAGCAAAAGAACTGGTGCATAGATCAATGCAACATAATTGAGTGGCTAAAAATAGTGCTATACCAATATAGTCAGACAGTTTGAGACAAAGAGCAAAGACATTAGATAATAGAGACAAAATAGTATTTTTGATAAATGATACTGGAAGTGAACATCCATATCCAAAAAATATTAACCTAGACACAGACCTTATAGCTTACCAAAAAATTAATGCTAAATATATTATAGACCTAACTGCTAAATGGGAGAGAAAATTTAAATTTCTTTTAAAATTCAATCAAATTTAAATAAATAAATCAATTAAATTTGAATCAATGCAGAATTATAAGAATAGACAACCCTCAAGGAGATGAAGTATAACTCTGCACTCTTTTTTTTTTTAAGATTTTATTTATTCATTTGACAGAGAGAGAGTGAGAGAGAAATCACAAGTAGGCAGAGAGGCAGGCAGAGAGAGAGAAGGGGAAGCAGGCTCCCTGCTGAGCAGAGAGCCCCATGCAGGGCTCAATCCCAGGACCTGGGCAGAAGGCAGAGGCTTAACCCACTGAGCCACCCAGGTGCCCCGAACTTTCTACTCTTTAAGTGTGGGCTGTATATATACTGATTTCTTTTGAAAGATGACAGTTTGGAAATGAAGGGAAAGAATAACTTTACAGTGGAGAAACCTGACTAACATTATTTCAGCAATGTGATAAAAGTCAGCATCAGCAATAAGACATATGGATGGTCTGGACCCTTGACATGCTATGAAGGGAATGCCACTTTAACTTGGTGGTCTTCCTCTTAAAAGCAAATAATCCTCATCTAATCCTGAAAAAAAGAAAACAAACCATCAGACACATTTTGATTGAAATACATTCCACCAAATATGTGACTGGTACTCCTCAGAACTGTCAAGTTCATCAAACACAAGGAAATTTGAGAAACTGTCACAGACAGGGAGAGACAAGGAGACTATGACTAAAAGTAATGTGTATCCTGGCTGGACTCCTGAGACAGAAAAAGGGCAAAAGATAAAAATGAAGGAACTCTGAATAAGGTGTGGATTTTAGTTACTAAGGTAACCGTATTGTTTCATTAGTTGTGACAAATGTACCACACTAATGCGAGATGTTAATAATAGAGGAAAGTGGGTATGGGATATGTGGGAATCCTTTGTGCTATCTTTGCAATTTTTCTGTAAATCTAAAACTCTTTAAAATAAAAAGTTCATTTAAAAAATTTTTGAAAAGAGCTAAAAATAAACTAAAAAAATGCTGTTGAAAATTAAGCAATATACTGCTAAATAACTCAAGAATAAAGTAAGAAATCACACTGGAAATTCAAACGCATTTAAACTGGTTAATAAACTACAGAACTACAATTGTAAGATGTAAATAAAGCTTGGTCTTATATGCAGGTAGTGTTAAAAGAATAAGAAAGTCTGAAAACAAATGTATGATCTAAATACCTATCAAAAACTGTAAGGATAAGAACTGTAAGGATAAACTCCACTAAAAAATTGTTAACAACTGTTACATGAATTCAGCAAAGTTCCAAGGTATAAAATCAAAGAACAAAAATCTGTTGCTTTTCTATACACCGATAATGAAGCAGAAGAAAGAGACATCAAGGAATCAATCCCATTGACAATTGTATCAAAACCCATAAGATACCTAGGAATAAACCTAATCAAAGAGGTAAAAGATCCATATGCTGAAAAAATTGGGTATTTATGAAAGAAATTGAAGAAGACACAAAGAAAAGGAAAAATATTCCATGCTGATGGATTGGAAGAATAAATATTGTTAAAATGTCCATACTACCTAAGGCAAGCAACACGTTCAATGCAGTCACTATCAAAATAACATGAGCATTTTTGCAGATCTAGAACAAACAATTCTAAAATTTGTATGGAATCAGAAAATACCCCAAATACCCAAAGCAGTTTTGAAAAAGAAAAGCAAAGTGGAAGGCATCACAATTCCGGACTTCAAGCTGTATTACAAAGCCGTAAGGATCAAGACAGTATGATATTAGCACAAAAACAGACACACAGATCAATAGAACAAAATAGAGAACCCAGAAATAGACCATTAACTGTATGATCAACTAATCCTCAACAAAACAGGAAAGGATATCTAATGGAAAAAGGACAGTTTCTTCAACAAATGGTGTTGGGAAAATTGGACAGCCACATGCAAAAGAATGGATTTTCTTTGGCCATACACAAAAACAAATTCAAAATTGTTGGAAAACCTAAATATAAGATAGGAAGTCATAAAAATCCTAGAGGAGAAAACAGGTGGCTACCTTTTTGACCTTGGCCACAGCAACTTCTTATTAGACATGTTTCCAGAGGCAAAGGAAACAAAAGTAAAGATGAATTATTGGGACTTCATCAAGATAAAAATCTTCTGCACAGTGAAGGAAACAACAAAACTAAAAGGCAGCCTACAAAATGGGAGAAGAAAGTTGTAAAAGACATATCTGATAAAGGGTTAGAATCCAGAATCTCTCACAAACTCTTCAAAATCAATACCCCAAAAATAAATAATCCACTTAAGAAATGAGCTGAAGACAAGAATAGACAGTTTTCCAAAGAAGACATCCAAATGACCAACAGACACATGAAAAAGTACTCAACATCACTCATCATCAGGGAAATACAAATCAAAACCGCAAGGAGATACCACCTCACACTGATCGGAATGGCTAAAATTAATGACTCAGGAAACAATAGATGTTAGCAAGGATGCAGAGCAAGGGGAACACTGTTACTCTGCTGATGGGAATGCAAGATGATGCAGCCACTCTGGAGAATAGTATGGAGGTTCCTCAAAAAGTTAAAAATAGAGCTACCCTACAACCCAGCAATTGCACTACTAGGTATTTATTCAGATGAAACAAAAATGCTGATTCAAGGGGGCACATGTACTCCAATGTTCATGGCAGCATTATTAACAATAGCCAAAATATGAAAAGAGCCCAATGTCCATTGACTGATGAATGGATAAAGAAGATGTATATATAATGTTGTGTATATATATATAATGGAATATTACTCAGCCATCAAAAAGAATGAACGCTTGCCATATGCAATGATGTGGATGGAACTAGAGTGTATTATGCCAAGTGAAACAAGTAGGTCAGAGAAAGACAGATACATGATTTCAATAATATGTGGTATTTAGAAAACAAAACAGATGAACATAGGGGAAGGGAAGGAAACATTTTAAAAAGGAAAAAACAGAGAGGGAGACAAACCATAAGAGGCTCTTAACTATAGGGAAAAAACTGAGGGTTGCTAGAGAGGAGCTGGGTGGGGGGCTGGGGTAATTGGGTGATGGGCATTAAGAAGGGCACTTGATATAATGAACACTGGGTATTATATGTGGGTGATGAATCACTGGATTCTGCTCTTAAAAACAGTGCTGCACTATATGTTAACTAACTTGGATTTAAACAAAAAAATAAAAATAAAACAAATATCCATCAAAAAAAACAAAAATAACAATAGGAAAATAAATATTGAATAAAAGGGAGAAAAATAATAATAAGTAATAATGGTGGAATTTATGAAATATAAAATTAACATATATTAGAGGTTCAATAGAGCCTCTATAGCAGTTCTATTGAAAGAGACTAATGAAATCTCTAAACTCAACAAATCTAATCAAGGAGAAAAAGAAAAGAGACAAATAACAAAAATCAGAAAAGGCAAACATCACAGAAATACTAGACATTAGAAATGTAAAAGAGACTATTCTGAATGACTTTATGCCAATAGTATTAAAGATGTACATGAAATAGACATATACCTTAAAAAGTACAAGTCTGTAAAATAGAAACAGGAAGAGAAAGAAAATCTGATTTGTCCTGTAAATATTAAAGAAATTGAATCTGTAATTAGAACTTTTCCACAACAAAGCACCAGGCCCAGATGGTTTCCCTGATAATTTCTATAAAACATTTAGGGGAAGAATAACTCAAATACATCCAAGGAATAAATTTTTTTAAAAGTCTCTCAATTGATTTTATGAGGTCAGGGTAACCTTAATCCCAAAGCTAAAACACTTCTCCCCACAAAAAAATTAAAATCAAAAATCTTAAATGAACATAGATACAAAAATTCTGAACAAAAGGCTATCAAATAAAATTTAATGATATGTAAAATCATCAAATTGGCTTACTTTCAGATATTCACAGTTCATGTAATATTTTTAAAAGTGTATCAATATATTTGATCACATTAAAATGAAAAGGGAAAAATAATAAAAATCATAGTAAACACAGAAAAATATTTGGAAAGTTCAATACTAACATATGACTTTAAATTTTTTTTTTTTTTAATTTACTTGACAGACAGAGATCACAAGTAGGCAGAGAGGCAGGCAGAGAGAGAGAAAGGAAAGCAGGCTCCCTGCTGAACAGAGAGCACGACGCGGGGCTTGATCCCAGAATCCTGGGATCATGACCTGAGCCGAAAGCTGAGGCTTAACCCACTGAGCCACCCAGGCACCCCCTAACATATGACTTTAAAAAAAACAACATAAACTGAGAAGAAAATTTTTTAATCTGATAAAGAAAGCCTAGATTTAAAAATCCACATTAACAATGAGTTATCCAAAAAAGTTGAGAAAACAATTCCATTTATAATAACATTAAAAAGAATAAAATATTTGGAAATAAACTTAACCAAGGAGGTGAAAGATTTACTCACTGAAACTGTAAAACACTGATGAGAGAAATTAAAGCAGACACAAATAAAATATGCAGGATATCCCATGGATGAAAGAATTAATATTGTTTAAATATCTATACTACCCAAAGCAATCTACAGATTCAATGCAATCCTATCACAATTTCAATGGCATTTTTTAAAGAAATAGAAGAAAAATGATAAAATATTTATAAAACCACAAGAGTCCCCAAATAGTCAAAACAATATTGAGCAAGAAAAACAGCTGGAAGCATCAATCAAATTTCCTGACTCAAAATGTATTACAAAGTCTCAATATTCAGAACAGTATAATTCTGGCATAAAAGCAAACATAGACCAATGGAGGAGAATCGAGAGCTCAGAAATAGTCTCATGCATACAAAGCCAACTGATCTCTAACAAGGATGCCAAGAATACACAAGGGGGAAAGGATGATATCTTCTCTAAATGATGCTGGGAAAGCCAGATATCCACATGCAAAAGAATGAAATTGATCCCCTATCTCACACTATACACAAAAATCAACTCAAAATGAACAAAAGAGTTAAGTGTAAGACCTGAAACTTTAAAACTCCTGGAAGAAAACAGAAAAACTTCTGGACATCGGCCTTGGCAAGATTTCTTGGACATGACAACAAAAGCACTGGAAATGAAAGTAAAAATAGGCATCAAACTAAAAGGCTCCTAAACAGCAAAAGCAACAAAGAATAAAATGAAAGGCTACCTATAGTATGAGAGATAATATTTGCAAACAATAGGTCTGATAAAGGATTAATCTCCAAAATACATAAGGAACTCCTACAATTCAATAACTGGAAAACAAATAAACTGATTTTAAAAATGACAGAGGAACTGAATTGACATTTCTCCAAAGGAGATATACAAATGGCCAACAGTTATATGATCTAACCGGCATATGAACATATGCTCAGTATCACTAATCATCAAGGAAATCCAAATCAAAATTGCAGTGAGATATCACCTCGTTCCTACTAGGATGTCTTTTATCAAAATCCAAAAGATAACAAATATTAATCAGGATATGAAAAAAAAGGAACCCTGTACACTATTGTGGGTAATGTAAATTGGTATTGCCCCTGTGGAAAACAGTATGGAGATTTCTCATAAAACCAAAAATAGGACCACCATATGATCTAGCAATCCAACTTCTGGGTGTATATGAAAGGAAATGATATCAGGATCTTGAAGAGATAATGGCACTTCCACGTTCACTAGCATTATTCACAATAGCCAAGAAATAGAAATAAATATTGTATATATAAGTATATGGAAATAATCCAAGTGTCCATCAGCTGATGAACAGATAAAGAAACTGTGGGTTATACACACAATAGAATATTATTGGAGAAATAAGAGAGGAGGTCTCATGGAATTTTCAGGACCAGCAAGCATATCTTTGAACTTGAAACACACTCTTATCTATCTGCTCAAAATATTGTTGACTCTTAATTGTATCTGAAACTTGAAGATCATGTTCAAAGCTGGGAACTTGATCACATATTGAAGAAGAAGACTTGAAGGCAGTAGTTCTCTGCACTGGCTGCCTATTAAAATAATCTGGGGCCCCATTGCTAGAAATTCTAAATTCTTTGGTGTGGGATGAGGCATTGCGCATGTGTTATTTTAGAAGGTAAGTCCAGTACGCACTCAGGGTTGAGAATCACTGGTCTCCATGTGCTGTCCTCTTAGCCTCAGCTCCCCCAGTAGACTTGTGGTACAGGGACAAAGTGAGTGCTTATTAATAGGTTCTTATGCCACTTGCTTGCATCTGCTGTGCTTTTAGAATTAATGTTTTTATTCTTTTGTTCTACCAAGAGTTTCTCTATTAACTTAAAAGAGAAATAAAACCATAAAACAAATAACATTAAGGTAACTGCATTTTTTAGTACATAAATCTTTTTAATTTCCCAAGTTTCTTGAATTGAAGCTCCTCATTTTATTATTCATTTCTTTCATATATTCATTTTTTTACTCATTTCATGGTCCTTTTAATGTTTATTATGTCTTATTTTAAAATCTTTTATAACCTCCTCATTTCTTACCAGCTAGTTTTTTTTTTTAATTTTCTTTCATAAATCAAAACTTTATGCTTTCATTATTTGACTTGGGCCCTCTAACTTTTAATACCTCTGGTTTTAGCTTTCTCTCTCCTTTTTCATTTAAATTTAATACTATTTTCATTTTTCTGCTGTTTCCTCTAATTACACTTCATCACAGTTGTAACCATCATTTCAACACATTCTTTAAAATTTTATTGGGGCTCCTGGGTGGCTCAGTTGGTTAAGTGTCAGCCTTTGGCTCAGGTCATGATCTTGGGGTCCTGGGATGGAGCCCTGCATTGGGCTTCCCGCTCAGTGGGGAATCTGCTTTTCCCTCTCCCTCTCTTTCTTCCCCTCCCGTGCTCATGCTCTTCCTATCTCAAGTAAATAAAAATCTCTTAAAAAGAAAAATAAAGTTTCATTGAGATAGCATTGATTTTTGAAGGATATTCTCAGAGGAACATTGACTGGCCAGTTAGGGTCATGGAGAAGTAGGACACCTGCTCAGTAGTGGTCTCAGCGGAATGGCTCTTTTATATGAAACACAACACACATATCTAAGTTTTATTGTTTTAACATTGCCTTCTTTATTTTCTATCATTTTAAGGGTCGATCCATATTTTTTCTTATTTTTTAAACTTGAATGAATTAAGATTTTAGTTTTCTGAATTATTTAATCAGATTTTTTATTTTCTTTTGCAAATCCATTTTAATATTTTACCATTTTATTTCTGATTATTTTCTAAGTTATATTTTCTGTTTTAATTTTTAGTTCATTGTCTTTCGGCTGTTCGGTAATGAAGATAGTCAGAAAAAACAGCCATTGTACAAGCCCAAGGAAGGATAGCAAACCAGCCCTTTATCACCCCTTTATAGATTTCCCATCTCTTCCAATTTGGCTCTAAAAATATCTTATTCCCCATTTCTCAGGGTATTTATGACAACTCAGTTACTCAGGACCTTTGTGATGCTACCTTGTTTGATAAGTTCAGAAAATAATAGAATAATGCTCTCCTTGACATCTCATATTCACCAGCCTTTGTATGTGTTACTTAATTTGGGAACCTATGATCTCAACATTTAGAATAATTGAAATGAGGATGAGGCATGCTACCCAACACGAAGGGGAAGACGCAGCCGTTTTGTTTCATGTCAGCAAGAATCCTCAGGCAAAGCCCCTGCCCCTACTTTCATGGAGATTCTTAGATGGTACATTTCCCCCAAGAGAAAAGCAGTATCTGTTTCCTCTGCTCCGTGTTCACCTGCCTTTAGTATGCATCATCTTTATTTATTGTCCTTCCTCTATGGAAATACAGGAAAGCATTCTGGTGTGTGAGTCTTCTCATTCCCCGCCCTTAACCCTGAGTGCAGGTCAGAGCTGAGGCCATTGCCAGCGGGGTGTGGCTCTAGATGGGTCCAGCTGTACTTCTGCCTCCAGATCCAGTTGTACTTCTCACCACCCCATCACCCCATGGAGATTCCATGCCTTATTAGGCTGCTGGAGTCTAGGAATAAGGGAAGGACCATCCTAGCCTTTGGCCCTCGATCTTTTCCTCTCATGGAAAATATCAGGGGACTTAACGGGAGTGGCTGAGTTGGGCTAATCCTATCTGTTGCCTTCTTCCCAAGAGAGAAAAGGATGGTATGTGGGAAACATTAAAGTCATTAAAGGTAGACTCGGTCATTCTTCAGGATTCATGGAACCGTTATTGTTAATGATATATCGCTTTGATTCAAGTTACGTTACAGTCGAGAACATGCGGCCCAGTAACCAAAAATAATTTTGAAATACCTGAAATCCTTTACTTATATCTCATAAAATCACAAAGAAACACAAACACCTGGTTAAGAGCAACGTAGCAACCCTCTTACTTTCTCCCCTTTTTCATATGTATCACATCCTCCAGATGCTTGGACCAGCTCTCTCATGATTCGCCCAAACCTCCTTACTACCTCTCTTTACTCATTTTTGTCCCTTCCCCCACTCCTCATCGCCGTGCTTTTATAATATGGAAAGACATAGCCTCCCTTCAAGAAGGTGGTGGCACTGGACGAGCAATTGTGATTCTTTTCTGGCCAGCTGTAGGGAGCACAGGGAAGGGAGGTCATGAACATTCCAACCTGAGTCATTTTTACCTTGTCACAGCTGTGTTTCTGATGGCAAAGAATTTATTTATTCCATACTGGTAAGCGCATGTGAGTCTTTTTTCCCCTTCAGTGACATTTTCTCCTCAACTACAAAATATGAGGGATAAGACAAAGATAGATCTAAGACCTCTCCCCGACGGCGTGTCTGATTGGACCCCAACGGTGGGATGGCTCTTCCTGTGTGAGGCCTACTCATTGATAAGGCATTTCAAATGGAATATTTCTATGGATTAGCCCAACCATTGAGGTAATTCAATATGTATTATTATTATCCCATTTTCAGATAAGAACACTGAAGCCTAAAAAGACTGAATAATTTGCCCAAGGTTACATACAAGTCACAGGTATTAGAGGAGAAATTAAAACCTTATCACTCTGACTCAGAGCCATCATTCTTTTCAACAGCCTCCGCTGAACAGGATGGCAGTGCTGATCTCCGAGAGCCCAGGAGGTTGCCTGCAGGCTCCTGAACTGCAAACCTTTCTTTCCAGCTCTGATTTCTTTCCTAAATTGGACGTTATTCTTCTCGCTATTCCATATGCACACTCTGTCTTCTGGTAACATTTCAATGACATTTATTCTCCAAGATGGACTTAATTCCAGTTCTCTTAAGATAATCAATGATGTAAAATTTCAGGGCACCAAGAGACCTACATACCAAAGTGTCATTGTCTCTTATTCTCTATTAAAAACAGTATCACATGACATTCAGGTAGTGCCATACACTTTAACAATTGCCTTGCTTAGGAGGAAGCTTTTTTCTTATCCGAGAAGAGATGGGCCACCATATTATTGCCCTACTTTTAGAGGAGGAATACAAAGAGTTGGCCTTCAGCTGGATATATTCTTCTAAGGTGGAACGTAGTGTGGCCCCTTTAATAGTTTACCTCCCAACTCCAGCAGAAATGATTGGCAGTTATGTGGCCCAATCACAATGCCACTGGCTTTTTTGATAAGGATTCTTTTAGCAGATCCCTGTCTGGTTACCTAGTAACAACATTTTAAAAGCAAGCTAACATAATTTTTGGATAAAGATTACATACAGGAGCTTTGAAATACTGGCATTCCATTCATTGAAGTTAAAACTCACAGTTCATTCTGAGTGTGAATAAATTGAAAACAATACCTCACTGTAGCAATCTGTTATTTCCATCTTTTTCTTCTGACAAGGGACCTTGTAAAAATCATTAAATATATGGCAAATGACAAGGAGACTTAAGACCTCTGACTAAAAATTTGATCAGAGTCTCCCTGGAAAAGAATCATGGAGAAACTATCTCTAGAACCCTGAATCCTAGTAATCTGGCAGACATTTTGAAGATTACCTTGAAGCAACAAGACAATGAGTCTCTGGTTTTCTGGGGACCATTCTTCTAGAGCAAAGTCACTCAAAGGATGAGGAATATCTACCTCAGAATCATCTAAGGGTCTTGTCTCAAACATGGATTCTTGGACCATCCCCTATATCTTTTGAATCAGAATCTCATGAAAGTGGGTCTTAGGAACCTACATTTTAAGCAAGCTCTTTAGGTGATTCTTTTGCACATTAAAATCTGAAAAAAACTTTTTTTGAGGGGGGTGTCCATTTAATGGAAAATGCCTTATTACATGTACTAATAAGAAAAATATGGTAGTGAATAGAAGCACAACCAGGAGAAAAACGTGGAAGACATTGTGTTTATTTCTCTAAGCTTCAAGCTATTGTCAGTCCACGGTTAGGGTGAATATTTTGGCTTGATAGAAAGTGATTATTTTCTGCAGACCTTAATTCATGCTGTTAATATTGATGGTGGAGAGTTGAGAGGAATGAGGTGACAAAATATATATTTTACCTTGACCAGTAGATTTTCTGTCTAAGGAAATTTTAAACTTGATATAGTAAGAAAAAAATTCCCTTCTCACATCTTATTTATGAATTTTGTAAAATTTTTATGCATTCCATGTTTGGGCAAATGTGGGATCACCTGATTGGCAAGAACTTTAGAACATCTGACATAAACTCCAGACTAGGTAAAAAAGCATTTTCAAAACAACATTCCAGAGAATTTCCAAAGAAATTCCCCAACTTAAATCCTGTTATAAAGTCACTAATGGATGCTCAAACTCAAGTAAAAAATATTATTATAGAATAATATCTATAGTGATGAGACAAATTCTGGGATGTGTTTGCCTATTTATGACTTTACAGAGTAGAGTTTATTGTTATGTAAGGAGAAATCTGTCAAAAATATAATAATATAGAGGCTTCCAAATTTTTTTAGTCCATTGTGTCCTCAGTGTCTCAGTAATGCTTTCACAGTGCCCCTAGGTCAAAAGTAATATTTAACACCTCTATTTATGAAGGAGTCAGGCCTAGACATTTGGTGGCAGTTACTCGATAGCATTTGACAGGTATTACTGTATTTCCCTTAAAAATGTATAATATTGGGTGCCTGGGTGTATCAGTGGGTTAAGCCTCTGCCTTTGGCTCAGGTCAAGATCTCAGGGTCCTGGGATTGAGCCCTGCATTGGGCTCTGCTCAGCAGGGAGCCTGCTTCTTCCCCCCGCTCTCTCTCTCTGCCTGACTCTCTGCCTACTTGTGATCTCTCTCTCTCAAATAAATAAATAAAATAAAAAAAAAGAAAGAAAATATATAACATCTTAGTATCCCTGTGTATTTGATGTGACATTCCAGAGCCCCTCAGTATAGATGTGGGTACTGTAATAATCATGTGAGTAGCATTTATTGCTCTTTTCTTGGCTCTGAGGAGTAGGTGAGTATGATCAAGTCTGTGTGTGTTCATTAAAGACACCTGGTTGATGAGAGTTTATAGTAATTTCTCCCTAAATGCACCCTGTGAATCAAGGTTCACCACAATATTGAAGAGTATATGGTCTTTTTTCTTTCCCATTGACTTGAAATATTTTTAATTATTACACACTCCCTTCTCTAACACTTCAGGAAATGCAACATGTTCAAAAGTGTCTTGCTCTTTCTGCTATATTTATTTCTAATCTTGGTGAAGCATCCACCTTCGAAGCTGGAAACCATCCTGTCATCTACACCTTCCCATCCCTGGTATATTCTACACTAGTGGCCTGGTCTTTGGATTCACCTTTCATTAAAATGCTTACCCATTCCCTCCTTGTTACCCTTAGTGGTTCTTCCTTAGTTTATCCCCATATGGACTGTAAAAAACTCCAGTTTCAGTGCCTTCCTGCAGCCAATTTTATCTCTTTCCAATATGCCTTTTTATTTAATTTTTTATTCAAAGTCAATTAGCCAACATTTAGAACATCATTAAGTTCAGATACAGAGTTCAGTGATTCTTCAGTTGCATGTAACATCACATGCTCTCCTTAATGTCCATCACCCAGTTACCCCAACCCCCCACCTCTCTCCACTCTAGTAACCCTCAGTTTGTTTCCTAGAATTAAGAGTCTTTCATGGTCTTTCTCCCTCTCTTATTTCTTCCCATCAGTTTTCCCTCCCTTCCCCTATGAGCCTCTGCACTGTTTCTTATATTCCTCATATGAGTGAAACCATATGATAATTGTCTTTCTGTGATTGACTTATTACGCTCGGCATAATACCCTCCAGTTTCATCCACATTGATGTAAATGGTAAGATTGTATCCTTTCTGATGCCTGAGTAATACTCTATTTTCCAATATGCCTTTATTATTGCTGGGATGAATCTTTCTAAAAGCACAAATCTGATTATCTCACTCACTTACCTAAAATCCTTCAATAACTCCTTGCTTTCTCTCCACTTAGTTAAGACTAATTTCTTCAACATTAGCCATGCCATCTCTTAGGCTTCTTTTATAAGAACTCTGTGTGCTGCCTCTCCTTCCATAACCTATTCTTGTGCTATGACCCCACCCCATTTAAACCCTGCTGCTAATTACACTGAGCCACTAATAAATATTGTCAGAGACCAGGACACACAATCTTCTCATTTTTGTTCATTTTATTCCTTGGTAAGGTGATTTTTCCTTTACATGCTTTCCACTTTTCCACTTATGAGTCTTTCTTTAAAATAGACAAGCGTAGCATAAATTTTTCCACAAGTCATTCCATGGCTTTGGAAAACAGGATGGCTTATAAATAATAAAACTAAATACTCCAATGCATTGCTGATTACTATTATGACAAAACAAAAAAAATGGACACTGATAGCAGTTATGATTATTGACCAGAAAAGATAATGTTTCCAATTTATAAATTAATCAATTGGAAATCCTCATCCTGAGAATTAAGATGTAGGAGAACAACCTCATAGTGACACTCTACCCATGGACCACAGGAGCCTCTCTTGGATCTGCAATCTGATAACACATCTGTGTGTCTCTCAAGCCATCCAAGAAGGTATAATGGTCATTTTCAATTCAATAAGTATTTATTGAGTGCTCATGCTTTGGCAGGTACTCTGCTAAGTGCTGCTAAGCACCAATGTAAGATGGTGCTTCTGAATCCAGTGACATCACATGCTATGGGGAAAAAAGACATGTACTGGTCAAAGCAACCTTGGCTTGGTTGTTAGAAAAGACAATCGGTGCAAATAAAGTCCTTGAGAAATGCTAAAGTTAGTTCAAGAAAGTTCAAAAGCATTTTATTACCCAAGAAAAAGCTGTTAAACCTTTCCATTAGAGTTGTTTGTACATTTTGTAATGAAAGGTTGGAAAGAATATCCATTTGTAGTTCTATTTTTATACACAAAACTCAAATGTAAGTTAACAAGGGTTGTCGCCTCCGTGACTCATTTATCAATGCCCGTGGGAGAACTTTCTCTCAAACCCCAAAGGTCACTCATGTCCCAGGCCCCAGAGCACCTAGGAGGAAATAGTATGAAGTATGGCCTTGCAAACTGAAACTGTAATGTCACACCAAAGGTCATAGGTCCTCAACATCTGCCCTACATGCCAGTGTTTATCCTTTATACCACCGACATCAGCCTAAACTCTGATTATTGTAACAGTAATTCAGAGCATTATCTCATTAGGAATAGATTTAGAAAGTCAGTGTGACTCGACATGTAAGAAAAAGGATTCCATGTAATTTTTTTTTTTCTCCTCCTATAATGCTTGATAGTAGTTTGTGATCCATTTCCATGGACTGAGCTCTCTCTTCTTGGAGTTCCCACTGTCAGACATGGATGTGCATTTTTTTTTCAAGGGGTAGTTGGGGGAAACCAAAGGTCAGCATCACCTATCACACAAAAGGGACTTGTTTTCGAGGGTCCTGTTTCTATCTGTCATAAAATTCTGACTTACCCACAATAAGACTTCTTTCAGCCTTTGAATCAGTGAGAGCTTACATTCTCCTAAATAACTGAGGTGGAAGGAAAGAGATACCAATGCTAGCTTCATATCATGAAATAGAAAAAGCATCAGTAAGAGTATCAAGTATAAGATCTCTAAAATATTCATTGTTAATAGATCTGAGGGAAGAAGCTGGGATAACCATAGCAACACTGAAACATTCAGGCCATAATTTCTGTGAAGTAGATAAACCAGCAGGAGCTGATTACAGTGGAGAGGGGGAAAAAGCACATTATTCTAAGTTATACTCTTAGCAGGAGATTCTAGTGTCAGTTCTTTGAATGTAGTGATTAATTTAAAAAGTAATGAAGTACAGTATATACTATATGAATTTTTTTCCACAAAGTAGTGACTTCACAATCTATGTGGCTTAAGGAAGAGACATGTATATTAGACAGTTAAGATAAATTTAAGTTTGTTCTCTCAGCTAAATAAAGAGGCTGCAGTTAGGAATTAATAACTCAGTTTAATACATTGATCATCTCTGTGCCCTTCCAGATTCGGGAATGTGGGGAAACAAACCCCAAGCAAAGATTAAATGAAAGAGAAATTGTAAGCATTAGATTATTTTCATGTTTTTATAATTTCTCTTTCATTTAGGGTAAAGAATGTTTTGCTCACTTCTTGTGCCTTTTGAAATCTTTCACTATCTTTCATTGTCTGAAACTTTACCTCTTACATGAAACTTTCCTCAGTTCAACCAATCCACCTGGGGCCTCTTATCTCCAAACACCCATAGAATAAACATTCCTTTCACCCAAGACAGCATTATCCGCACCATACTTTGGGTTGGAGAAGGCTGCAAAGAAATGGAATGAGGGCACTCAATTTTGGGGAGTAAAAGGATTCTGAAACTATTTCAAACACCCCTCAATTTCACCCCTACTCTAGATTCTTGGTTAGACCTGAATTTCTCCCTCTTTTGTTATGAAAAACATATTTTAGGGTCATCAAAACACTTCCAACACCATATATTCTTGATGAAATTCTCCATCCTGTTTGAAATTCAAAATTATTGTAAGCATCATAAGCATAAAGCCAAAGATGGAATTTCTGATTTTCTCTTTGCTTGATCAAAACTATGTATCTAAGATGTTTGTTTGTATATTGATGTCAGGTGTTGGGGAGGGACAGAAATCTGCCAAGAAGAATCATTGGCACAACGTATCAGTGGCATCTTGATTCAGATGGAGAATTTTCTAATCTGATTGGCTAAAATAACAGATTTCCACCCAGATTATATCAACAAATAATAGATCCCCAGATTTTACCAACAAATCCAACACAAATGTCTCTTTCTTCCTTTCTGGCAAATGCCTTTATCACTTTTTTTTAAGGATATGGGTCATTACCTAATGGGCAGTGGGAATTATTTTTTAAAAGAGTTTTTAATTTACTTTAGAGAGAATGAGAAGAAGGGAGGAGAAAGAGGAAGTGCATGGGGGTGAGGGGCAGAGAGAGAGGGAGACAGAAACCCAAGAAGACTCAGCAGTGAGTGCAAGTCCCATGCTCAGCTCTGTCTCAGAACCCTGAGATCTCAACCCCAGCCCATTCAGATGCTCAACCGACTGAGCCACCCAGGTGCCTCCCCTTGCAGGGGAGGTTATTAAATTAGAAGTGGAATATAAAGTAAGTTAGGATGAAGAGAAAAACTTACCCTATTAAGAATTCTAAAGTTATATATCTGTAAGGATTTTGCATTCTTCATTACCCTCATCTTGTAACTAGAAGATTATCACCATTGGGTGACAGTATGGAAGTGGGAATGATGGATGTCCTAGGATTAATGGCATTTTTCAGCATCTTACAAATGTTTCTATTGTGTTTGTTGTATATGATACACTTTCCTACTGTGATCATAAGCTTTAAGGACAGGGATATTCTCTCTGTTATTTTAATAAATCGTATCCTTTTCTTATCCTTATCCTTTTCTGGCAGAGCCAAGAAATAAGGCAGACACCCCAGAGATGGCTAAAGGTAATAACAGATGGGATGATAAATTTTTAACAGCCACAACAGAATTTTAATCTGAACTCCAGGTTCTCATTTTAAGTTTTTCACCTACTACAGTTAAAACTTTGGAAATGTTTTACTATGATATGGACCTATATTAGGGAAAGGTCATAGTAGAAAAATCTATCCCATTGTCTCTTAAAAGGTCTCTGGCTTTATCATTGAGAATAGAAGAATCCTAAATTATCAAAATTTAATGATGACCCAGAAGAATAAAGATTGATAGCAGAGCTTGTCAAAATCCATGTAATTAAGAAGATTAAATGCATAGAAAGGTAATTCTTTCACCAATTCTTGGAGGAACAGAACTTGATAATATACTCCCATTAAGTTTGAAAAAATGAGATGCTGAGAAAAATACAGAGAAATAGTACTTTGTAGAGTGAATGGAAAGAGGGTTTGATGTTTGTTAAATGTTTCATAAAATTTCTCATTTAATTACATAACATCCCTAAATGTTGAGAAATTATTTTTCCTATTTAGAGATGAGACAACAGAAATGCATAGAGATTAACAGACTTGTTCAAGCTGGTAGTGAAGAACAATTTTGTACCTTGATTTAGTGATCCTAAGTCTAATTTGTTTTGTGACATGCACAGCTACCAAAACCTCATTATCCCAAAAGATGTTTCACCCTAATGACGTAATTACGTACAAAGAGGTTTTGGATGATTTTCTGAAAGATAATTCCAAAATGGGTTCATAAGGCAGTTTAAGAATATAGTGTTAATATACATCCTTATCATGTCACAGAGGAAACCACAAATTCTCATAAAGCAGACTTCGTTGCTACTGAGAACACTTTGTAGCATGACCATCGTCCATCACAAGATGACATTTCTAATGTTCTTAGAAAGGATCATAAGAATGACCTTTAGAACCTTTTCCTAGATGGAGTCAGAAATCATTTCAGTATTACCTTAAACAAATTCCACGCAAAAGCCTGATTTTCTGATTAAGAAAGGGCAGGGAGGTGGCAAAGTGAGGAAAAACTATTTTGGAGGGAAGGGTATAAATTTGGAGGAAGCCTCCCTGCTTGATGTGCATTTGTGTTTGCTCTGTAAGGCAGCATGGGGGTGGGGGAGCCATTCTTAATATCTATTATAGGCTTCTAGGTTCCACATTTTTACTACCATTTCTAGTTATATGTCCTGGAGCCTCCTGAGGGCATGCAATTTGGAGCCATCTTATTTCTGCTCTTACCATTTATCTTTGGTGTTTCCTTTTCAAAAACTTCTAGTACATATTTTCCAAAGCTTTCATTCTTTTATATTTGGAAAATCCTGACAGATGGCATTATAAAACCTAATGTAATGCAGCCGGTAGTTGTTCCACGATTAATACTCACAAGATTGCCTTGGGGGTTCCCTTCCTGTTCAGAACTACTCCCCACCCCTAGCTCTTGTTCAGGGAATACTCCAGTTATAAATAACCTCAGGTTTACTCATCTTTGAGCCTGGAGGAAGCCAGGGATTCCTGACTTGGCCCTAGGATGGAGCCCTGAGAAAATAATGTCTCCTTGTCATGAGCCCCTTGGAGTCAGAAAATGTCATAGCTCATTTAGTGTTATTTTCTTTTTTTTTTTTAATTATAGAAATAGTGCATATTCATGAGAACATTTTAGAAATACTAAAAATGAAAATAGAAATAAAATGAAAGCCATGCATGATCTCACCACCTAGAGATAATTACTGAGAGGATAGATGTTAATCTGTCTTTTTATTGTATATAAAGTATTTTTTTAAAAGAATTGAAATTCACCTCACATGCCATTCAGTGTTCTTCTACAATGTAAGTTTTGGTGGTATATAATATTATACTATAGAGAAAACACATGGTTCATATAACCGAGCTGCCTAGTATAGACATTTGGTTTGTGTGGCAGGATGCCACTTTAACTCCATGACCTTTCCCAGCAAGGGTTTGCCAGTTACCGGAACAGAAGTACTGTGTTTGAAACGACTCAGTTCAACAGCCTCAGAATAGTTATATAGAGCACATAGTAAAAAGATATTGAATGAATACTTGCTAAGTCCACTTTTTATGTTCATTCCTACCTCCTCAACACTCCTCTCAGCCCAAGAAAAGCAAAGTACTCTTTTTTCAACTTAGAGGAAAAGTGCTAGATGCTAGATGCTAGCAAGAGTTGAGAAGGGGCTCTGCCCCTTGGCCCCACCTCAAAGCACATCCTTAGCCCCAAGCAAGGGGAGTCATGGATTCCAGGAAAGTTTGGGGATCTGAGAATTGAGGAGTGTTTGACTCAGGAATGCGCTGGGGGATGGAATTCCTTGAGCCACCCTTGCTGCAGAAAGGCCTAAGTCATGTGTCCTCAGCCTCAGAAAGAGAAAGGGAATTAGCTTGCCCATTAAAATACTGTTTCTTCTCTGCAGAATGCCAGAATTTAACTTATTTACAGAGGACACTGAGACTGGCATGAATTCATTAGCCATTATTAGGCTCAGGTTACCATCTCTTATCATACTTTCTATCCTCAAGTTATCTGGATTCTTTCACCAGAATTCTATAGTACCAAGACACCTTGGGCGCATATTAAAAAATAATGATTAAAAGGCCAAAGAGAAGAAATTTCATTACTCTTGATGATGCAAAAGTCATCAGTTCTTTGACAAATGACCTGGTCACCAGTGTCTCTGATATATATAATTCACAAAGCAATCTACAACAAAATCCTAATCTGTAATATTATCTCCGGTGGCAACTTAAAAGAGATATTACTCTGTACATCTTTGAGCTGTAGAGTCAGACAGACCTGAGTGCAAATCCTGGCCTCACTACTTACTATTTGCCTTCAAAATGTTTAAATGAAAAGTGCATAACTCATTACCTAGTCCCCAGAAAAGCTAAATAAATGGTAACTATGATCGTCTTTATCTCAACACTAACATGTACATGGCTTCATATATAACCCATACCATGGAGAAAGCTAAGTTCTGTGATATAGATGTCTTTTAGAAATGGTCATGTGCCTTGAAACACATTTTATAAAAATGAAAGGAAATTTACTAATGTGATTTTTCCCCTTAATAAATGAAAACCCAGACCTCAACCCCCTTCCTTCCCTAATTAAAATAATGGAAGATAAGGTGCCTTTCAACTAAAAATAGAGCATTAGGAAAATGGATATCCAATTTGATGGGGCAATTTTTCTCTAATTATAGGACCACAAAGTAACAATTCCCTGGGCAGGGAAGAGGTTCCTGAGCTAAACTGTCACTAAGAACTTATATATAAAAAATGAGTCATAAGAAAAATGCCTATGTGGCTGCTTGCATTTGAGCCATTTTTTTCTCTGCCTGGTTGGCATGATGCTGTGGTGGGACCCAGGGGATTTTAGAACCTCTTTGGATGTCCTTAGAGACTGTAGTATCCCTATTCACACAAGTGGTTCCTACAGGAAATCATAATATTTGAGTCAAGAAAGACACTCTACTTCAGTTTTTTTTTTTTCATTTTATAGATAATAAAAATAAGAAATTAAGAAAGTTATCCAAGGTCACACAATTAACTCCAAAACATCTCCACTATCATCCCCCTAAGTAAGCAGTAATTCACCTTTAGAGTCTTTCCTTTAGTTCTCTTTAAAACGCAGGGATGCTCAAGATATAGGACACCTGCAATTTGCATAATTGAATGGTGAGTATTCAAAGAAACCCTCAAGAAGGGAAATAGGCTTCATGGAATGAGCTACTGACCACTTGCAGCAAGGAGAGTTGCAAAACAGGAGAGGACATGACTCTGAAGTCAGTGTGCAAAGAAGACATACAGCCAAGGAAGGCAAGCCAGAAACACTGCATCTTCTTTGCAAATTCCCTAGGAATTTGACTAGTACTGATTTTTGTAAGGACTCCCTAACATTTTTGTACGTAGTTTAGAAGACTGAGTGATGTTACCTTTTTTCTTAACAATAGCTAAAGAAAATACAGATCTCTTTGCTTTTTCTAAAACAATGTATCATATAATATGCATGCTGGTTAAGAGTGCTAGCACTGGAATCAGGATGCCTGACCTCAAATTCCATGTATTAGAAAGTGTGGTAGCTTTAAACACACTTAAAAATTGTTTGATATATGTTCCATTAAGACGCAAGGTTTATGTCCCCATCCCTGTTAATCTCTATTGCCTTCAGTGACTCCTTGTAAAACAGACTATAGTGGTAGTCACTGTGTGTAACTTCTGAGGCTAGGTCAGAAAATGTAGTGCAGCTTCCGCTTATTCCCTTGGGACACTTACTTTGTGAGGAATCCACCATTATGTAAGAAATCCCTCTAAACAGACTAAATCCAGAGGAGATCACACACAGGTGTTCCAACCCACAGCTCCTGCTGTACCTCCAGCCCATAGCCGGCATCAGCTGCCTGTTCCATGATTGCACCATCTTGGATGTTCAGCTTCATGGAGTCTTCAGCGATTCCAACCCCAGCTGATAACTAAGTTCAACAATAGGAAAGATCCCAAGTAAGAACTGATGAACTGCTACGTTCCTGTTGCACACAACTATAAACAAAATGAAATGGTTGTTTACGCTTGGAATATTTTTACTACACAACAATAGTAAGGGAAACAGACATGTTTTCTTAGGTATGTCAGTATTTCTAAGTCACTGTGTCCTTAGACACATAAGAAGGATGATCACTGATGGAGAATAACCCCTCACATGCTTTCATTTGGTTCTCTCGGGTAGCTGAGTTGGTTAAGCGGTAGACTCTTGATCTCAGCTCAGGTCTTAATCTCAGGATCATGAGTTCAAGCCCAGTGTTAAGCTCTATGCTGGGAGTGGAGCTTACTTTAAAAAAAAAAAAAAAAAAAGTCCATTCTCTAGATAGTATGTTTTCCACTGACAATAAAGCAAATAAGGAAATGGAAAAACATCAAAAGGCTAATATAACCAACTTACTTTGAGATGATAAGAGGAAAAATATTTTCAAAAGAAAGAATCTGGGAAACACTGTTTAGAATTTCACAGCATTTCATCTGATGTTTGGGCATTGTGTAGGCTGTGTGTTGAAAACTTCAATGTGGGTATAGATCCCAGGTATTGCTGTTGTGCTGGTCCCTGAATCACACATTGAGTAGAAAAGTGAGATTAGGGGTACCTGGGTGGCTTAACCAGAGGTTAAGCCTCTGCCTTCCACTCAGGTCATAATCTCTGGGTCCTGGGATCAAGCCCCGAATCGGGCTCTCTGCTCAGCAGGGAGCCTATTTCCCCCTCTCTCTCTGCCTGCCTCTCTGCCTACTTGTGATCTCTCTCTGTCAAATAAATAAATAAAATCTTTAAAAAAAAAAAGAAAGAAAAGTGAGAATAGAACTGTACAATAGACTTTCAATAATGATAGAAATATTCTAAGTCTGCCCTGACTAATTTGGTAGAAACTAACCCCACAGGACTATTGAGTCCTTAGAAGTGGCTAGTGCAATTGAAGAAATAACCAATTAATTGAAATTTAGATTTAAATAGCCATGTGCTGCAGGAGGCTACTGTATTGGTAACAAAATTAGAGAAAACTCTTGGTCATTAGGTCTATGATTCGATGCCTATAGTGGTAGAGAACTCTTTACCTGAAGCGGCTTGGTGCACTTGCAACATTTTTAATTAACCCAATTAGTTGTAAAACTGCATCTGTAATTGCAAGGAACAGGCGTCATGTGGTAGGCAGAATAATCACCGCCCCTTGCCCCGTTAAAAAAAAGAAAACAAAAAAAAACAACAAAAAATACCTCTTCCTAATTCCTGGAATGTGTTAATATGTTGTGCAGCAAAGGGAAATTAAGTTCCTAATTAGCAGATAATGAAGATTAACCTGGGTTAGTTAGGTTGTCCCAATATAACTACAAAAGTTCTTAAAACAGGAGGAAGGAGGCAGAAGAGGATGGGCAGAGAAGGATGGTGGAAGCAGGGTCAGAGAAATACTACCGCACTCACTGTGAAGATGAGGGAAAGGGGCCATCACCAGGGAATGTGAGCAGCCTCTGGAAGCTTAAAAAAAAAAAAAAAAAAAAAAAAGAAAGGCAAGGAAATGGATTCTCCAGAGCATCCAGAAGGAACATAGCATCACCAACAACTTGACTTAAGCCCAGTAATATTCATGTTAGACTTCAACCCCCCAACACTGAAAGTCAATAAATGTACATAGCTCTGAGCCACTAACTTTCACAGACTTCATAAGAGTACCCATAGAAAATGAGGTACATAGTAATTGTAACCTCTTATCCAGTGGGAAACCCTTGATGAATCTGAATAGCATTCATCTGTCTGTTCCCTCTGAGAGTTTTCTTCTAACTTGAAACCTTCTGAAGTTCTCTGACACCTTCTCAAATGTCATGGGTCCATTTCCCTAACCATCCTGATCCCTGTCCTCTGGACAGAAGACTGCTCTGCTGACATGGCACTTTGAGTGCATTTCTTAGCATGGGATTCCAAGGTCCATCACCTTAGGAGACTCGGCAGGGTCCCCTCAGCCGAGACCTTATGTTGTTTCTGTCTACAAGAGCTAGGATTACTTTAGCTTTTGAGGAGCCACATCCCATTACTGAAAGAACAGAGCTCTCAGGTAACCAACACCCCTCTCCCATGTATCCCAACTGTTCACAGGTACTGCTACAAAACACCTGCCCCAATCCTCCAGCAACATTTTGTCCATCATCTAGTGTGTGAAAATATTATGGGATTCGGATGCCAAGGTATCTTCTCTCTCTCCCAACTTTTTGTTTAATGTTTTTTTGTTTTTGTTTAATACAAATTTAATTTCTGTCCTGTTAGTATCTTCCTCTAGGTCATTAATGAAGCCCCGAGAGAGGGGGTCAGTGTTCTGCAGCACAACTTACAGACTCCCCCTCTGGCTTCATTCATTCATTCATTCATTCAATCCATGAAATGGATTGAGTACTTGTAGTGGAATGACCAACCATCCCAGTTTGCCCGAGGTGGATGGGTGACCAGAAATTAGGGACTTTCAGTGCTAAAATTGGAACAATTCTGGGCAACCAGGAATTCTTGGCCATCCTAAATGTCAGTGTGCCTCACTTTCCTCACTGGAAAAATAATCAAGAATCTCATAACCTAGAATCTAGTTTTTCCCAAATTCTCAAGATTTCCCTATCTATTCTACTTTTCCCTGCTAGGCAAGAAGATTGATTTCATTTTATTCTCTATAGTTTATGTTAAGAAAGAGGAAAAGAAAAAAGATATGTTCAGCCCTTTTCTTTTCAAAGCATACCCTCTTGCCACTTAGGAATTACATTCAGCTCCTGATTACAGAAACCAGAAACTTTGAAATAGGGAAAAGTTTTTTGTGTGTTTGTTTGTTTTCTCATGTAACTAGCAATCTGGAAGAAGCTACTCAGGGCTGTTACAAGAGTTCCATGCTGGAATCAAGTATCCAGGTTCTTTTTCTCTTTCAATCCAGCCATCTTTGCCTGTGTTTATCTTCTCATGGTTTTAAAGGGACTGATACAGGTTCCTGCTTCAGGTGGGAGAAAGGAAAAGAACAGGGACAAAGGTGCATGCCAGCCAAGTTAGCACTCTTTTAAAGGACTTTTCCCTAGTGCTCACCAAACAACTTCTACTTACATTCCATTGAACAGAATTTATTTGTTTAATCACTTTTGTCTACAAGAAGGTTTGGAGATACAGTTTTTTTTAACTGGGTATATTGCAACCAGCATCACCACCCGTGCCAGTAATTAATTACATAACTGAGAAAGAGCAGGAAATGTGATATTGGTTAGTCAGCTGTTTAAACCTGACTGTCTCTTAAGGAGACCCTAACTGCCCTGTAGTTACTTCTGTTTCTTTCCATGGAATCTCTTATTTGTCAACTGCCTTTTTTAAATCCAGTTATACGATGTTGGGCACCTGGGTGGCTCAGTCCTTTAAGCCTCTGCCTTCTGCTCAGGTCATGATCCCAGGGTTCTGGGATTAAATCCTGCATCGGGGTCCCTGCTCAGAGGGGAGCCTGATTCTCCCTCTTCCTCTGCCTGCCCCTCTGCCCTATTTTTGTGTATGCAAGCTCTTTCTCTCTTACTCTCTCAAATAAATAAATAAAATCTTAAAAAAGAAAAAGAAATCTAGTTATACAATGTGAATGAGAAATTACTAATCTACTATTGTAATGGCAATCTTATCATAAAGGCCTGTAGGCAATTGTAGCTAAATTAATAGAATTTACATGAATTTATGAATGATCTGAATAGCAGTTTCAAGAAATGGTGTGCCTGCCACTTAACATTTGCAACCCGAAAACTAAAGTACCTGAATTATTTTTCACTACTCATTTATTTCATTTATTTTGTTTTGCTTTATTTTATTATTTACATTTAGTTATATTCTTTAAGGAAAACAGCAGCCACTAAACTGAAACTATGATTAAGCTTGTAAATATTTTAGATTACATATTTAAAGGGAAAATAAAGGCAATTTGTTAGTCTATTTTGAACAATATTTATCATTTCTATTAAACAGAGATGCTATTCCAGACATAGCATTTCTTTGAGGTTAAGTTAGCACCATTTCCTTCAAATGTACTTGCAAAAATAGGACATTTCTTGACCTTTCTGTGAAAGCTGGGTAATTATTTGGTTATAAAGTGCCAAGAGGATTAGCTAAAAGCTACAGTCCATGGGCTCATGCCATTTCAACACTTAACTACAGGTTTTTAAGTAGAACTGTTTTAGCTAAAAGAGTACTTGGTCTTTGGAACCCTTTGCTAAAATACAGTTATCATGTTTCAGTCTGGATAAAAGTAGAGTAAAGGAAGAGTGCCACAAAGTATAGTTTCTGGATGTTTTGTTTCTGCAAGTAACAAGCCTCTTACAGTCTACATCTGGTTTAAGACTGATGCTACTGTTACTATTACTAATAATTATGACCACCTTTCACTTTGCTGTGCCAGACATTATGCGAGGAATGATAAGCCATGTCTTTTGATAATCCAATGTCTCTAATCCACATGGCAAATGTGTGGCAGAGACATTATAAACCCCATTTTACTTTTGAGGAAATTAAGATGAGAAAAATCATGTAACTTGTTCAAACCTATAGGCACAAGTCTCCAAAGCATAACCTCTCTTGCCAAAACACTGTTCTGCCTTATTCACAGGTCCTATGAGAGCTCTCAGCCAACAGACTGTCTGAATATTTGTTCCTTTGTTACAGCATTCTAGAAAAACTGATGAAAAAGTAAGATCCAACTGAGAGTCGACTTCTCTACCACTTACCAGCTCTCTAAGCCTGAATTTGTCTTTTCACTTCTCTGAGCCTCAGTAACCTCATCTGTATAATTGGTTTTCTAATATCTAGAAATATCAGTGATAGTATTTATTATATAAAGTTGTTTATAGAATTAAAGAAAGTAACTTCTGTGAAAGACCAGAAAAATAGCAGATCTTGAGTAAGTATTGTGTGACTCAGGGAGAAAAGAGATGTAAAGAGATGGAACCAACATTTACAGTTTATAATTAAATGACTTGCATTTAAGTTACATATCAGGAAAACCAACATAGTAAAAGTTAATTTATTTGATTATCCCCTTAATTGTATGTATGTCATCAATAATGTCTAAAAGGAATAGGATTTGGGAGAAATGAGTTTTATTGGGACAGTGTGGTATAATAGAAATATTATAACCTTTGGAATTACCAGGTAAGGGAGCCAGGGTTTGATCTTCATTATGAAGTTCATAGGATGAGAGAGCACAGGGTAACAACATAAAGGGGCTGGGGACAAGTAGATTTGGAGGGAAAATTGTCCTGAAAGACAGTATAAGAAACACCAACTTTAAAATATTTTTGGAGGAGAAGAAATCAACAGAGTAGGGATATATCAAAGTTTGGGATCTCCAGGAACAGACACTGAGATAGAGTTTGGGAGGCAAGCGATTTATTAGGGATCAATACCAGTGGAAGGAGAGAGAAGAAACAGGGTTGAGAAGAGGACGAAGTTGAACTGAGTTCAGAATATTAGCAAACTCAAGTATTGCTGGCTAGGTCGTCCCACATCAAGCAAAGCTGGCCAGGCCTTTACCTATCCCACTAAATAGAAACATCCCTGAAAAACTGTACCTCATTTGAGGTGGTTTTTTATAGACGTTGCAAGAGGTCGCCTTCTATTATAACAAATCCCTCCTTGAGTGGAACCTGAGAGGCATATCTCAGTTTCAAACTCAAGACCATATTAGGTTCTGAACTCATGAGACCAGGAGGCTGATAGTGCTCAGCAGGGATCATGAGATCAGATATAAGGTCTAGATGCTTCTCCATCATTCTGCTATCTCTGACTTTGACTGTGTCATTTGGAAATCTATGCCTTGAGAGTTTTCCTATCTATGGAACAGGGGCTTGGCTTCCATGACCTTTGAAATTCATGTAGTCTCTAGTAATCCACAGTTGTATGGCACTACTCATTCAACATGTACTTACTGACAACCACTACTGTGCCAGCCACTTCTAGGCATATAGAAAATTTGACAAAGTTCCCTCCCTGATGCTGTGGAGGACATTTGAGTGGTGTTAACATTCTCTTCATTATATGAAAAAGCAATGATGTGAAGATTTAATTAGTAAAATTCTTTAGTTAAATCACTATAACATTCCATGGTACTGCTTCAAAGCACAGAAATTTTATATTGAAGGTGCAAGGGAAAATAAATCACATTCTAAAGGTTATTTGACAAATTATTTACTGGGTCATATCAAAGCTTCCACATACCATACAGGCAGTAAGATATTCTTTCCACGTTTTGACTATGAAAGCTAATAAAATTATTGACAATCTTTCCTTATGGCAAAGGCCAGGAAGAAAATTAAGGTCCAGAAGGGGGGAAATAAAATACACTTTCAGAAATTCGGACTGAAAACATGTCATTGCTTTTCTCTGTGATTTATCCAGAAAGTTATTAAAACCACAATCATAACACAAGATATGGCAAAAAAAAAGAATATTTTGCTTCATCTCATATGTGCTTCAATATTACTTTTTTCATTTCTGCTGTTGTGATGGGGTGAAACTGTCATTTTCACTGCAGCATAGCCCTTTTAAATTCAACCAAAACCCCTATATGTGTTAGCTAGCTGGATTACAGTGTTAGCTATAAAGCTAAGAACATAGTTTGAGGGAAAGGGGTCTTGATTTATGAGGATTTAATCACTCAACTTAAATGAATGTTAAATTAACAAATGGGTTTTTGACAGCATGATTAGAATGTGTGATTCCACAATAATAGTCTGCTCCTTTTTTCAGAGAAAAGATAAAAGCTCATGATCTCGAGTTATGAACAAGATTTAAGTAAATCATGATAGCATATTTGAGCATTACTGAGTTTTTGTTTTCCTATTTGCAACAAAGGAGGCAGCACAAACACGGGAATCACTGCGGCTTCCTTGGTACGTGTCCCAGTGAAACACATCTCACCCTCTAGGCCCTAAATAACTAGCCTCTGGGCCAGAAATTTGCCCTTCTCTGGCAGAAGTACAGTTAAATCTGAGGCTGAATGGGTCTCCAGTCTTGTCCATGTAAGTGGAATGGGTTAAGATCTCACATGTTGAGGAATCCACTTCCAGTTATGAAAAACTGGGTAATCCTGACTGGTTTTCCTGCTGAAAACTAGCAGAGTTGAAACAAAAATCTACTTAAAGGTATTAAACAGCTTCTGGAGCACTTGGGTAGCTCAGTCAGTTAAGCAGCTGACTCTTTGATTTCGGATCAGGTCATGATCTAAGAGTTGTGATATCAAGTCCTGCATTGGGCTCCACTGTGGGCATGGAGCCTGCTTATGGTTCTCTTTCCTCTCCCTCTGCCAGCTCCCCTTCTTCTTCTCTAAAAATAATAATGGTGATGATGATGATGATGATAATACGTTAAAGGTATTAGGTATTAAACAGCTTCTAAAACAGTCAAGAATTATAGCACCAAGGGCCAAGAGAAGAAGAAAACTCAGAGAATGGAGCTAGGCAGAGGGGAGCTTGCACCTAGAGGTTCTGCTGATTCCCTGGGTGACTGTGATGATGATAAGAGTGCTGGACAGAATTACAGGCTGGCATGTCAAAAATAAACTTGAGGTTCCACTGAGGAGTGGGGGCCTGAAAGAAACACCCAGGATTGTGGCTGAAATGGCAAAGGGATATCACCCAGTAGTAAGAGAGAACCATAAATAGAAGTCCACAATCCACTGAGTAAAGAAAGACCAGCTGGGAGTGATTTCCATCTCTGATTGGATTAGGTGATGGGAGATTGCCAACGGCTCTCAGAAGCTCCTTCCAGGAAAAAACTTATACCACAGAATACATAGTGCAAGATTTCATTTACATAAAGTCCAAAACAGAAAAACTCATCTACTGTGTAGGAAGTCATGATTATCTTTGAGGAGGAGCAAGGGGTAGTGATTGGAAGTGGGAAAAGAGACAGAAGCTGGGGAGCTATTTTCTATGTCTTGGCCTTGATGGTAGGTTACATGAGGTCAAGAATATCGTGATCATTCTTGAGCGTTCAGATCTCACTGACATGAGTACGAGTCTACCCAGCTCAATCAAACCAGTTCTACTTAGGGTAGCTTTGTGCACAGTTTCTATCCACCTTACCCATTAGGTTAAAGCCTCTCAGATATCCTGACATTAATAGTCTCTCCTCCTTTCTCCACTGTGTGGAGAATACAAACCATCTTTCAGAAGCTTAGAAACTAATCTTGAATCCCCCTCCCAGCTTGGCTCCTTCTCCCTGTTTCAGATGTAGCAACTAAAAATTAAAGATATCCAATTAAACTTAAATTTCAGGTAAACAACAAATAATGTTATAGCAAAATGTGTACTAGATATTGCATGGGGGAACATATCTCTACTAAATATATATTTATCTTAAACTTAACTGAGCATTCTGTATTTTCTCTGACAACCTTATTCTGACCCATTTCCTTTGGATTTTGGATGGAGAGAGGTGGGCACAGAGGGGGGAACAATAAAGCAGCTACAAAGGAATCATACACCACTACAATCTGGTTTTCCTTTCCAGTCTATTGAATTAAACATTTGTTTATTTATTTATTTATTTAGTTATTGCTTTTTTTAAAAAAAATTATTTTATTTTTTCAGTGTTGCAAGATTCATTGTTTATGTACCACACCCAGTGCTCCATGCACTACATGCCCTCTTTAATACTCACCACCAGGCTTACCCAACCTCCCACCCCCATCCCCTCCAAAACCCTCAGTTTGTTTCTCAGAGTCCACAGTCTCTCATGGTTCGTCTCCCCCTCTGATTTCCCCTAATTCACTTTTCCTTTCCTTCTCCTAATGTCCCCCATGTTATTCCTCATGCTCCACAAGTAAGTGAAACCATATGATAATTGACTTTCTTTGCTTGACTTATTTCTCTCAGCATAATCTCCTCCAGTCCCGTCCATGTTGATACAAAAGATGGGTATTCATCCTTTCTGATGGAGGCATAATATTCCATTGTATATATGGATCATAGAAGACATACAAATGGCTAACAGACACACAGACAATCATGCAGAAAAATCTGAATATGGTTTTGAGATTCAAAACCCATGACGTGGGCTTCCGGCAGCATCATGACCCAAGGCAGCAGAAATCCTCTAACCCAGAGAGAAGAGAGTGCTGCTTCTGCTTTTCCTATTTTTCTAAAAATGGACAAGGTTTCCTTTGTAGCCTGATTTGTACTGTCCAGAAATTATAACCACTAGCTCCCTGAGGCTACTTAAACTGAAATTAATTAAATTCAACAAAGTTAGAAATTCAGTCCCTCAATTTCATCAGACACATTTCAAAGCATTCAATAGCCATGTGTGGCTAATGCTACCTTATTGGACAGTGCTAATTGGAAAGCATTTCTATTCAAGTGGAGCATCGTATTTGACAGCAGCGCTCCAGATTATCTGTCTAATTAAGACCTGCCAATGAAGAGAGAAATGACAAATGGGGTGTTGTGCACTGTGTTTTTGAGGGTGCCCAGGGAGGAAGCCTTGCCATGGAGCAGCATCTAGCTAAATGTGGCACCTTTCCTTCGCACTTTCCTTTCTCTTTTGTGGTTACAAAGCATTGTCTTGATTTAACATATATTAGAAGTATTTTTAACTGAGCTTTCCTTGAAAACTTAAGCATGTATTAAGAAATTACAGACTTTGATCTGAGGCTTCAAACAAGGTAGGAAAACTTCTGGGGTGGGAGTCAGAAGTTGAGGGTTCTAGTAGCTTCTCTGCCATTTTCTATCCTGAGAACTGGATTAAGGCACTTCCCTCTCTGGATCTCTTATTTCCTTCTATAAGGCACATTTTATTCTCATTAAAATAAAACTCAAAACTGAAATTTGGAAAAAACCAATACTATCATCTCTAGAGTGAAATTCAATCTAAGGGAGTTCTTCACTGTGTGATTACCTCTGAAAACAACAAGTCTCTCCCAGTGTGAATTTCCCAAAAGTGAAATAATATTCACTCCTCAGGATAGTAACGGTTTCAGAATTCAGAAACTGAGGATGACACTTTCAGTTTTAGATTTCAGTTTATTATTCCTGTCTGGCTTGAGTTTCCTGGCAAAGAGCCTCGAATTGAAAATGAGAAGACATTGATTTAAATCCTGACTGTGAAATATTGAATAAATTACTTAACTACTTTAGACTTCAGTCTTTCCTCTAGTAAAACAAGGATAATAATAGTAGCATTATACATTTATTAAGATGCTTAAATTAGGTAACATATTGAACATGCAAATGGGAGTAACAAAGAAGAAAATATTAAACAGAATCTGTTATTGATAATGACTATTCCTCTATTTTTTTAAGCAATAAAGATAAAGTAGTATTAACTCCATCAATTTTAACTCAGTTTAAGTGCTGCCCAATATTATATATTATTTGCTATCTAATTAGGAAAACATTTTTATATTTTCATTTATTTTATTTTTTTATTTTTTTAAGATTTTATTTAATTTTCTGACAAAGAGATCACAAGTAGGCAGAGGCAGGCAGAGAGAAAGAGGGGGAAGCAGGCTCCCTGCTGAGCAGAGAGCCCAATGTGGGGCTTGATCCCAGGACCCTGAGATCATGACCTGAGCTGAAGGCAGTGGCTTAACCCACTGAGCCACCCAGGTGCCCCAAAACTTTTATATTTTTAAAAGACTGTACTTATATTGACTAGAAAGGTATATACAGTATCTATTTATCCACCAATGTACATTGTAATGAGAATTTGTCTCCTATCAAAAAAATCCTCAGATGAATATTATAATTATCTATTGCAAACAAACCACCCAAAACTTAGTAGCTTAAAGCAACAACTTATTACCATTTTCACAGCACTATATGTTGACTGTCAACTGTGAGATTCTCACTTTGGGTCTTTCATGGTGTTGCAGGCTGCTGGGATTACAGTCATCTGAAGGTTTAACTAAGTTGTTAAAGAAAACCAGAGCCTGATAGTAGTTGAAGTAAAAAATAACAATTCTAACTAAGAAATTATTACAATAGGGGAAACAAAACCTCAGTGGAGTTAGGCTCAATTCTAAACACAACAAGAACAAGAGATTTATAGGCAAATAACAAGGGGTGCCGAATGGAGAATTAATAATAGACAACAAGATCGAGGGAATTCTTGCTAAACTGAACAAACAGTATTTTTTCTGAGGCCAGACCAGAATGATCAAAAGTTAAGAGCTGGGGATGAGACGGGGAGGCTGGATGGCTTCGTTGGTTAAGAGTCGGCTTTTGGTGCAGGCCCTGACTCTGGGGTCCTGGGATGGAGACCTCCGTTGGGCTCCCTGCTCTTCGGGAAGCCTGCTTCTCCCTCTCTCTCTGCCCACTGCTCCCTCTGCTTGTGCTCTCTCCCTCTCTCTCTCTGTCAAATAAATAATTTTTTTTTAAAGTAGGGGATGGGAAATTTGATTTGATACCACAAGTGATTAGAAATCAAAAGGGTGGGGCACCTGGGTGGCGCAGTCAGTTGGGTATCTGGGTGCATAAGCCACCTGCTCAGCGGGAAGCCTGCTTCTCCCTTGCCCTCTGCCTGTAGCTCTCCCTGCTTGTGTTGTCTCTCTCACCAGCTCTCTCTCTCTGTCAGTGTGTC